>NW_028319092.1:0-322500 GCF_062004578.1 Staurois parvus
TTGAATTAAATTTTTATTATTATAATTATTTTTTATGATTTATTAAATTATAATTTATGATTTCGTTTTTTCAAGTTTTATCATACCCGGGATGTTTACTAAGACTCTTGTTCGGACAGATTTCAGTGATTATTTCCTAAAAAAATTACAGCCTACAATAAAAAAAAAAAAATATTTCAATGCAAAAAAAGTACCGCTTTTAAGCACAGAAATATGGACATAATCAGAACCACTAGGGAGGTTAACCAATCCTCAGATAAGTGTAGATGCTGTATGGTTTGTTATGGTGTTGTCTTTTTCAGTTGTGACCTATCCGTGAATATTTTTTTGTTTTTTTTTTGTTGTTTTTTTTTTTGCTCCATTGCAGATGTTCTTTCTGGGCCATCTCCTCCTGTGGAGAATTTGGCAGCAGAGATCCTGCCTGCAGAACTGAAGTAAGTCTGTCCAGCAATGTCTGTCTGTGATGTGCTGTTATGGGAAAAGAGTAGAAGCAACCATTTTTATTTATAACACATGGGGGTTGATTTACTAAAGGCAAAGAGGCATTTTCCACTCTGCAAAGGCATTTACTCCTGAACTTCGTAAATGTGGTAAAGGCTCTGCTGACTTCCATCATCCAGTCATGTGCAAGCAAAAATGCTGTTGTTTTTTTTGTTTTTTGTTTTTTCCCCTTGAATGTGATTGCACCTTATTTACTAAGCTCTGGAGCACTGCACTTGCAAAATGCACAGTCTATTTGCTTTTAGTAAATCCACCCCATGATCTCTTGCTTGCTCAGGGCTGTATGTAGACTTACACCTGAAAGCCGGTTGCCCTTTTTGTAAGGCTGTGCCCCTTGTGTTCTGTCATTATTTCAGTAAAAAGTATTAACTAGAGTGTGCTGCCGAAGCCAGCATGAGGTCTGTTCTGTATGCAGAGCTTCTTTTTCAGTTTTTACAGACCACCATGCAAGAGAGAGGAGAGATGAGTTAATGTTTCCACAACTATAAAATCCTTTTGACTCTCATCAATATTGCCTGCACCCTGGTACAGCTGAAATTTATAGATACAAATGTCTACAGGTAGACAAAAGATGGAAAATGGGAAAGAGTAATTAGTCTAATTTTGATGTTCAGAGTTAGCCCCTATTTGACAAAGGGCTTTAGATTTTTATTTTAAAACTCACCTGGGTGCGCTCACATGTCCCTTGATGGTATTTTGCCATTCCCTTCCTCGGAGTGAAGAGTGATGATCCCTCACTGCAGTTTGGGCTCACAAATATATTGCCATCACACCACCGCTGGACTCTTCAAGGACCAGTGAGGAACTCCACGATGACAACCAACAGGAAGTGCCCATATTACAAAGGCAGCAATGTGGGATCCTGAAGAAGTACTGACCCCACTCTGCAGACCAGAAATAAGAAGAATAAGAATAAGAAGAATAACTATGGATTCAAGCAGGGTGGATTTGATTTAAATCAAATCTGATTTAAATCCCGATTTAAATCACTAGTCAGTAAGGCTTGATGTAAATCCTAGTTTTCTACATAAAGACTAATTTAAATCACTAGTCAGTAAGGCTTGATGTAAATCCTAGTTTTCTACATAGACTAATTCTTGCTGGTATAACTTTAATATACAAGTAGATGAAGATTTTTCGAATAACAACTTTTCATATTCGTTTTTTTATCCCCAGTTTAATAGGTTAATCATTCATATTTGGACAACTTTTCTGTTGTACTTAGGAAGGAGAAAAATAATCATTACCTTAATAATAACAATTTAAATAGATTTATTCATCTGAAACAATAACATTCCAGCATATGTTGATTGGCTTAACATCCATGTTTGGTTAACTAATTTGGCTAAACAAAATATATATATTTTAAGAAACTTAGACTGTCAGCCCCTTCCTCCTCACACTTAGTTTCACTTTCTTCTTGTGCAGATCTATTCCACTCCAAACAATCAGAAAAATATTGTTTCTATTCTATTCACTGAACTTCTTGAAACTTAGCACTGAAGGGGTTGATTCTGTATTCATAGGTTTGTAGAAGTTAGGATGAAGGTCTTTTTCCTTAACTCTGTTCATGTTATAACATTTTTGTTGTGAAGAAGAGTCATGTGATCTCCGCTGAGTCAAATTCAGTTTTGAGAACCGCAAAAGTAAACCAACATCTGTGATAATATCTTGTAGGCAGAGAAACTGCCCAATAATCTTACAAAAACCTCTGGAAGAGCATGACATTGTGAATGGATTCATGGAATTTATTTACCAAAAAAATTAAAACATATACAGCCTTATTCTACATAATTAAAAAACTAATCTTTATTTCATGATGGAATAACCTTTGGATGGTAATAATTTTCCTCAAAAAGCATTTTATTTTAAAAAAAAACAGATTTTTTGATTTTTTTAAAAATAAATCATTGATTTTTATCCACCCTGGATTCAAGTATACATTTGTGACTCAGAATTTTTTTTTTGTTTGTTTTTTTATTACTACATTGAAAAATTAGCTGGGGGTGAGGTACAGTTTAGTGGGGCAGGTCAGCTTTAATCCTGCAGCCCCAGGCATTTGACCATAAATGCCGTATGGTGTATATACAGCCCTGCATGTCATGTATTCTACTAAAAACCTGTATATCTTCCAGGGAGACAGTGATTCGGCTGCAGCAGGAGAATAAGATGCTGTGTGTTCAAGAGGCCTCATACCAAGAGCGCCTCAGTGAGCTGCAGAATCTGCTGGAGGAATCAAACCGGGCCCGTAACCGCCAGGAAAGTGAGAATCGGTAAGGGAAAGAAGCAAATATCTGTTTTCGTGTGTTTTGTATTTTGTTTTTGTTTTATTTTAATTTTTTTTTTTTTTTAAATGTCATGAGACAGATGAAGTGTAATTAAAATGGAGCTGTGACACAAGTCTGCATGAATAAATTCTTGATGTGTCACAAAATACAGTGGTAGTACACCTTTTCAAAAAGCTGTGCCTTTTGTCATTAGAAATCTGCTGTTCAGATCTATTTAGTGACTTTGCCTAGGCTGAGATAATGTCATCAGTCTGCTGCACTTGATTTTGGCATGTGATATCCAAAAAGCTCACGGAGATGCAACGGTCAGGGGTCCTCAAGCTTTTCTTTTCGCTACATAGTGTATCTGATATTGGGCCCACTTTGTTTAAAAAAAACAAAACTTTATTCTGAGGAAATGTTTTAACATGCTATAGCTGATCTCTGCATCAGCAAATGTTCGCTATTTGATTGCCCTGCTTCACTGCCATGCAGTGCTCAAACATGAGGATTTCTTACTTTCTAATCTGCATGCATATTTCGGGTCAGTGAAACGATTGTAGCCAAAGGCCGCTAAGAACCTGCATTTTGGCCCTGTTTATCTCTCACTGCAGGTTTCATTCATTCTGACTTTGGCTTTGATCTTGTTTCAGACTGAATCAACAGCAGATCCAGGAGCTGCGGGCTCAGCTGGAGGATCTCCAGAGACAGCTGCGCGAACAGGGCAATCGTGCTGAAGATGTAAGTACTGCTTGTGTGATTCTAATGTTTAAATCACGTATGTGACTCTGACATATCTTCTTTCTTTTCCAGTCTTCACAGCTGAAAAGGAAGCTGGAGGAACATCTGTAAGTGTAAACCTGCTGAACAAAAGTCCATTTTATGATAGCGCAGAAATGTTGGAACCACAGGTTTTTCTATTGTTCTCCTGTGTCCCCACCTTGTTGATTCTCTCCTTTATTAGTCCTTGTGACCATTATCATCTGGACAATAAGTGATGAGAAATCCAGACTTTGACAGTTAAAACGAGAACAGGAAGTGATCGAAATCTTCCAGTGCGGACAGCAGTTCCAATGACAACTGTCTAAGAGCAGATTCCCTCACTTTTAGAAGATGAAATAGCAAGCAGCCCTTCTCGGTACTACCGATGTGAGGGCCAATTCCATACTTCATTATGAGAATGGAGTCGTGAAGCATTGGTCTTCAAGCTTAAGTGTTCCAATCTAGGTAGGTACATTTATACTGAGGCAACTCTCTAATGCCTGAGGAGCCTTAGCATAAGTTAGAAGTGAGAGTGCCAAACTGAAAATGACAGCCAGGAAGTGATTCTTTATTTGTCATAGTAAAAGTTTTGGTGTAAAAAAGTCAACACCTTTTAACCATTTCAATACCGGGCAATTTTACACCTTCCTGCCCAGGCCAGTTTTCACGTTTCAGCGCTCTCACACTTTGAATGACAATTGCGCGGTCATACAACACTGTACCCAAACTAAAATTTTATCATTTTCTTCACACAACTAGAGCTTTCTTTTGGTGGTATTTAATCACCGGCTGGGGTTTTTATTTTTTGCTAAATTAACAAAAAAAGACATTTTTCTTTGTTTCTGTTATAAAAGTTTACAAATAAATAATTGTTCTTCATAAATTTAGGACGAGATGTATTCTGCTACGTGTCTTTGGTGAAAATAACCCAAATTAGGATGTATTATTTAGTCTGTAGGAAAGTTATAGAGTTCACAAACTATGGTATAGATCTGAATATTGATCAATCCTGAAGTACTGACAGCCAATCTAATTTCTTGAGGTCCAAGAATGTCAGAACAGTACAGATATCCCCCAAATGACCCCTTTTTGCAGAGTAGACAGTCCGACGTACTTCATAAGAGGAATGGCGAGTTTTTTGAAGTTGTATTTTTTTTTGTCATAATTTTTCGGAAAATTCAAAAATTAAAAAAATGATTTTCGCTATTTTTTTTTTTTTTTTTACATACTGTCACCAGTGCAGTACAGCATCATCATATAACTGCATGGCGGTGATCAGGGGACACTGACTGGTGACAGTATGAAAAAAAAAATTATATATATATTTTTGTTTTTTTTTTTTTTACATTTTTTTTTTATTCAGATTTTTTTTTTCAGATTTTACTATGACCAAAGTAGTACAATGTTACCATAGTAACATTGTACTACTTTGGGGAAGTGATCAGTATTTTTTTTTTTTTTTTTTTTTTTACACAATTTGCTTATAGCAAAGAATTTACTTTGCTATAAGCAAGCATTTACCTGAATGACATCGATTCATTCAGGTTTTTTTTGTTTTTTTTTTGTGCTTAGCTGTGATTTGGCCACAGCTAATCACATGACATGTGCATGTGACCTGCTGTGACTATTCACAGTTAGGCACTAGTATACAATGGTTGGCATGAATGAAGCCATCCATTGTATACAACTGTCATGTGACCTGCTGTGATTGGTCACAGCAGGTCACTTGGTACTGGCAACGGGGGCCGGTACTCAGATCTGTCTTTGACCGTGTCCAAGGTACACGGCCGGTGACAGATTGCGCCGCTGCGCGGCTCTGCAACCGTGCGAACTGCGCATGTGCGGGAGCACGCCAAATGGCGTGCACCCGGAAAGCTAAAGCGTTTTTGAGGCCGCCAAAGGCTATAGGCCAGGCGGCTAATGGTAAAGGGTTTCAGTTGAGGTGCACTTCGTCAGAGCTTGAGAGGGGGATATGGACAAATGTTTGACGTCCTGGAGTTTTTTAATGAGAATTTATTTAGAGCCCATTTGGTTGAGGCTGCTAGACCAGTGACCAGAACCAGCTCTGACAGAATGCTAAATATATTTTACAGTTTGAGCTCCTTGTTTTGTTTTATAAGTTCCTTATTTCACACCGTCTTTGCTTTCCTGTACTATCTAATGTGCTGAAAGTTTTAGGACCTCTGAACACATCATGTTCACAAATAGTTTTATATGTGGCAGGTCTTATTTATGTTTTTGATACAGCGGTAAAATAAGTATTAAAGACGTCACCATTTTTCCCGGTAGATATATTTCTAAAGGTGCTATTGACATGAAATTTTCACCACATGTCGGTAACCTCCCATGCAATCCATTACATACAAAGAAACCAAAACAAATTAAGTTCAGAAATGAAGTTGTAATTATGTACTATTATGTGTAATAAAATGGAATCACAAGGTAAATAAAACTCTTCAAATCTTGAAGGTTCCGTTGGCCTCTTCTATGAACTCCTAATCTTTAGTTCTTTCCGTAGATTTTCTATTGGATTCAAGTCAGGCTGGGACATTCTAGCAGCTTTATTTTCTTTCTTTGAAACCAATTGAGAGTTTTCTTGGCCTTGTGTTTGAGATTCATTGTTTTTATATGCATTTTATCAGCGTCAATTTATTTATTTAAAATTTTTTTGCATAGTTCATACTCTCCCCAGCACTGTCACCTCCAGTCACAGCTATCACATGATCCGAAATCCCATGTAAACCCCTACTGACATTACAAACTCTTCCTCCTTTCTGCAAAATGTACAGCTTATTATTATTATTATTATTACATCGAGTTTATATAGCGCCAAAGGGTTTGCTCAGCGCTGTACAATATAGGAGGGACAATACATGGCACAGTACAACAATAACAAACAACGTACGAGGGGTAAGAGGGCCCTACTCTTTCGAGCTTCAGCATAGGCAGACTGAACCAAGATGGAAGTGCCTTATGTGCGGCCTGTGCTTGGCAACCTGGCTTCACCTTCTCTATACTATTTGAGAGGCAAGATGGCAGAGAATATTTGTGGCACTGGGAACAGATTGGAGTTTTGTCCAATGTTTGCGCACCCTGAGGTGCTTGTAAGCTGAACAGCTCATGTATAGCGGCAGCTTTTGTACACATTGGCAAGTGAAAGAGGTGCAAGAGCTTAAAACACTTAGTGAAAGAATTTTCACATTCTCTTTTTCTTTCTCAGTGAGATGCTACACGAGGCTCATTCTGAGCTCCAGAAGAAGAGAGAGTACATAGAGACCCTGGAGCCCAAATCTGACCTGAACAGTAAGTGGATATCACCTTTTTCATTTTGGTCAGCCAGTCGCACCTCTTTCACAACACACAGCCAGACAAGTGACACACCATTTCTGGTTCAGTAGTTCAACTTTCTGGTGCAGCTATGAGTCTTCTTATCCCTTCTCCATCTCTTGCCTAATCATACTGTGAGTAAATTAAACAGCATCATCACCTTTGTCCTATGAGCAGAGAAGTGACTCAAGAAAGATTTTTTGTAAACCAGAAAGTAGCAGAGTGGTCATTCTGACTAGCAGAGGTTTATATATCACAAGAACAGCTGGCCAGGATTACAGATATTTTGGGAGGTGAAACGGTAAACTGTATGTATTTATTTACTTATTACAGACATTTTATATAGCTTTGACCATTTATGCAGCACTTTACATACTGTATATTCATTTCATTTCCTGCTCTCAAATACCTTACAATCTGAGGTCCTTCTCACACGTACACACACACACACACACACACACATATATGTACACACACACACGTACGTACACACACACGTACACACACACACACACGTACGTACACACACCACACACGTACGTACACACACCTACACACACACACACGTACGTACACCTACACACACACACACGTACGTACACCTACACACACACACGTACGTACACCTACACACACACACACGTACGTACACCTACACACACACACGTACGTACACCTACACACACACACGTACGTACACCTACACACACACACACGTACGTACACCTACACACACACACACGTACGTACACCTACACACACACACGTACGTACACCTACACACACACACGTACGTACACCTACACACACACACGTACGTACACCTACACACACACACGTACGTACACCTACACACACACACGTACGTACACCTACACACACACACGTACGTACACCTACACACACACACGTACGTACACCTACACACACACACGTACGTACACCTACACACACACACGTACGTACACCTACACCTACACACACGTACGTACACCTACACCTACACACACGTACATACACACACGTACGTACACCGACACCTACACACACGTACGTACACCGACACCTACACACACGTACGTACACACACCTACACACACCTACACACACGTACGTACGTACACCTACACACACGTACGTACACCTACACACACGTACGTACACCTACACACACGTACGTACACCTACACACACGTACGTACACCTACACACACACACGTACGTACACCTACACACACACACGTACGTACACCTACACACACACACGTACGTACACATACACACACACACGTACGTACACCTACATACACACACGTACGTACACCTACACACACACACACGTACGTACACCTACACACACACACGTACGTACACCTACACACACACACGTACGTACACCTACACACACACACGTACGTACACCTACACACACACACGTACGTACACCTACACACACACACGTACGTACACCTACACACACACACACGTACGTACACCTACACACACACACGTACGTACACCTACACACACGCACGTACGTACACCTACACACACGCACGTACGTACACCTACACACACACACGTACGTACACACACACACCCACGCACCTACACACACACACACACCCACGCACCTACACACACACACGTACACACACACACACACACTCATTTAGAGCAGGCACGAAAAGAACATTCAGACTCCATGCAGATGGGGTATTTGGCCGTCTACCTTAGTTTACTCTTTAATTCGGTTTATCAATTAGTAACTAGTCTAAGGGTGTATTTAGTACATCGGTGGTGACTTGTAAGCCTGGCTGTGTTTCTTCAGTGTCCAAGAAGGTGGATGAGTTACAGCAGATCCTGCGGCAGAAGGAAGACGACATGCGGGCCATGGAGGAGAGGTACAAGAGATATGTGGAAAAAGCCCGTACAGTGAGTAAATCTATGATTCTTTTAATAGACCTTCTCAAGTACTGTTTTTTATTTACTCTAAGTGTAGCAAATTGGATTCTGCCATTTATTCTCCCTCACTGCAGACATGAAATTATGATGGCTATGGACCACAGGTCCTCCTTTAGACACTTGCAGACTGCATAAAAGGGTCAGGTGTCCAATCCAGGCTTTGAATATGAGACACAAAGCTTCTGCTTGCCATAGTGGCAATAAGCCCAGCTAAACATTTAAAATCTTCGACTGACCTCATATAAATGTGTTGCATAATAGTTTAGCTAAGCTGTGGTCACATACTACAATTGTGCTATGAACAGTATAAAATCTCCCTTACTCCTATTTTTAATTGCTATAGGTGAGGCTGCTAGCACATCAATTAATCTGTTATTCAATACGGCAAGGTTCACACTTGCCTGCTCAACAGTCATGGCTGTTCCCACATCCGCAACCAACAGTTTGTGAAAACTGTGTGATTCCAAAAACACTATTGGTGTTTCACACGTTCCAAAATAGACAGTGTCTAGTTTTCAGAGTAGGGTTGGCAGATAAACAGAAGAGATGGCTGCCTTGAGCTCTTCAGCAAAAGAGTAGTACAGAAAGGGTAGAGTCTGCAACCTATGTTGCTGAACTGGTTCACAGCTTATGGGGGGGGGGAGGGTGCACTTTAGCCTTTTTGCCTTCGGTGCTCAAGGATCATGTCTTAACACTGCCCACCTGTGCCATTAACACCCCAGTAGCTGTGCATAGGCCATCGTTCTGGGCCATTGGAGGGAGGCGCTGCAGTTAATATACAGCCCATTTTGATTTTGTGTTAGAAAGTACACAGTCACTACACGAATAACCACAGCTGATTGCTTGCAAGTAATTGTTACGCTTATTATTATTATTATACAGTATTTATAAAGCACCAATAGTTCGCTCAGCGCTGTACATTACAAAGTGGGACAGAACATGTGACAGAACAATACCAATACAATGCAAAACATGAGGGGATCGAGGGCCCTGCTCTTTCGAGCTTACAATCTAGGAGGGAGGGGATGGTGGCACAGGAGGAGATGATGCTTATGAAAAATGTGTTGGTGTGGTGCTCTTCAGAGAAAAGGTATACCCCCCTACTTTATGTAAAATAAAGAATCATTTATATATGTCAGGGTATCCTACCACTTGATGTGTTTGGGATCAAAATGATTGCTTTTAACTATACACATAAAAAGTAAAGCAGCCAGCAGCTTGCAGTCTTGAAATGGGATAGTTTGTTTGATATTGGCACAAGACAGATCTGTCACAGGCGCACATTTTGAAAGTTGAACTCCAGGCACAAACTCATGTACTTAAATTTATTTCTCAATACCCATAAAGGATATTTATTTCAGGTACTTATATAGCGCCGTCAATTTATGCAGCGCTTTACATATATATTGTACATTCACATCAGTCCCTAACCCTCAAGGGGCGTACAATCTAAAGTCCCTAACTCACATTCATACATACACATACTAGGGACAATTTAGACAGGAGCCAATTCACCTACCAGCATGTCTTTGGAGTGTTGGAGGAAACCGGATGTGACGGAAGCGTAGACGGGACAGAACGCACAAAGAAGATGGTAAACACACAAAGCTTTATTGAACTATGGAAGGCACTTAATCAGGGTAGGAAGGTAGCGTCCGGGTACCCAAAAAAAGGGGAGAAGAGGGGGGAGGAGTCCAAACAGTTATAATCCGGTCCACGCTAGGGCGATTCAGGTAGCGATGACCCGAGCACTCGGGGCAGTCCAGGTAGCTACGATACTCCAGACACGCAATAGGCAGTCCAAGCAAGTATTAGTCCTGCCACACAATAGGGGCAGTTCAGACGAGGATAATCTGGGCACACAATAGGGGCAGTTCAGGGCACTCCGCAACATGCGGCTTGTAGAGACACTCAAGGTAGGCGGCTTGCAGACACTCAGCAGCAGGCAGCTTCCAGGGACACTCAGCAGCAGGCGGCTTTCCAGGGACAGCGGTCAGCAGACAGGGATCCTCATGGGGCTCAGCTTTCCGGGGACAACAGCAGGCTCACAGGGACTCAGCGGGGTCTTGGCTGTGGGGGTCTGGCCTCAGCTCAGACCCCACACAGTACTCCTCTTCTCGAGCAGGGGATCAACAGCTTGCAGGGACTCGGCAGGGTCTTGGTTGTGGGGTCTGGCCTCAGCTCAGACCTAACACAGCACCCTTTCCTGAGCGGGGGACGAACTCACGGGCTGGGTCCCGCTCCGGCCGCCCCCCCCCCCCCCCAACCCGACTCGGGCCGCGCTCTCATGAGTGCGGCCTTTGTCTCCGGCGGGCACAGAGCGTGGGAAGCCTCGTGCCCCCGCTGCGCTCGCCGGGGGGGACGCACTGAGACATCCCAGCGGCCTGCGCCAGAGGTCTCCTGGTGGGGGGTCGCGACTCTCCAGCGACATTGCCGGGAGAGGTGTCACCCGCACCACAGTGGCTGCTTCCTCCCATCCTGCACAGCCTTTGAAGTAGGCGGTGACAGGATGTGAGGAATCTGCAAGGGGGAGGGAGGGGTGAAGGAACAGGTAGAGGGACAGCAGGCACAGGGTGCACCGTGACACCGGAGTACCCGGAGGAATCCCATGCAGGCACAGGGAGAACATGCAAACTCCAGGCAGACTATGCTGTGGTTGGGATTTGAACCAATGACCCTAGTACTACCAGGCAGAAGTGCTAACCATGTAGCCACTATGCTCATTTTGTTTGCACTTTTGAAAACCCAGAAATTACAATATAAAAGTTGTGGCATCATCACTGTGCTATACATAACTTGTGCAGAAAGCAGAGCTGTGGGAGGAGCCCAGCATAAAGGATAAGTTCATTTTTGCAAACATGTTACATAGTCCACCCTAAAAACAGGTGGAACATGTAATATGTTTCTGCTCCTGCAGCCTCTTGGAGATCCGATCCTTCTGTGTGACAGCAGTATGTTCTCCGCACCAGTTGTCACTTTTTGAAAAGAACTCTGCCGTACGGGGCTCTGCCCACACGGCCGCGTCATTTCTGTTGAATGAATGAACTACAAGTACCAACAACCTTTGCAGCTGTCAGCTTGTAGTTCTCACTGAACTGCCACGGTGCTGTTGAGCGCTCTGGTAGTTCATTGATTCTTTCTGTCAGTATAAAACTGCCGTCCATACGATGTATGGGCAGATATTTTACACTGACAGTCTGCAGGAGTCCTGCATGGCATTAGTGATCTGCTGATCGTGGGAACAATGCTTTCCAGGCTTCTAAAAAAAAATAAATAAATGTACACTTTTCTATTTGCAAAAAAAGTGCATTTATAGTTTTTTTTAAAAAGGTGAAGTTATTTAGGCGCTTTTACAAGCATTTAGGTACATCAGGTGTATCTGGCGGCAAAACTCTCCTCCCCTGAAGTCTCTGGCTCTGTTTTATTTTCTGCCTGTAAACGCCTATGTGTGCATGGTGACGTAGGCTAACATAGAGGGGCGTTTAAAGTCAGGAAAAAAACTCAAACACCCTTAAAAGCGACATCTTTGATACTTAATGTGCATGAGACCTAAAGGCTGAATTTTCAGCCTGGCTTGGTTTTCTCAAACATATAGTCCTGTTAAGTGTATTATATTTTAGTTTTGTCCAGTCCCCCCTTTTTATGTTGTGTTTTTTTTTGTTTTGTTTTTGTTTGTTTTTTTATAACCGATATCCGTTTTCCGTTTAATTTTTTTCTCCTAGCTTATTAGTCCTTCTATTTTAATATTACTCTTGCCATATTGTGGAATAATTATCAGATGGTCCAAATTACTTGGTAATGGTTTACATTAGTCTGCAGTACCATTACTGATATTTATTGTATGTGCAGGTTATTAAGACTTTGGAGCCCAGACAGCAGAATTACATCCCTCCTGAAATCCAGGCCTTAAAGAACCAGTTGCAAGAGAAGCAGATGCGTATACGGCATTTAGAGGTGAGCAAGCAGCTATATGAACAGAAAAGAGTAAATTTTGAATTTTTTATTTTGAATGGCATAATTATTATTATTATACAGTATTTATAAAGCACCAATAGTTTGCTCAGCGCTGTACATTACAAAGGGGGACAGAACATGTGACAGAACAATACCAATACAATGCAAAACATGAGGGGATTGAGGGCCCTGCTCTTTCCAGCTTACAATCTAGGAGGGAGGGGATGGTGGCACAGGAGGAGATAGCTGTGGGGGATGGAGTGGTAGGAAGAGTGGAGGAGGTCGGCATGTTAACAGGGGGTGGGGTAGGCTTCCCTGAAGAGATGGGTTTTCAGGGTGCGTCTAAAGGAGAGGAGAGTAGGTGATAATCTGATGGGTTGGGGCAGGGAGTTCCAGAGGATGGGTAACACCCTGGAGAAGTCCTGGAGGCGGGCATGGGAGGAGGAGACCAGGGAACTAGAGAGAAGGTCTTGTGAGCATAATAAACATTTTCATCCTGCAGCTGCTAAATGCTGGCGGGAGGGAGAGGAGGCGAAGCCAGAATTCAGCAGTTACAGGAGGAAAATGCAGAGGACCTGTTCCCGTATTTGCCTCCCCCCACCGTCCCTCCTGCCCAAATGTAAACAAGCCCTTATTATCCATTGCCCCCTAAAAGGCTGCTTTCACACTGATCTGCTGCGGTGCACCTGCAGCTGGTTAGCTGCGCTATGCCATGCCATCAACTTCTATTATATCTTGTGGGTGTGGTGCACTTTCAGAAAACACACCAAACCCGCAGGGTATAATTGAAGTCTATGGCTCAGTGCAGTTGACCCGCAGGGAAACGTGCAGGTGCACTATGCCGTACCCTTCGTATCAGTGTGAAAGCGGTGTAATAGTTGTTAACCCTTTTTAAAGGTGCGATGTCCATTGCAAAAGTGCGGGCTATGTGTTTAATACTTGACCTTTTTTTCCCTCTTCCAGCTGCACTGTGATGTTCTGGGTGGTAGATTGGCAAGCCCAGATTGCGGAAACCAGAATCCCTGGTTTAAGGTCGCAGGCCATATCAGAGGGCTTCGGGGGCCACATGTGGCTCATGGGTTGGGCACCCCTAGTTTAAGCAGTTCTGGTTGCTCATATTTCTAAAACAAATTCCCCTTATAAGGAAGATAAATTGACTTGTCTTAGGGGTGGCCATGTGACTTCGTAAAGGTTATTTGTTGTCTTCACCTTTGGCGACAATGGCTGGTCTTCAGTGTTGATAAGCAAATCACTTACATGATAATGCCAGTGCGCTCTTGTATTGTACTGTAGGACCAGGTTGACCATAAGAGCGTGTCCACGATAGCCTGGGCTTGTAGGCAGTGGTGTATTTAGGTTTTGTCGCCCTAGGCAACACAAAAATTGGACACTCCACATCCCCCCCGAGACAGCCTTCCACTAACACACTCACACCACCCCCCACCCCCAACGAAAGAGAGACACTCACCTTCACAGCTCTGGGCATTCCCGGGAATAACAGTTGGGCTCTGCATACACCTTCAAGCAGCCCGCAGCCTCTCTCGGATCCCACTTTGTCCCCATGCCGCATATGTCCCTTCTACCAGGGAGCACTACTGCCCCCCTAAAAAATGCCACCCTAGGCAAATGCCTTGTTTGCCTTGTGGTAAATACGCCCCTGCTTGTAGGAAGTAGGATGAACAATGCTGGCCATTGTTTAACTTGAAAGAGGAGCAGCAGCAGAGTAGATTTTCTGTTGGAGACGGTGCTGGAGACGAGGTGATTTTTGCAGCAGGATTTTTCTTGTATCTTCAATCTTTACTTTACCCTTTCCATGCTCCAGCACCATCCTTGACTTCCTGCTCAGTGAGCAGTAACAGTCCAGTTCAGGCACAGCGACACTCGTGTCATTCTACCCTTTTTCTGTGAGCCCAGCCTTCCCTCCAGGGGTTGTTTCCTATAGGCCAGACTCTCTAGGATTGGACTGTGTGTGAAGCTGCCTTGACTTCACCAGACCAGCTTAGAAGGCTATAAAATAAAAAAAAAAAAGTATGCATATAATATTTTTTTAAATAAAAAAGACTGACGGAGGGGCTTTGGGAGGTGGGGGGGGGGGGGGGGACAGGAGGCAGGGTTGAAATGTTAGAGTTCAACTTTAACCCCTTGACGCTGACGTCACACAAATATGCGGCCTCATGGAACTGGGCTTTTTTCCGTGGGGACGCATATTTAAGTACTTGTCTTTGTGCTGGGCGCACTCCCAGCACAAAGACCGTGGTGTCACTGAGAGCACCTAACGATCGGGACCCAGGACTCCCGATTCTGGGTCACATGATCGCTGTGATAGCCTCTGATTGGCTACCACAGTGATCAGTCACTGTACAGCCCGCCCCCCTTGTTTTTTTTTTCTCTCTCTATGAATGGAGGAGAGAGATACATTGTATCATTATATACATCATATTATACATTGTATTTCTCTAACTCCTGGCATAAAGAGAAAAAAAAATGTTTGTTAAAAAAAAAAAAAAAAAGATGATAAATTTTAAAAAATAAAAGAAGAAATAAAGAAAAATACCTAGATCAAGGTTTGATCTAGTTCAGTGCCAGGGTTCGTGTTTGGGGCAAGGTCAGGGTCAAAGGTCAGGATTTAAAAAACAAATTGGGGTCAGTTAGTGTCAATGTCAGTGTGTTTTAGGTAAAAAAAAAAAAAAGACAAAAACAAAATGTGCACTATTGTTTCTGGGCTGTACTACGGGTACAAACAACAAATAACATACACATATATGGTATCGCTGCGATCGTCAAGAGCTGGAGAATTTATTTTGGGTTGTTCTTTGGTGGTAGGTTATGGTAGTAACAAGAAACACACAGTAAAAAAAAAATTATTTTATTTTACTATTTTGGGCCAGTTTTCCTTTGATAATAAAAAAAAATCAGGAGATATCCATTACCATTTACCACCAAATGAAAGCCCAATTTGTCCTGAAAAAATCAAGGTATAATCCACCCGGATGTACAAAGTAGTTGTGATGATATGGACGGTTTTACTAACACAGGTCAACGTTGCAAAATTGTACTTAGGCATTTAGATTTGTTTTACCCTCAGGCATGAAGGGGTTAAGCTAGGATATTTCATAGTAAGGATATTTCACTCAGGACCCTCAAACCCGTCCAGTGTCCATCCAGGTCAGTGATCTGTTTTCTCACACAAGGACGCATAAACATCATCCCAGTAACTTTTGCCCTTCGTACACCATGCCAAAAACAATTGCTTTGCTGTGAATGATCTTTGTTTTCCCTTTTTGTTCCTTTAGCCCTCTTTAAACGATTTTAAGATTGCACTTGTCCTTTTTTGCCCTCTTCTTTACAGAACGACTTTGAGAAGACAAAATCCCAGCGAGACCAAGAAGAAAAACTTATAATAAGTGCCTGGTATAATATGGTGAGTGAGAGACTCATTTGGGAATAAGTGTGCGGTGTTGTCACAGTGTGAATGTCCCATTCCAAACAAAAGTGTGTAGAGGCCTCAGAACTCCATTTACGGGTGGAAGCTCTGGCCTCCTCAGGCTTAGTTGCAACCTCTATAGTTTGTACAGTTATGCCACTGATGAATTAAAGCAGCCCTTTAGTAAAGGTAGTCGTATTCCTGCAGCAGTCCCATGTCCCAAGTCCCGCAGTCTGGAGGAGCTGTGTTTTGCATACTCCATCTTCAGCCATAGACCTGCCTCCTGGGTCTGTGAGGTTGCATGCTATAAATACGGGGCAGTATTCTGGCACACGAGAGGGTGAGACAATATGATGACTTCCTACTTGAAGATGGTATTTGCATAACCAAGCAGGTTTGGGGGCCTTCGTAGCATTCTGGAGGTGTCTACTGTTGAAGTCAAGTTTCAGTTTGACCCTTGCAGCCACTACAGGTACACTTTAATGGAAGCTTACCTTTCTTTCCAGGGCATGGCACTCCAGCAGAAGGTCACAGATGAGAGGACTCAGGTCCCCAGTGGCGCCCAATCATTCCTGGCTCAGCAGCGGCTCGCCACCAACGCCAGACGCAGCCAGCTTTCCCGCACGTCCTTGCTGCCCAGATATGCCAATGCTGAGAAGCGCAAGAGCCTTTCCTGAATCTATTTATTTTAGAACTATGGACATTTCAGAATAAATTCTTAAAATAGGAAGCTAGGCCTCAGATAAGCTATCAGTTGCCAGGCCCTGTGGGGAACCCAGTGTAACCTAATTACAGGGATTTAGGGAACTCTTTTGGCAAGCTTGGTCCCCACCCTGTCTAGGGAGCCTGGCATGTGTTTTTATGAAATGAATTTCCCCTTTAGTGAAGGGGAACTGCCTTTTAATCTATTGCTGCCACCTTTTTAATGTAGATATAACCCAGAAACCATCCCATAATGTTCTTGCACGTTCCCTCACATCTGCACTCTTTAGACAATCACTAGTTTTTCACCTCCTTTGTAAGTAAATGTTGTTGTATCCCCCACTTTTAATACACGGATGAGCATGTTCGTGTACCTCTGATTCGGCAATGGTGTCACAGCCTCGTGGATACTGTCCTTCAGCCAATCAGCAGGAATAAAAAATGCCCACTTCCTGTATTAAATATTCTGATGTCTTTTCAAACAAAGAGTGGAATATGGTTTTATAACAGATTTTATAATACAGAGGAAATATTTTAATGAAAAACTATGGACACGTCCGTTTTGAAAGTTATAATTACATTATTTGTTTTAAAAGTATGTTTCTTCTATTCAGATATCTGTCATTGGAAAAGTACCCCAAGTTACCTAGTAGCTGTCAGTTTTGGCCCTTGCTGCAGCTTTGCTGGCCTGTGTCAGCTCTACAGTTCACTACAAGCAATACAAACTGACAGTTTTGGGAACTTGAAAGTGGCTTTTTCGCATGACTGATGCACTTTACTAGTTGAGCACAAACCAAAGGCCTCTCTTAAGGCACGTCCACCTTCTCCTTAATGTCTTTCACTAAGTTACAGCTAATGAGCTGTTACCAGCAACACATCCTATATGAATTTTTGATAACCGGTCGTGTTTGAACTGCAGGCGCCATACCCAAACAATCCGTGTTTTTGATTCTTGAAATATGATTGGTTGGTTCCTGTTTTTTCTTTCCCGTCATCCAGTCTTTTTTTTTTTTTTCTTCTTCTTCTTTCCCTTGTGCTGACATTTTCAAATGTGATGTCACCAACGCGCATGCAGGTGATCTAACAGCCATCACTGATGCCCTTTACAAAAATATTTTAAGGTTTATTTTATTTATAGTTTCTGATTGATTGTCATGTGTGATATTTAGGCTTTTGTTCTTTCCTTTTTACTGTGACTTGTGTTCCTCTAAAAGCTGTGAGCATGTGCAAGATTTGCGTCTGTCGGAAATTATTTTCTAAAAGGAACTTTTCATGATTTCTTGTTATAGGTGGGGCTCTCATCTGGACATTTAAAAAATTTCAGAAGCCGCTGATTCTGGGGCTGAGCATTTATGCTCGGTAACCCCCATTCCCCAGGTACTAGCTCCACTTTAGGGATTTAGAGCCGGGTCTGCTCCAACCTCTAGAGGTTGATATCTTTTAGCTGTGACAGCGGTTCTAACGAGGTTCCTTTAAAGCACGGGTGTCAAACTGGCGGCCCTCCAGTTGTTGCCAAACTACAAGTCCCAGGAGGCATTGCAAGATTGACAGTTACAAGCATGACTCCCAAAGGCAGAGGCATGATGGGACTTGTAGTTTCACAACAGCTGGAGGGCTGCCAATTTGACGCCCCTGCTTTAACATCACAGATTTGATGGTTGTTGGCTGCTCTCTTTGCACTGCCACACTGAATATTGGATCATCGCCTATATGTTCTGTAAGCATTTTTTTAAAGTAGATAAATCATGGAAACCTTCTGTGTTGTACTTGACAGAAACACTCGGGAGCTCCTCGGCTCTCTCTGTTTGAATGGAGACTTGCACACTATTCGAAAGTGGAACTTGAACTCTATATGCCCAAGCTGGTTCCTGGGAGGTGAAACTAAAAGCAGCTTCTCCGGACTTGACATCATTTTCTGAGCAAGTCTGACCTTTTATAGGCCCAATGTGTCACCATGATCTTACTGGGAACTGGAGTTTCTTCTCTTCAGCCAACCACTTCAAACCTGCCTTGCAAATATCAACCTGGCTGGCTGAGGGCATGACTCCAGTTCTTACAAAATGTTGATACATCAGGCCTGTGTGGCCAGAGGTTCATAGAGAGCTGTCCCTGTCTAAAGATTGTGCATAGAATTCAGTTTCCCCATTCTCAGCTCAGGGCCACAGGAATACTCAGCTGCACTATAGATGATGCATGTACATTTTCTTGTAAATCAGACTGATCCATTTTTTTCTCCATTCTTATAAATAAGATCATCAATTACTTTTGGGTACATTCTGTGATGTGACTTGTGACTAGCTAAATTCTTTGTGTTGTGCTCTAGCTGCATAATAGCCCACAATGAACTGTGTATTTCCATTGCCATGAACTAGACTCTGGAAAGTATTGATAGGTGTGGCAGCCCAAGAAGCAGATCAATACATGAGTTAACATCAGCAGAAGGAATTTTGTAGGAAAAAGTAGTGCAGTTGGAAAAGATGAAGGAGAGCAGGTATAAGACCATTCATTTAAATGTAGCAAAGGATGGAACACCCCTTGATGTCTCCAGACTGCATGTCTGTCAGCTTAAAGTGGATCAAATTATAAATTGGGGGTTACCATTCTCTAGAGCTTCCATGAAAAATACACCCTGAAAAACCCAATTGCTGGAGTGTGCTACCTCTTGATTCATCCAGCTTCTGTGATACATGGGAGGTAATTTACTAAAGGCAAATAGACTGCATTTTGCAAAGTGCAGTTGCACGCTGCAAGAGCAGTTTCTCAAGAGCTTAGTAAATCAGCAGCATCTGTACTGACTTCCATCATCCCATCATGTGCAACTAAAAATGCTGTGTTTTTTATTTTCCTGATTGGGGATTGAGCTTCACCTCATTTACTAAGCACTGGAGCTACTGCACTTTGCTAAGCGCACAGTCTATTTGCCTTTAGTAATTCAACCCCTTGGGATTCTCCACCAAGACAACAGGTGCTTTCTTTGTGACACAAAGGCACTGATTGTCTGCCTCCCACAGAACCCAGCACTGACAACAGTGGAGAGGCCAAGTGTCATACAAACAGTGCTTTATCAGGTCTGGAGGCAGCACACTCCAGCATACGGGTTTTCCAGGACCCCTTATGTGTGTTCTTGCAGGAGCTGCAAAGGACTTAGTCAATTTTTGACTTTTTTCTTACTTTAACTTGCGTTGCTAAAGGTAACTTGGTACAATATAAATATGGGATGCTTTTGATGTGTGGACTCCAAGAAAGCTACCCTTGTCGCATCTTCACTACTTTAGTGAGTCAATGGCATGGAATACGCATGTCAGATTTGCTAACTCCAATACATACGTATTGCTGGTCAATGACTCGCTGAGACCAGTGGTATCCCCATCAGTCTCTATTAACTGGTTCCCGAAAAGTATTTTACTGCTTAGTTTCTGAGAATTAATTCATTGGAACTCAACTTTTTGACAACCATTTTCTTTCAGTAGAGCCATTTTTATAGGCTCATGTGTATTTAAATGTGTAAACTATGAAACGCTATCAGTCTGGTTTTGCTATTGTTGTCTATATAGACGTCATATCTGGGTTTTGTGTCTTACTTCTCTTATTCCTGAAAGGAACTGCGTGGGACATCCTTGTAGCAATAATGTCATAGATGCATTGCTTTCCGTTGTTGGATTCTGAATGTCATCCCCATTGATGACTCAAACCCCTTTTTAAAGGTCACAGTAGTGCAGCCTGTAGGTGGTGCTAGAGAACACATAACATAGGTAGGATTGAGCAGTTAGTACTTTGACCCTTGAAGAACTAAAATTCCCAGCATGCCTTGTCAGTCAATGGCTGCTACAGCATTCTGGGAAGTGTAGTTCCACAGACAGGCATACGTATACTGCTTTTTCTTAACGCACATTCAAATCTTTTTTTTTTCTTTCAATCAGTATTACACAACAACATAATTCTTAACTTTTAAAAGGCTAGTAGCGATCGTTTTATTTATAGTTGAGCTGTTAAGAAAGCTTGCAGACTCCCTTCTACCAGCTGCTATTTGTTCTTATTTAGTCACATTGTTTTAAACTGTCGACTTTTATACACTACAAATAAAGTTTTACTTCTCTTTTTATCAAATCTGCCCTGGTCTCCTCTTTAACAGACTTCTATTAGTTGAAAATTGAATGCTAATATCGCTACAGATGACATTTGAATGATCTGGCAGACAAGAGACTTGATCTCACATCTGTGGGTACAGCAGACACCCACTGGCCAGCTCGCCGCTTTTTTTTCAGGTCCTCTATGTAAAAAAAAAAAAAAAAAATTCAACCTTTTGAAATCCTTGGGTTACTTTTGCCATAAATTGTGCAACATTGAATCTAAGAACTCCACATTTAAATATAGAAAGTACAGAAAGTCAAATGTCTCAAGGTTTTGTTCTTAAAGGATAAGTTCACACTAAAAATAAAATAAATGCCTATATTTTTTTTTTTAAAAGGTAAAAAAAAAAATGTGCATTTACTTTTTTTTTTTTTCCTTTCAGCCTGGAAAGCAATGCTGCAAACTATCAGTGTATCTGTGCACATACATACAGTCTGATAGGAAGAGTCAATGAATTACCACAGCGTTCAGCAGCATTGTGGTAGTTCATTGAGAACTACATACCGACAGCTGCAAAGGCTGTTAGGAATTGTAGTTTGATCATTCACAGAACTCTGAATAAATGTTATGGCCGTGTGGGCGGATCCTCATATGGCTGTGCTGTTTTTAAAAAAGTGACCGTAACCTCTCCCTGTACTGCTGTCACTGGGGCATTATTATTATACAGGATTTATATACTCCAATCTTTAACAACCTCGTGCAGACTCCACCTCCGCAACATCGCCAAAATACACGCGTTCCTAACCCCAGAAACCACTAAACAGCTCATCCACTCCCTCATCATATCACGACTCAACTACTGCAACTCCCTCCTCACTGGCCTGCCTCACCGCTGGCTATCTCCGCTTCAGTCGATCCTGAATACGGCTGCCAGACTCATTCACCTTTCCAACCGCTCCGTTTCCGCCACCCCCCTCTGCCAATCCCTCCACTGGCTTCCGATTGCACAACGGATCAAAATCCTAACACTGACATACAAAGCTGTCCACCATACTGCCACGAACTACATCACTGACCTAATATCCAAGTACCGCCCAACACGCACACTCCGCTCCTCACAAGACCTCCTTCTCTCTAGTTCCCTGGTCTCCTCCCATGCCCGCCTCCAGGACTTCTCCAGGGTGTCACCCATCCTCTGGAACTCCCTGCCCCAACCCATCAGATTATCACCTACTCTCCTCTCCTTTAGACGCACCCTGAAAACCCATCTCTTCAGGGAAGCCTACCCCACCCCCTGCTAATTTGCCGACCTCCTCCACTCTTCCTACCACTCCATCCCCCACAGCTATCTCCTCCTGTACCACTATCCCCTCCCTCCTAGATTGTACACTCGAAAGAGCAGGGCCCTCGATCCCCTCATGTTTTGCATTGTATTGTTATTGTTCTGTCCCCCTCTGTAATGTACAGAGCTGAGCAAACTATTGGTGCTTTATAAATACTGTATAATAATATAGGGTCAACAATTTGCTCAGCGCTTTACAATATAAAGGGAGACAATACAGTTCAATACAAGAGTGTTAGGAGGGCCCTGCTCCTTGGAGCTTACAATCTAAAAGGGATTGGGCAGCAGCGGGAACATCTTACATCCTAAAAACGGGTGGAATATCTAACATGTTCACACAGGTGAACTTGTACTTTCAGTCCTCGAACAGTTATATAGACATTTCATACAGTGCTGTGAAAAAGTATTTACCCCCTTCCTGATCTGTATTTATTTTTGCATATTTGTCACACTTAAATGATTCAGATCCTCAAATGTAATATTACACAAAGATAACCTGAGTAAATACAAAATGCAGTTTTTAAATGATTTATTTATTAAGGGAAAAAAAAATGTCCAAACCTGCTTGGCCCTATGTCAAAAAGTATTTGTTCCCCCTTGCTAAATCATGAATGAACTGTGATTAACCACATTTTCAAATCAAGAAATCACCTAAATAGAAGCTGTTTGACAAAGTGAAGCACAAAGATCTCAAAAAGCATTTCAGGAACAGATGAGAAAGTAATGGACATGTATAAGTCTGGAAAGGGTTACAATGCCACTGACAAGGCTTTGAGACTCCAGTGAACCACGATGAGTCATTATCCACAAAAGGAGAAAACTTGGAACTGCGGTGAACTGTCCCAGGAGTGGCCGGCCTACCAAAATTACTCCAAGAGCACAAAGAAGACTCATCCAGGAGGTCATAAAAGAACCCAGAACAACATCTAAAGATAAAGTGCAGGCCTCAGTACAGTGCTCATGATTCAGCCATAAGAAAGAGACCGGGCAAAAATGTCTTCCATGGGAGAGTTCCAAGGCGAAAGCCACTGCTGACCAAAATGAACACAGTCTCGTCTCACATTTTGCCAAAAAAATTCTTGGTTGTTTTTTTGGCAAATATTCTAGGGACTGATGAGACAAAAGTTGAACTTTTTGGAAGGTATTTGTCGCCTGTTACATCTGGCATAAAACTAACAGAGCATTTCATAAAAAGATCATACCGACAGTCAAACAGGGTGATAGTGTGATGGTATAGGGCTGCTTTGCAGCTTCAGGACCTGCATATCTTGCAGTAATTGATAGAACCATGAATTATGCGCTCTTCCAAAAAATTCCTGAAGGAGTATGTCCGGCTGTCAGTTCCTGACCTCAAGCACACTTGGGTTATGCAGCAGGACAATGATCTGAAATGCACCAGCAAGTCCACCTCTGAAGGGCTCAAAAAAAAAAAAAAAAAACTTTGACTAGGCCACTCCAAAACCAAAGTTTGGAAATAAATCAGATTGAGATGCTGCGGCATGACCTTAAACAGGCTATTTATGCTCAAACTCTCCAATGTGGCTGAATTAAAATAATTGTGCAAAGAGTGGGCCAAAACTCCTCCACAGTGATATGAAAGACTGCCAATTATCAAACGCGTGAGTGCAGTTGTTGCTGCCAGGGTGGGCACATCCAGTTTTTAGGCTTAGGGGGCAATTATGTTTTTTAATCATAGGGCCAGCTTTTTATCATTCAAAAACTGCATTTTGTATTTACTTGGGTTATCTTTGTATATTAAAATTTGTTTGAGCTAAATCATTTAAGTGTGATAAATATGCAAAAAAAAAAATCAGGAAGGGGGCAAATACTTTTTCACAGCACTGTAGACTTGTAATCAACAGCTGTCTTTAAAATTCATATTCGTTTATAGACAAAAAAAATAGCATTTTGGTGGGTTAAAGAGCTCCCCCTTCTTCAGGACGTGGTAGTAAAGACAACTTGGGGATGGAAAATTTGCCAGGCTTGATTGTTTGTGTAAATGTTACTTGGGGATTTGTGTGCTTTTGCTGACCCTGGATATGCTTAACCTTTTATGTCCTGAACAATGAATCCTGGTCATTGTAACATCCTTTAGTCCCAGAGGCCCCCATAGACATTAAAGTGCACTCAGACATGCACTGCTCATCCTAAAATGACAGCAGTGGGGAACTCTGCTGATTGACTTTTATTTAACCACTCACTACCTAGCAGTTGGCCACATTCAGCTGGACTTGTTCTGTAATACTGAAGATGTTTCTTTGCTTCTCCAAGCCGCCACTTCACTTCTGATGAGTGTCAGGATCCCCACCATTTATATCCAAACACGTAGGACCAATACTATGATCCAAATACCATGGAAAGGTAGATGTCATGTCTAAGTATTGGAAGCATGAAAGAGGCCATCTTCTTCGAACTGGAACAATAATCAATGAACAGGGGCAGTGGCCTTTGACACCATTCACATATAATGT
Source organism: Staurois parvus (assembly GCF_062004578.1). Taxonomy (NCBI): domain Eukaryota; kingdom Metazoa; phylum Chordata; class Amphibia; order Anura; family Ranidae; genus Staurois; species Staurois parvus. Next base: position 24,787 of record NW_028319092.1, read on the forward strand.
TTTACCCTAGAGATTTAACACTCTACACTCTCCGCCATGTAAATCAAAGGATTAGAATTTATTAAGACTTCATCACCAATGGGAATATGTAACCAGTACACAATTTTCACACCTCCGATCCTGTCTTTGGACAAAAACCATCTACAGTGCATCCAGACAGTATTCATAGCGCTTAACTTATGCCACATTTTGTTATGTTACAGACTTCAAAATGGATTAAATTCATTTTTCCCCCTCAACATTCTACAAACAATACCCCATAATGACAACATGAAAGAAGTTTGTTTTGACATCTTTGCAATGGATTTAAAAAATAAAAAAAAAAAACATAAGTATTCACAGCCTCATGACACTCAAAATTGAGCTCTGGTGCATCCTGTTCCCACAACTTGATTGGAGTCCACCTGTGGGAAATTCAGTTGATTGGCTATGATTAGGAAAGGCATAAACCGGTCTATATAAGGTCCCACAGGTAACAGCACATGTCAGAGCACAAATCAAGCCATGAAGTCCAAGGAATTGTCTGTAGACCTCCTAGACAGGATTGTATCAAGGCACAGATCTGGGGAAGGGCACAGAAAAATTTCTGCAGCATTGAGGTCCTAATGAGCACAGTGGCCTCCATCATCCATAAATAGAAGTTTGGACCCACCAGAAATCTTCCTAGAGCGGACCACCCGGCCAAAATGAGTGATCGAGGAGAAGGGCCTTAGCCAGGGAGGTAACTAAGCACCTGATGGTCACTCTGAAAGAGCTCCAGCATTTCTCTGTGGAGAGAAGAGAACCTTCCAGAAGAACTGTCTCTGCAGCACTCCACCAATCAGACCTGTATGGTAGAGTGCCCAGATGGAGGCCACTCCTCAGTAAAGGCAAATGGCAGCCCACCTGGAGTTTTCCAGAAGGCACCTGAGGGATTTTCAGACCATGAGAAACAAACCTCTCTGGTCTGATAAAACAAAGATTGAACGCTTTTTTGCCTGAATGCCAAGCGTCATGTCTGGAGGAAACGAGGCACCGCTCACCACCTGGCCAAACCATCCCTACAGTGAAACATGGTGGTGGCAGCATCATGCTGTGGAGATGTTTTTCAGCAGAAGGAACTGGGAGACAAGTCAGGATTGAAGGACCGATGAATGCAGCAATGTACAGAGACACCTTTGCTGAAAACCTGTTTGAGTGCTCTGGACCTTAGACTGGGTTGACGGTTCATCTTTCAACAGGACAACAATCCCAAGCACACAGCCCACATAACAAAGGAGTGTCTACGGGACAACTCTGTGAATGTCCTGGAGTGGGCCAGCCAGAGCCCAGACTTGAATCCAAACATCTCTGGAGAGATCTAAAAATGGCTGTGCACAGACACTCCCCATCCAACCTGATGGAGCTTGAGAGGTACTGCAAAAACAAAGGGGGGAAAATGCCCAAAAATAGGTGTGCCAAGCTTGTAGCATCACACTCAAAACAACTTGGGGCTGTAATTGGTGCTAAAGGGGCTTCAACAAAGTATGGAGCAAAAGCTGTGAATACTTATGTACATGTGTTTATTTTTAATAAATTGCAAGAGATTTTAAAACTAACTTCTTTCCCGTTGTCATTATGGGGTATTGTTTGTAGAAATGTTGAGGGAAAAAATAAATTTAATCCATTTTGGAATAAGGCTGTAACATAACAAAATGTGGCAAAAGTTAAGCGCTGTGAATACTTTTCTGGATGCTCTGTAAAACAAGAAAACAAAGTTATTTGAAAAGCATAAATGCTTATATACTTCATAAAATTACTTTTCCTGCATTCAGAAAAGTTAAAACAGGCGTTTCAGTGAGAATGAGGCCTAAAGGCATTTATCCAAATTATGGTTCATCTAGTAGTAGCTGGTCATAGTCAACTGGACTTGTTCTGTAATGTTTCGCTGCTAATCCGAAGTGGCTTCTTCAGCTCCAAATGGGAAATGTAAGTATAATCTATAGCTAAAGGCCATTGTACAAATGCTGAAGTCTTCTGAAAAGGCGGCTAGTCATGCTGAGCCAATAGGGATTGAGACCCTGACCCAGAGCAAGAGTTTTGCCAACTGTGGGCTTGTAGTGAACTGGCAGATAACCGGTATGCACTTGCTTGTCCCAGATAAACAACCCACCATTTAATAAGGAATGGTGTCAGGATGACCGCACTGAAGCTTGAACCTTCAAAAACAAGCCAGGAATGGCTTCTCTCATTTTTCTGTTCAATAGTTTTAAATAATTGTTCAGTTTCTTGCATAAACCCAACCATGACTTCTGTAAACGTAGTCCAGAAACCACAAGTGCGGTTACATAGCTGCCACCACCGTACCCAGTGGACAACCACTTACTGGCATCGTAGGATATTGTGACCCATAACAACTGGAATACTGCTGCATCACACTTGTTTACGATTAAAAAGAAGATATCTAGTAGATACTGTATGAGCAATGCTTCCATCTTCTCATTCTTTAGAATATCTTATAATTATTGTTCAAGTTTAAAAGGGTAACTCCACTTATGTGTGGGGAAAAAAAAAAAAATAGTAATATAAATATATATATATATAAATAATTTTCTTTTTTTTTTTTATAGTGTTTACAATTGCAACTCCATTCATATTGTAATTGAAGGTTATTAAAAGTTGTTTCCTTTTCGATCTGCTGCACTGTAATTTTCTGTAAAATACAATATGGCAACATGGAGGGTACACAGTGTACAGAGGGCCCCCTGAAAATGTGATTTCCTGCTTGAGTGATTGGCTTACTAATTTTCCCCCGATGTCTGCACTAAGATACAAGTCATTTTTGGCATCCCCTGCAACAAAAATGTCATATTTTGATAAGATACTCCCCATGGGAAATCACATCTAAAAGGATACAGACACTGACAGTTTACTCAGAGTCCTGCAAGTGCAGCAGCTGATTGATAATTATAAAACCACTCCCATACAGATTAAATCTGTATATAGAGACAGACAAACATGCATTTCTTCAGGAAAAAAAAAAAAAAAGAAATCTGCAAAAAAAAGTTTGTTAAAATCCTTGCAATGTACATAATCACCCAGAGGGGAATTTTTTTTCACAACAAAAAGGAGTTATTCTTCAAAAGAATTCAGAGTTGAGAAAAAAAAGCCAATACAGTTAGTCAAAGTTTTATTATTTAACATTATAAAAATTTTACAAAATCTCAACTGCAAAAGCAGACTCTAAAATGACATGAAATTTTTGCATTTGTATTAAAGCTTTGTAAAATGTGCAAAGACAAAAAGAAAGGAAGGAGATATCCATTGAGATCTCTTCTTTCTTGGCATTATCCAGTCAATAAAAAAATGCAATTGAATCCCAACTAGAATTTTTTTTTTTACAATTTTATTTAGAGCATGGAAGGGTTAGCACTTCTAGCAGGCCTAAAATGCTGTGTGTCCCCATTGAGGAGATTTTCCCCACTTCCTATCAGGCACAATGATTAAATAGGAAGTCCAGAGAAACCCCTGTGCTGAGACATAGCAATGAAAGGGCGATAGAGGTGGTAACACTTTCACATGCCAAAACTATAAAACAAACACAAAAAAAGTTTTAGGGAGTGTCAGACATTAACAAGACAGAAAATTGACATGTTTCAGATCCAGAAAAATCTTTTTGGCACATTTGTGTGTCTGCCACATAATACTGTTTGCAAAAAAGTAGTGTATTGATCTGCAGGCTTCTACTAGGTGACAGTGTAAGAGCACCATGGTGTCACAGGGCAGTCTGTTATTTTTTAAAAACGTCCATACCATCTGCCCCTAGATTACTTACAAAGTCAAACATATCCAATTTGTTCACTTGTATTTCAGAGCACATGTTTTGTTCATGATGCAGACATCGCTTGCCAAGTTGCTCACATCAAAGAATTAAGCCTATTAACATGAAACTTAAATCTATACAGAGTTGTGCGTTTTTAGGAAATGCGTCCGGTAAATATTTTGTGCAGCCCACATATTGGTTGCATTTAATACTGATGGGTGACTGGTGAACTAAAAGTAAAAATTATCCATAGCTCAAAATCATCTAGTTGAATTACCCAACTAAAAAGTAGTTGGAAACTTCACAGCAGCTTGAAAGACAATTATAGGGGCTCTCAGTTGGCAAATGACAGCATCCAGCTCCAAAGTTGGACATAGACAACCCTAGTGCAATGTCTTAGAACTCTGCAACCAATAGAGAAGCGCACTTTGCAAGTGGATGGGCCACAGCTACGACTTTCTGAGGTGGAGTGTCTCCAGCTTGGAGTGTTTCTTGACACCCAGCAAGATAAAGTGTGTGCAGGCTACTTTTTATGCTAGACAGTTCAGCTTGATATCTTCAATGTCCAACTCCAGTTTTTTGTTTTTTTTTTAGTTATATATCAGTGCCCCAGGTAATCTAAAATGAAAACGTAGCTCTTGCAGTAGTTGCCTCCTCTCTGTTACGGTCTCCTGAAGACTCGCCTGCTCTGTAATCAAGTTCCGGTCCTCCTCCAGGTTAAAGAACACCTAGCATCACTCAACGCATTTCCTCTGAGTGCAGGGAGTCATGGACCTGCCTTTTGAAGGGCAAGCACCATTGTGCCCTGGACAGAGTAAAATGGGGCAGCTTTTCCTCTGAATGCAGGGTGTCATGGACCTGCCTCTTGAAGGGCAAGCACCACTGTGCCCTGGACAGAGTAAAATGGGGCAGCTTTTCCTCTGAATGCAGGGTGTCATGGACACGCCTCTTGAAGGGCAAGCACCACTGTGCCCTGGACAGAGTACAATGGGGCAGCTTTTCCTCTGAATGCAGGGTGTCATGGACCTGCCTCTTGAAGGGCAAGCACCACTGTGCCCTGGACTGAGAGTACAATGGGGCAGCAATGCTCTATGTACCATTGTAGACCATCCAGCACTGGAAAAGAAGAGAAGAGGACCCAGCTTGTCATGGGACTGATCTGGAAAAGTTAAGCATGAAAAATGTGGGTGTGACTCCAGAAGGGTGAGGGTGGTGGATAGAGTTTAGCTCAACCTAAACTGGTAGTTTTTAAATGGGTTCAGGCTGTGAAAAGTTCTCCAAAGTTTCCTTTGTGATATAACTGAACAGTCCAGTCTAACAGAAAACACAAAAGTAATGTCTGTAAATGCTGTGCAGAGCTGAAAACTCTCACCATCAGATTTAGAAGAATAATGTGGTTCAGCTCGCCCATATCTACCCTAAACTGTTAGGCGGTTAGAAGAAGCCTATCATTAAGCAGTTGTTTCCCCATCTTGGGAGGTTTGGATGCAGTCTACCAATGAAGGAACAGCCTCTTTAGAAGGAGCAAAGAATGTCTGGGATTCAGTATAAAACATTGGGGTGCTGGGTTGTTCTTCATCGGCTTGTGCCAGTGGCTCTGGGAGTGGCAGATCCTGAGGGTTCTCTTGGTACAAGCTATTATAAGATCCTGACACATTGTTGGTGGACCTTTTGATCAGCGATGAGCGACTGCCAGGTGGTATAAAGGCTGCACTGAGAGCAGCAGACGAGGCCAGCGGAGAAGCCCCAACACCTTGCAAGAGGCGGCTCAGCAATGGAAATTGAGAGGATAAAGTCTCTTCGTTCAATTCTTCTATATCTGAGAGCTGTTGGAACTGCATGTCCTCCTTGGCGAGCCTATTTCACAATTAAAAGGATACATTTCAGTTAAAGATCACCAATAATATTCATTATTTTAAAGTGGAGCCAACACAAAGCTTTGAACAGACTGAGATCAATAACATTTAATAATTGTTGAAAGACTTACAATTTGTGGAGAACATGCTGTTCTAGGTTCCTCTAGCACTGCTCACAAACCAAAAGCCTGGCGATTTGGTCTTATAGTCTTTGCAAAAAAGGAAGGATCAGAAACTCTTAACTCCTGATCCTTCCCTTCAACAGAGATCATATATGACTGAATTTTCTTCAGGAAAGGGAAGTATTTCAGCTCTGATATAGAAAAACTAAATCAGAGATCGATGGTACTTACGCCATGTCAAATGTAGATCCCTGGAAGGATGGTAGGTACTTCTGGAATAAGGTAGCAGCTGTGTATGGTGGACGAGGTTCTGAATCATTCCAGTATCGATCCTTCACCAAAACAGGAACATCATCATACATCTCATCCACTGCCAACATGGACACCTAGAAAGAGAGCCGGAGGAAATAACATTTATGGTACATGTCGGAAATGAAGACCTAGGAGAAAACCCAACCCATGCTCAGTGACACATCTGATACAACATGGCTGGCCAAAGAAAAAAAAAAAAAAAACAACTTATGACTGTTTTGTTCTTATAGCACCTCTAATGTGGCAGGTGCTAGCCTCTGTCCCCGTCCCCTCCATTTCCACTCCCCCCACACCAAGGAGCAGATTGCAGTGGCTGTGTCAGGGAGAGGAGAGCAGTGACATCAGGCCTGTGTATGCGCCGCCCATTCTATTTCCATCCTCCCTCCCCCCTCTTCCTAACACATCAAGGACCAATGGGGAGGAAGAGATGGAGGACAGGGGGATCATGGGACATATAGCCCCAGAAGGGATCCAGCCCCATTTTTACAGGTTGGGAGAAAGATAAAGTTCCCAGCATGCTAAACAAGAGGAGGAGAGCCTAGAGCACAGGATGGAGTGGGGGGAGAGGGACCCGGGACTGTAGGGTGCTACTAGGGACTGAGAGGAGAGAGGATGGTGCTGTAGGAGACCATCCGAGGGAAAGCCACACAGCTCAGAGCCATCCCAGAGAAAAGGACTGAGGAGGGATGCGGGATCCACAGCTGCAGGAGCAAGGGACTACCCTCCCCCAGCCTGGACAGAGTGGAGGCCCTTTCATTCCAGCAAGCTCCATCACCAGGTGCAGATCTACAGCCACCTCACCAGCATTGTGGCTACTCAGGGCTACTTCCTGGTGGAGAAGGATCTGGGAGTTCTGGTAGATCGCAAGCTTAATAATGGCATGTAATGCCAAGCTGCGGTTTCTAAAGCGAGTAAAATCCTCTCTTGTATGAAAAGTGGTATAGACTCCAGAGAGTGAAATCATTTCCCCCGGTACAAATCATTAGTAAGACCTCATCTGGAATATGCAGTTCAGTTTTGGGCACCAATTCACAAAAAGAACATTGGGGAACTGGAGAAAGTACAGAGAAGGGCAACCAAACTGATAAGAGGCATGGAGGAGATCAGCTATGAGGAACTGAATTTATTCTCTCTTGAGAAGAGGAGATTAAGGGGGGATATGATCTCCATGTATAATACATAAGGGGGGATGTGATCTCCATGTATAATACATAAGGGGGGATGTGATCACCATGTATAATACATAAGGGGGGATATGATCACCATGTATAATACATAAGGGGGGATGTGATCTCCATGTATAATACATAAGGGGGGATGTGATCACCATGTATAATACATAAGGGGGGATATGATCACCATGTATAATACATAAGGGGGGATATGATCACCATGTATAATACATAAGGGGGATGTGATCTCCATGTATAATACATAAGGGGGGATGTGATCTCCATGTATAATACATAAGGGGGGATGTGATCTCCATGTATAATACATAAGGGGGGATGTGATCTCCATGTATAATACATAAGGGGGGATGTGATCTCCATGTATAATACATAAGGGGGGATGTGATCTCCATGTATAATACATAAGGGGGGATGTGATCTCCATGTATAATACATAGGGGGGGGGGGGGATGTGATCTCCATGTATAATACATAGGGGGGGGGGGGGATGTGATCTCCATGTATAATACATAGGGGGGGGATGTGATCTCCACGTATAATACATAAGGGGGGATATGATCTCCACGTATAATACATAAGGGGGGGATATGATCTCCACGTATAATACATAAGGGGGGGATATGATCTCCACGTATAATACATAAGGGGGGGATATGATCTCCACGTATAATACATAAGGGGGGGATATGATCTCCACGTATAATACATAAGGGGGGGATATGATCTCCACGTATAATACATAAGGGGGATATGATCTCCACGTATAATACATAGGGGGGGGGGATGTGATCTCCACGTATAATACATAAGGGGGGATGTGATCTCCACGTATGATACATAAGGGGGGATATGATCTCCACGTATGATACATAAGGGGGGATATGATCTCCACGTATGATACATAAGGGGGGATATGATCTCCACGTATGATACATAAGGGGGGATATGATCTCCACGTATGATACATAAGGGGGGATATGATCTCCACGTATGATACATAAGGGGGGATATGATCTCCACGTATGATACATAAGGGGGGATATGATCTCCACGTATGATACATAAGGGGGGATATGATCTCCACGTATAATACATAAGGGGGGATATGATCTCCATGTATAATACATAAGGGGGGATATGATCTCCATGTATAATACATAAGGGGGGATATGATCTCCATGTATAAATACATCAGTGGTTCATATAGTGAACTCGGTGTAGCGTTATCACCCTGAGGTCATCACAGAGGACAAGGGGGCACTCTTTATGTCTGGAAGAAAAGAGATTTAATCTCCAAACACGGAAAGGTTTCTTCACAGTAAGAGCTGTGAAAATGTGGAATAGACTCCCTCAAGAATTGGTTCTGGCCAGCTCAGTGGATTGCTTTAAAAAAGTCCTGGATTCTTTCTTGGATACACAGAATATAACTGGATACTAACATTTATCGGTAAAGTTGATCCAGGGAATATCCGATTGCCTCTTGGGGGATCAGGAAGGAATATTTCTCCCTGCAGGAGTAAATTGGATCATGCTTTTTTTTTTTTTATTCTTTTAACTGGTTGAACTGGAAGGACTTTTGTCTTTTTTTCAGCCAGACTAACTATGTAACTGGTACACCCACGCAGACATCGCTGAATCCCTGGGTCGACAGGTTGCCAGTTGGGTATATCCTTCAAGAGCCTGTGTCGGGACATCCCATCTCCACTAGTATTGGTATCTCAAGGATTGGGGAGCAAGCAGAAGCCTACCTTTAACATCGTATTCAGAGAGACTGCATGCAGACTACCTTTACACCCCTCAAAAACCTTTCACTGGGAAACACCTTTATTCTGTCCAACTTTGCAAGTCGCCATTGCACAGTAAATTTCCTTTGGCCCCTTTGTAGGTAGATGAAGATCTCGGACCTCTTACTTCAAGGACTCCTACACCCAAAGTAATTATCCTACAGACACCTGCTAATCTTAAGGGGACTCTTACCCAGGTCTCACATATTTGTTTTGTTATTTATTTTTGCCTGTGGCATCAGGACTTAGGAGGGAGCCGACAGACCCCAAAAAAAAAAAAAAAAAAAAAGTCTTCTCTTCCCCTTCTAGTACCTGGGGTCATAGGCTCTCTTAAAGGCCTGTTAGCTCTTACCGCCAAACTCACGGTCAATGCCATTTCATTGCATATCTGTGCTGCAATTTTGGGGAATACCCCAAGTTTGCAAGATAATATTGTACTAGAGATTATTATGCCAACAAAAATGTAATGTCCACTATTCCTTTTGGTGATTCTTGCACGTGTGCTTGCTCATTCTATCTAACCAGGTGTGCCAGAGAGGCTGAGGTGCAGAACAGAAAACCCAAAAGTTACCAAGCAGCGCCTTCAGAGGTGGCGCTACACTAATATTGTACAGCACCTGTAATAAAAGAAATTATATATATATATATATATATATATATATATATATATATACACACACACACACACACACACACATATACACACCACTGTGAATTTACCAGCACTTTACATATATATTGTACATTCACATCAGTCCCTAACCCTCAAGGGGTGTACAATCTAAGGTCCCTAACCTACATTCATACATACACATACTAGGGACAATTTACCTACCAGCATGTCTTTGGATGCTCTAGTTTCCTGCCACACTCCAGAGGATATTATTCTAACCCTTTTTTTTCCTGTCATTACTGCTCTATTTTGCCTACATCTGGTGGTCAACACCTCCAGGATCACCATGATATTTATATAATTATTTGATGTCTTTAGCAGTATATAACCATCAATGTACTACTACTGTATTATTTCTCTCATACATGGACTAACCTTGAATATTAATATATTTCATGTTGCCTCCAGTGGTTGGACAATGTCAGTGCCTTTGTTCTCACAGTGTACAGTACCTTTACTTATACCTGTCTTATCCTGTACTTTTGGTTGTAATAATTCACAATGTTGTGGTCATTGGGAAGAACACCACCATTATCGATAGAGAAAAATGTTATTGTTCCCTCTCACCTTCATGCTAATGTACCGTGAGCTTCAGATCTAATAATTAGCGAGGGTTCCTTAAGACCAGAAAGTTATTTCAACGGTTCTTCTGTATTAAAAAAGGTTTAGAAGTCTGTTGTAGATAGACAGTAAAGGTAATTCTTCTCCAAACTATCCAAAACTTTGAGGAAAGGTCCAGTCAAAATACAAAAAAAAAATATATATATTTATATAATAATAATAATAATAATAATAATAATGTTAGCGGCTACAAAAACTGTAGCTGCTGACATTTAAAAAAAACAGACACTTACCTGTCCCTCGATCTCATGGTGTCCTCACACTGGCCGGGTTCCTTGGCCATCCTGTGTCCGCATCTTCAATGTGGGCACCCGGCTGTGACAGCTTGCAGCTTCACAGCTGTGTGCCCGCTGCGCATGCGCGAGTAGCACTGAACTTTCTGAATGGTTCCGTAGTCTTCTGGGCCTGGTCATGTGTCCCAGCAGACTACAAGGAGGGAGGGGGGGGAAGACAATTTCTGATTCCGATCGTCTAGTCAGGGGTCTCCAAACTATGACCCTCCAGGTGTTTAGGAACTGCAAGTCCCAGGAGGCCACAGGCATGACTCGCAGAGGCATGATGGGACTTTTAGTACTTCAACAGCTGGAGGGCCATAGTTTGGAGACCCCTGGCCTAGCTGATTGCAGTGGAAGTGGGAACTTGCCAAAATCAGGTACCAACTCCCCCTCCCCAAAAGGTGCCAATCCTTAAAACAGGGAGCGGGGGACAAATCAGAATTTCCCCTTTTGGGTGGAGATCCGCTTTAAAGCTGCCCTGTGGGTATGTTGGTTTTTGTCTAGGGGTACCATTGAAAAGCACTTTTGACTACTTTATCCCTCCTCTCCACTTCCCTCCAACATCTGAGGCTGTGGGTAACCCTAGGAATCCTTACTTACTGGACTACTGTTCTTCTTTGTACATAATGACATAGGAACATTTGTAAGCAGGTTGGGAACTGCTTGATAAGTTAGGTACTGGCCCACGCTGGGTTGGGAAATGGTTAAGTTCGCAACTCCCAATGTGTGGGCTTTTTGGGGCTTCAGCTGTCTCACCTGTGATATAAATTGGGGGAATGTGGAGGTCCGTGAGTCCCCAGTCCCTGACCGCTCTGGAGTGCTGCTGTGCTACTGCTGTTCTTGTTACATTCCAGGACAAGGAGAAACTCTACTACCTTTTTTACCGAGGATCCTGGGTTGCCATCAACTATGGTCATTATGACGAATGCCTGAAAGGGTATAATGAACCGCTTGACAATCTTTACTGACCAACTGTAGTGCAAACATTCCCTTGGGCCTGGTCTGAAGGGGTACATAATGGGGCGGGCATATCCAAAAGAACATGGGCCTGGAATGCACTAAAGGGGTATGAAGTACAGTATACTACAGTGTCAAGTCAGTGGGTGAGAAGAAGAGAACAAGGTCCTTTCTAAGAGTAATCAAGTACATATACATGACACATAGCAACCAGTCGAGGTACGGTCCTTGAGGAAGTCATTGCTTTGGTTCCCTTCTCAGCAGCCCATCTCCCATTTCAACCAGGAGCAGACCAACATTACGGAGACCTCAGCCTAGCCGCATGGTATGGGAGCAAAGGAGTTAACATAGGACACACATGAGATCCTTGCTATGTGTCCGGTGGGATCTCATTCTTTTACTGAGAGAGAGATAACAGAAGTATGTTAGCTGGTGGAGATAGTGTGACTCGGCCTGCAACTCCGAATGCAACAAGGAGACATCACAGTGTATAGAGTAATGGGACACCACCTAACACACAACTCCACTTTATTACTATACGCCATGTAAGCTCACCTCTGAGTCGGGAGACTGCCTTAATACTGAACTGTACAAATGAACGCAATTCCCACCTAGTCCCGGGCATTGGTGAGCGTGCTCTTGAGCAAAGGTCCCTTTAGTGCACGATGAGCCCCACTCACACATCGAAGAGTGATGGCAGAAAGATCAAGTGATCCACTGAGTCTGCCTTTTTATTACCTGTGTGTCTTAACATATATATATCTGTGTTTGTCTCAAGCATGTTTAAAATTCACTTACCATTGACTGATTCACTAGGGCATAGTTTACATCTGCATTCCGCTCTGAAATGGGATCCGCAATGGATCGCTTTTCAGAAAGTAGTACAGAAGCCATTGACAGACATTACTGTCACCTCCTGAATGATTTCTTTTTTCTTGACAGCCAAACAGTATTTGGTTCTCTGTTGTGGCGTGGCCCCATTCACTTCAGTGGGTTGTATGCAAAAGAGGGGGTATAAGATTTCCAGTGCCATAAAGCATTACAGGCATAATATGTGTACATCCCCATCCTTGGCAGTTTAAAGCTGAATTCCAGGGATTCAGCCACTTTGTAAAAACTGCAGGTATATCATGAATTAAGTCTGACGTGGTACCTGCTGCCTTGTTGAATTAGCTCGATTATTCACATCTGACAGGTTTATTGTGCTCTAGGAAGCTCACTGTGGTCTCTGAGTCGCTGGAACCACTAGGCCCCCTTTTCCCTCCTCCTGCCTATTCACAAAAGCCTATTCTGTGAACTAATTCTCAAAATACAAAGGCTTCTGTGAATGGGCAGCAGAGAGGAGGGGTGGGCATACCTGCTCTGTGTGCTTCTCTCCTCTCGCAGCCTGAATGCAGTAAATCGGTCACATATAAGTAATAGTGATAAGTTCTGAGGGTGACATGCAACTATTTGGACTTCACCCTTAGTGTGCCTACCTTACTGCAAAGTTACTGAATTCCAGGAATTCAGCTTTAAAGGAGGGTGGTCAGAGTGGTAAGTTCAACTACCTATTTTTAATTCAGCCTTTTTTGGGCAATTTCACTTTTTTTTCATACCAAGAGCATATAAATTTAATCATCAGCTGGGTGAAAAAAAAAAAAAAAAAAAACTACACACAGAAGAGGTGATACAACTTACACAACCCAGAAATATTCTGTACCTGGAAATTCCGGTCAATTAAGAAATTGGTTTCGAAGTCATCATCATCCTCACCAAATGGATTAATCAGCTGCTCGCCCACCTTAAGAGGGAAGAGAAGGAAGCCAAAATTAATGTTTAAAGGATTCAAGATACAACCTTGCTAAAGCCAATACACATCAAGGAAGAAGAGAAATCCTTTTGCACGTCTTGGTTCTATTTGTGGTCTCGTACCTTCAGCCAGCCGGCATAGAAAAAGAACTGAAGGAGGGTGAAGACAGGGACATAGAGGTCCAGGTCATGGCCGGGGTACCCCTGGGCCGGATCCAGAAACTGACGCCCAATTAGACAGGTGAGAAAATAGCTGTATACGGCAATAGTTACCACCTAAGGCCAGAGAGAGAGAGAGAGAGAGACAGGATAACAAAAATCGAATTTAAATATGAACTCATTACCAATCAGGATAGTGGGGTATATTTTATGTGTTTTCTTTGTGTCATTTGGAAAATAATGAAGTCAATCATGTTTTAAGGGTCCCCAATTATCTGCTATGCACTTAAAACGGATCATTTAGATGGCTCCTAGTTGGCCGAGTACGGAGGTTCTACCATCTATCCATACATATCCCTGTCACCTGAAATTGTATGGTGTTCCTACTTATTTTGCTGCATTCTATACAATATAAATTCAGAATAATAATAATGTACAATAAAAATTAAAAGCCTGGGAGGCAGAGTGGGTACCCTCCATAATGTTCAGAGCCAGTATGCAATCTCAGAGTGACCTTTACTCCAGGATCACACAAGTGTAGTATACCATTGTCCTAGAACAGCAAGGAGATGTAATTGGTGCAGAGATCTCACCAAAACAGCTCCCGAGAGATGGTAAAAAAAAAAAAAAGTTTGGTCTCGTGGTTTTATTCTCTGGTATTTACCAAAATGTCAGCTTTGCGTGGGCTGACCATTTAATTTTACTGTCAATTACATCTCCTTGCTGTTCTAGGACAATGGTATACTACACTTGTGTGATCCTGGAGTAAAAGGTCACTCTGAGATTTGGGGGTTCCATAATAATAGATTTTGATTTGGTGGTCCCAGAAGAACAAAAGGATTAGGATTCAGGGGTCCCAGAACATCATATTTGGATTTTGGGGTCCCAGTATAAAAACACACTGACAGAAAGTATCTTACCTGGGTGTACACGAGGGGGACACTTATCCAGTCATAGTGGAAGAGCATACCACAGTTTCCACGGAAAGCATTTAACTCCTATAGAAACAAAGTAATTGCTGAGATATTCTACTTCAAAGCCATTTTATTAGATTACAAAACATACATTTGAAGACACTAGCTTTACAGGTTCACTCACCCCCTCAATGAGCAGATGAACCTGACAGATGAATTGAATGACCATTCATCGTTACTAGAGATGAGCGAATTATTCAAAAATTCGATTCGGCTGATTCGCCGAATTCGCGGAATAAATTTGATTCGAGGCGAATATATTCGCTGCGAATTTAACTTATAAAAAGGGTGTTTCTAGGCTTCAGAGAGCCTTTATATTAGTGCAGAACACTGTACCTTTAATTTAAATGCCCTTGGAGTCTGCTGGGGAAGAGAAATAATACTGTCAGTCAGTATGACATGCAGATGAGTGCCGTCGATCTTAGAATCACCGCACACTTCACTCATTTGGGCAGTCACGGGGCCAAAACCAGAGTGTGGAGCCACAGTGTGGCGGTGGAGGCAGCAGCAATGGGAGGCCATACAGCACCCTATGACAAAATGGAACCCACCAGCAGTGTGAGGAGACCTGAAAGTGGCACATGGCAGAGTGTGGCGATGGAGACAGCAGCAATGGGAGGCCGTACAGGGACCCATGACACACTCTGGACCTGGCAGCAGCATGAGGAGGCGGTACAGGGGCCCATGACAGATTACGGGCCTGGCAGCAGCAGTGGGCGGGCGGTGGAGGCAGCAGTATTCGGGAAGCCAAACACAGGCCTAGGTTAAAAAGCGGAAGCCGTCAGCAGCGTGAGCAGACGACAGAGACACATGGCGCAGGGTGGCGGTGGATGCAGCAGTATTCGGAAGCCAAACACAGGCCTCGGTTAAAAAGCGGAAGCCGTCAGCAGCGTGAGCAGACGACAGAGGCACATGGCGCAGGGTGGCGGTGGAGGCAGCAGCAATGGAAGGCCATACAGCACCCTATCACAAAATGGAACCCACCAACAGTGTAAGGAGACCTGAAAGTGGCACATGACAGAGTCTGGCGATGAAGTCAGCAGCAATGGGAGGCCGTACAGGGACCCATGACACACTCTGGACCTGGCAGCAGCAAGAGGAGGCGGTACAAGGGCCCATGGCAGAGTGGCGAAGCGTAAGCAGCTTAAATTGAAGGCCATACAGAGGCCTATGTTAAAAATAATAACATGTTTGGGGCATGATTCATGGCGGATTTAGTCAGTTGTGTCAGGAACTGGTGGTTTGAAATCCAGACTAATCCACGCCTGATTCATTTTCACAAACGTGAGTCTCTCCACACTTTGGGTGGACAGTCGTGTCCTCCGCGGAGTTACAATACCTCCTGCCGCACTAAACACGCGCCCCGATGCCACGCTACTGGCCGGGCATGACAGCCTTTCGAGGGTAAATTCAGCTAGTTGGGGCCAAAGGTCAAGTTTCGTTGCCCAGTAGTCAAGGGGATTGTCTACCTCGGTTGGCAGGGTGCTGTCCAAGTAGGCCCGAGCCTGTTGTTTGAGGTCCTGCTCCAGGTCCACCTGATGCTGCTGCTGCTGCGGCTGGTTAGTAGTTTCCTCACTGCGCTGGTGAAGAAAGCTACTCATCATCGACTGCAGACTGAGGCAGCCGCTGCTGGTGGAGCTGCCACTGCTCCTACCACCCCACCCCTCCCCTGCTG
This sequence comes from Staurois parvus, assembly GCF_062004578.1. Lineage (NCBI taxonomy): Eukaryota > Metazoa > Chordata > Amphibia > Anura > Ranidae > Staurois > Staurois parvus. Next base: position 40,960 of record NW_028319092.1, read on the forward strand.
CCATGGCAGCGGAACGCGAGCGCACAGGGCCCACAGTGTCCGAGGATGGACGTTGGCGCACAAAGTCAGAGACCAACTGACTACATAGGTGGTTTTTATAGTACTTTATTTTGGCCTCCCTCTCAGCAGGTGTGAAAAAGGCCACCATTTTTGAACGGTAGCGAGGGTCCAACAAGGTGGAAAGCCAAAAGTCATCCCTCTGTCTGATGGTTATTATTCGGCTGTCGCTATGCAAGCAACCGAGCATGCTATGGGCCATTTGTGCCAAGGAATGCGAGGGACTCCCTGCCTCCATCTCCACAGCATACTGCCACGGTGCGTCTGGGTCCTCTGTCTCCTCCTCCTCCTCTACCAGATGCTCCTGCTCCTCCACTCCTGTCCGCTGAGTGGAAAAACCACCCATTTCACTCAATAATTCCTGAGCACCAATGTCCTCCTCTACCTCCTCCTCTTCTTCCTGTCCTGCCCCCACAGGGGTCATGTGGCGTTGAGATCTGTGCGCCACGTCTACCGCACCCTGACCAGCCATTGTTAACAGCATTTGTTCCAGGACGTGCAACAGAGGAATGACGTCGTTCATCCCATAGTCCTGCCGACTCACGAATAGCGTGGCCTCCTCAAAGGGCCTGAGCAAGTAGCAGGTGTCACGCATGAGCTGCCAATGGCTGACATCTAAGTTACACAGGGGAGTACCTTTATCCGCTTGTAACATCAGGAAATCGGTGATGGCCTTTCGCTGTTCGTAAAGGCGGTCTAACATATGTAGGGTTGAATTCCACCTTGTTGCAACATCGCAGATCAGGCGATGCTGTGGAATTCCGTTCTGCCGCTGCAGCTCAATGAGGGTGTGCTTTGCGGTGTAGGAATGGCTGAAATGCATGCAAAGTTTACATGACATTTTAAGGATGTCTTGCAGTGGGATGGTGGATTTTAGGAACCGCTTGACAACCAGATTGAACACGTGAGCCATGCATGGCGCATGGCACAACCTTCCTTGACGCAGAGCAGACACCATGTTCTTTCCGTTGTCGGTCAACATGGTTCCGATTTTCAGTTTGCGCGGAGACAGCCATCTGTCGATTTCTCTGTTCATTACACTCAGAAGTTCCTCCCCTGTGTGACTACGTTCGCCAAGGCATACCAGGTGCAGCACAGCGTGACACCGTTGCGCCCTGCACATGCGATATGCCGGTCGGGTAATGGGACTTGGCACGGGGGTGGCGGCTGAGGACACGGCGGAAGAAGAGGTGGTAGAGGCGGACATCTTTGCTGGACCAAGGACGTGCAAACGTGGAGGCAAAAGCGGCGTGACCTGTCCAAGTTGCTGGTGCGGCTGTGCCGGCACCACGTTCACCCAGTGGGCCGTAAATGACATGTACTGTCCCTGACCGTAGTTACAGCTCCACACGTCGGCGCTGCCGTGCACTTTGGCAGAGACCGACATGCTCAAAGACTGGCCCACCATCTCTTCTACATGTGAATGCAGGGCTGGCACTGCCTTTTTGGCGAAGAAATGCCGGCTTGGCACTCTCCACCGCGGCTCGGCACAAGCCATCATTTCTCGGAAAGGTGCTGAGTCCACCACTTGGAAAGGGAGGGACTGCAGCACCAGCAACTTGGACAGGAGGACGTTCAGCTTCTGCACCGTCGGGTGCGTGCTCGCAAACTGTTGTCTCTTGGAAACGGATTCCAAGAAAGACTGCTGACGGAATCCGTGAAGAGGAGTAGCAGGAGAAGGAGCATCTGAACGAGCGGAAGATGCCAACGAGCGACAACTCCCCTCAGCAGAGGTGTTGGAGCCTTGACTGGCTGATAGAGGGCGATTGACGTTGGGTGACGGAGCAAGTAACGGAGCGGGTGATGGAGCGGGGGCTGGGGCAGGCAGAACCGCCGTATCTTTATCACGGTTTTCCCAGGCCACCGAATGGCGACACTGCATATGCTGACGCAATGCTGTAGTCCCAACATGGGCCCCCTGGCCACGCTTGACTTTCTGGCCACATAGTCGACATACGGCTACGTTTACTTCCTCGGGCGGCTTGACGAAAAATTGCCACAGCGCCGAGTAGGAAACTTTGCCCCCGCTACTCCTCACTGGCTGACTGCTACTTCCTCCGTGCACACCGGCACCACTACTGGCCGTGGTGGTAGGCTGCAGTGGAGCTGGTGCTCTACTCCGTGGCCGTTTGGCTCCACTGACACTGCTGCGACCCTGCTGCCTCCTGGGCAACCCACTGACTGTTTTGCTCGCTGGCAAGCTGGCACCCTCTTCTCCTGATGATGCGGAAGCAATAGCCTGATGACGACGAGGCTGCCAAGTGCGATCAGCCTCATCATCATCAATTAGGGTCTCCGCGTCACTACTAGCCCCCTCGGCTGCGTGTGGGTCAGGAGACAGACCTGTCTCTAGACCGGCTACCGAGCCACTCTCCTCGCCAGTACTTCTTCGCCTGGCTGCTGAAGAGGCGGATGTCTCCCCCCGTTCCTGACCGCCCTCTGTTCGCTCTTCCTCACTGTACAGTGGGGCTGAGCCCACAGCATGCGATACTTCGCTTGGCAAGGGAACAGCAAAGGACAGGGGCAGGTAGAGGACACGTGATTTCAGTGGGCTTGGTCCCGGGCCATGCCAACTAACGGTTGTGTCTGACGTACCCACCGACCGTTGGCTGTAGGTGTCAGAGGTGACCTGGGAAGAGGAAGACGACCGAGTCAACCAATCGATGACGGCAGGGTTGTCGGTGGAGACATGACCGCTGGATGACATCGGGAGCACTGGCCTCTGGCTGCGACTAGTGCTGCCTCGACCCCTTCCTCTGCTGCTACGTCTGCTCGCTCCTGAAACATTGCCTCCTCTGCGTGTTGTCTGACATACTCTTTAATTCAATAGTGGTTGTGAAGCAGAAAGTAACGATTCTGTGTCCGGCCCCGAGTAACGATTCTGTGTCCGGCCCCGAGTAACGATTCTGTGTCCGGCCCCGAGTAACGATTCTGTGTCCGGCCCCGAGTAACGATTCTGTGTCCGGCCCCGAGTAACGATTCTGTGTCCGGCCCCGAGTAACGATTCTGTGTCCGGCCCCGAGTAACGATTCTGTGTCCGGCCCCGAGTAACGATTCTGTGTCCGGCCCCGAGTAACGATTCTGTGTCCGGCCCCGAGTAACGATTCTGTGTCCGGCCCCGAGTAACGATTCTGTGTCCGGCCCCGAGTAACGATTCTGTGTCCGGCCCCGAGTAACGATTCTGTGTCCGGCCCCGAGTAACGATTCTGTGTCCGGCCCCGAGTAACGATTCTGTGTCCGGCCCCGAGTAACGATTCTGTGTCCGGCCCCGAGTAACGATTCTGTGTCCGGCCCCGAGTAACGATTCTGTGTCCGGCCCCGAGTAACGATTCTGTGTCCGGCCCCGAGTAACGATTCTGTGTCCGGCCCCGAGTAACGATTCTGTGTCCGGCCCCGAGTAACGATTCTGTGTCCGGCCCCGAGTAACGATTCTGTGTCCGGCCCCGAGTAACGATTCTGTGTCCGGCCCCGAGTAACGATTCTGTGTCCGGCCCCGAGTAACGATTCTGTGTCCGGCCCCGAGTAACGATTCTGTGTCCGGCCCCGAGTAACGATTCTGTGTCCGGCCCCGAGTAACGATTCTGTGTCCGGCCCCGAGTAACGATTCTGTGTCCGGCCCCGAGTAACGATTCTGTGTCCGGCCCCGAGTAACGATTCTGTGTCCGGCCCCGAGTAACGATTCTGTGTCCGGCCCCGAGTAACGATTCTGTGTCCGGCCCCGAGTAACGATTCTGTGTCCGGCCCCGAGTAACGATTCTGTGTCCGGCCCCGAGTAACGATTCTGTGTCCGGCCCCGAGTAACGATTCTGTGTCCGGCCCCGAGTAACGATTCTGTGTCCGGCCCCGAGTAACGATTCTGTGTCCGGCCCCGAGTAACGATTCTGTGTCCGGCCCCGAGTAACGATTCTGTGTCCGGCCCCGAGTAACGATTCTGTGTCCGGCCCCGAGTAACGATTCTGTGTCCGGCCCCGAGTAACGATTCTGTGTCCGGCCCCGAGTAACGATTCCGTGTCCGGCCCCGAGTAACGATTCCGTGTCCGGCCCCGAGTAACGATTCCGTGTCCGGCCCCGAGTAACGATTCTGTGTCCGGCCCCGAGCAACGATTCTGTGTCCGGCCCCGAGCAACGATTCTGTGTCCGGCCCCGAGTATCGATTCTGCGTCCGGCCCCGAGCAACGATTCTGCGTCCGGCCCCGAGCAACGATCCTGCGTCCGGCCCCGAGCAACGATCCTGCGTCCGGCCCCGAGTAACGATCCTGCGTCCGGCCCCGAGTAACGATCCTGCGTCCGGCCCCGAGTAACGATCCTGCGTCCGGCCCCGAGTAACGATTCTGCGTCCGGCCCCGAGTAACGATTCTGCGTCCGGCCCCGAGTAACGATTCTGCGTCCGGCCCCGAGTAACGATTCTGCGACCGGCCCCGAGTAACGATTCTGTGTCCGGCCCCGAGTAACGATTCTGTGGCCCCGAGTAACGATTCTGTGGCCCTGAGTAACGATTCTGTGGCCCTAAAGTCTCTGTGGCCCTAACTCTGTCCCTAATACAGACAGGTCTGTCTCTCTTGAATGACCGGAGGCTAATTGAGAATTCTAAGATGGCCGCGATTTATAGCTCCACCATTACACAGTGCTGGCTGGCTGGCTGCTGATTGGCTAATGCGATCACATGTCATGAATGAATGCATTATGGGTCAGCGCGCCTTGTCTGCGCGCCTTCCCAGAGATCCCCGCTCCGTCGCCACACATGTCGCCGCCATTTTTGGGAAAATTCGATTCGTGCATCCGAAGTTTGCTAATTTTCGGATTCGGCGCGAATCGAATTTTTCCTAATCTTCGAAACGAATTCCACTTCGCCAAGTTCGATTCGCTCATCTCTAATCGTTACTCCTGAAGAAGGTAACATCCGACTAATCTCAATAGGCCTGTTTCCTTCCCAGTTACCTTCTAGATGACCCAAGATAGTAGTGCTCAATCAGTACTGCCATTTGTCTTTCATCATCTGAATCTAAGTATCTATATGAAATTTTTGATGTGCACAATCTGTCACTAGTGGAAGATCTAAACCTTACCACCTCTGTTCCTTCTCTATAGTTTGTACCTGTAACTCCTGTTCATAAAAACTCAATAAAACTAGATTAAAAAAAAAAAAAACTGAAGAACCAGCTCAAGTATAATTTGGGGAACATCCGAAGAAGGGGAAGAAGGGGAAGAAGAGGAAGAAGGGGAAGAAGAGGAAGAAGAGGAAGAAGAGGAAGGGAGAAGGGAGAAGAAGAAGAAGGAGGAAGAAGAAGAAGGAGGAAGAAGAAGAAGGAGGAAGAAGAAGAAGGAGGAAGAAGAAGAAGGAGGAAGAAGAAGAAGAAGGAGGAAGAAGAAGAAGAAGGAGGAAGAAGAAGAAGGAGGAAGAAGAAGAAGGAGGAAGAAGAAGGAAGAAGAAGGAGGAAGAAGAAGGAAGAAGGAGATAGAGAGGACAACAGGTTTTCAAAATGATCTACCCCCCTTCTTCACCCACTAAACACATGATCTCCCCTCCCTCAGGTGCTTTCTTACCTCCTCTGATGGCAGGAGCCCCCCTGCATTGTTTGCATCCTGCCTGATAAAAATCTAGGGCAGTTCCATCCTGTAGACTTGAACAGAATGTACCCATTCTGCTGATGCAATGTTCCTGTCAAGTCTATAGAATGTTACTGCTCAGGCATGGGCAGTCTGACACTAGATGTTAACCAGCCAAGTTGAAGGCCATGCAAAAGGCTGCCATTGTTGGAGTAGGTAAGTATGCACACATTACGATGTGAACAAGCCCTTCATAAGAACACAGCTATCCTCGCAGACTTTTTATGAAGGCACACAATCCAAGGTCCTAATAGCTCTCAATATTCTGGCGCTAGGTTATACAAATAGTCTGAAGGGTATGGTGACACAAATAATTCTAGGAAGCCGGGATCACAGACCTGGAGACAATGTGTTGTTAGCTTCAATTTGAAGAATACTTCACCGGCACATTATAAGGTAATGCTGTTCTTTATTTGCCTGTCAGCTAATGTGAATACAATTGAAAGTGTAAATGTGTTTATTCAGTTCCTCATAAAAGCCTGACAAGTCTCTCCTACCCTCTCACCTCTATCAGCATCTTATAGGCATGGTCATCGCGAATTCGCCCCTCATTCCGGGCTTGAGCGGCCAGACTGCAGAACCAAACACATGGAACCCAGTACTTGTTATAGGACGAGCGCAGATTCTCAAACTTCTTCCGTTCAAAACGAGTCATAAACCCTGGAAAGACATTACATAGTATTATTATGATTGACATCCTACTGAACACCAGACAGACTCCATATCACATAGCTCCTCTTGGGTGGTGTCACCCTGTGGTGGGAGGGACAGACTCCACGTCACATAGCTCCTCCTATTAAGGTCACTCTGTAGTAGAAGCAACAGACTTCAAGTCACATAGGGTGGTGTCATCGTGTGGTGGGAGGGGCACATAGCTCTATCAGTGTTCACCCTAGCTGGGAGGGACAGACTCCGTGTCACATAGCTCCTCCTGGGTGGTGCCACCCTGTGGTGGGAGGCACAGACTCGGTCACATAGCTCCTCTTGGGTGGTGTCACCCTGCAGCAGAAGAGAATATATGTCACCAGTACATTATTGAACCATATCATATAGCCTAGATATTTGTTAAAGTGATCACATCACGAATAGTGTAACTTCTAGGGGCCATGCAGGGATCTTGTCAGGCAGGCGATGACCCCATCAAAGGGTTCCTGTGCAACTCCCAAGACATTGCATTTCCACTGTAATTGCTTTAATAAATATCTGGATTATATGACATGAATCTATGGGGTACTGGTGACCTACCTATTTACATATATATTTGTAATGTTGATAGCAGTTTACCAGCTGGTGGTTATATATATACACATACACACACATATATATACATACACACACATATAAAATATATATATATATATATATATATATATATATATATATATATATATATATATATATATATATATATATATATATATATATATATATATATATACACACATACATATATACATACATATATACATACACACATACATACACACATATACACACACACACACATATATACACACATACATACATACACATATATATACATACACACATATATACATACATATACACACACACACATTTTTTTTCCCCGCCATCTCGCTAGAAGTCTAGAGTAAGGTGCCGCTACAATAACCACCAGCTGGTAAACTGCTATCAACATTACAAAAAAAAAAAATTTGTATTTTTTTAAAAATTTATTTTTTTTATATTTATTAAGCGTAAGCTTATGGTGAGCGGGACAAACTTCATACTGGTTATCTCAAGCTGGTCACAATTAAAAACAAAAAAAAACCCACACACCTCCAAAAGAAAAATATAATATAAGCTATATGCACATTCTATACTGTAAATACTCAGCAAAACCAGCCTCCCCACAATGCTAAAAAACCTGGGAATGATGACAATGATTACCCTCCCTCATCCCCTCCTGCACACAACAGTGCCACACACACACACACACAACTTGCAAGACGTGTTACCAAGCCCAAGCACTGCCATGGGTGTTGGGTGTCTGAATCTATCCAAATACCCCAGAAAGACATACTTGCCCAGGAACTTTAGTGGGCACCTCCAACAATCTAGATAGGCACATTGGCAGTGTACAGTTGTTATGGCTCTTGCGTTCCCAATATCATCCTTTGTATATCGATCATGCAGGCTTCTGTTCATGCCCAAAGGCCTAGATCACATATCTAACAATCACCTTTGGATCTTTAGAAATGGTCATACAGCCATAGCTGCCAACTGTCACGAATTGCTCGGGACACTCACTGATTTTTAAGAGTTGTCCCCATAAGGCCATGTCCTGGGCAGTGTCCCGAAAATCAGAGCAAGTTACAGACAGTTAAGTGCGGTGTGTGCGTCCTGCACACATGTCAAAATAACAGACACACCGGGCAAGCTGTGACTGTGCGGTCCATCTGCACTGCCTAGAGGAGTTTGCTTTCATGCTGACACTACTCTCCCGGGTCCTGAAACAACCCCCACTTCCCACCCTTCTCCCCCACCAGCGATTCTTACAGTTAGCTCTAGCTGGAGGGGGTGAGTGTGGAGGGGGGGGGGCTAAAATTAAGCTGCTAAAAAGGATTCAGAGACGGGTGAATGTGCCCGGAGCCGGCTGGAGTTTGAAAGCAGAGTAGGCAAGGATGCCTGTGCCCTATGCAGCCAGCTTCAGTATGTGGGTGCCACTGCAGCTCAGGGGTCAGTGAATACACCTCTCCCTCCCATTTACAGACATATCTGCTAAGACATTTCTGTACGTCACCTGTAAGGGCACTTTCACATGGGGGGGCTGCTGAGCCATAGTTTTACTGCCACCCCTGGCTACACACCCAATCGTGCTGTACTTTGCAGCTTCTGCATGTTAAAGACTGCAGAGTTTGATACCCGGCATTGCTTGTCAAACTCGCCCATTGAGTTGAATGGGGCTGCTCTGTAACTGAGCCAAATGCTTTGCTCACAGTTGCGGCACAGTCCCACAATGTAAAATTGCAATGCAGCAAAAAAAGTTAACAAAAAACAAAACAAACAACAGGCATCAGGAGGTGGTGGTGGCACCCCCTGAATGCAACTCGGCTGCTGCTATACCGCCCTCCGAAACATGATCACCACAGATCGCTTTTCAGAAGGCAGTAAACATTACCACAGGTGTGAAAGATAAAATCTGACATAAATCATCCATATCACACTCCCCACTACCCAGGATGTCACCCCCCAGCCACTTCCCATGTTAGCCCCCAACTTACATCACTGACCAACCATTTCCCAACCCAGAGATAACAGATATCACTCATCAGCCAATTCTCACCCCCCAGCTTACATACATACCCCAGGCCGACCCATACCTTCTACTGATATGCATCACTACTAGCAACTTCCTACCCCCCAGTTGACAGACATTATTCCATAGCTGCTTTTCCCTCACCTCTCTAACATCCCTCACCAAATACCTGGTCACCCCATAGACACCACCACAGTGAAAGTCATCCTTCCCCAACTGATTCGCCCCAATCCCCACACAGTCACTTCACACTCCCATATCCCCTCCAACAGATATAGCTCCCCATTTACTCCCATCCCCCCACCCACTGATTAATATCCCTCCAGGACCTCCTCACACCCCCCTTGCTGAGAGACACCTCTCCCCAGACTTCCCTCTTTGAATAGTCAAATGCTCCTCAGTCCCCATAAAACCACTACGCAGTCCCTGGACAACCTTCCCCAACCCTTTACAATCCTCCTTCCCAGATAATAGGCATCCTTCCCAGCCGGCTTCATCCCCTCCACCCCCCACCTCACCTGACTGACATCCTTGCTGACAACAGTAAAACTTACAGGTGGCACATAATGCTCCCCCCCATAACCTCAGCATTTCATTCTGCACATGCCTCCATACCTGCCATGCCCCTCTTCTGTACATAATGGTCGGAACATTGTACCCATTACTTACCTCACTTCCGTACTCTGACCATTCTTATCCTTCACTTACCGCCTTCTTTCAGACTCTCCACACTCCACTCTTGCACATACTGCCCATCGTCACACCCTCCACACTCATCCCCTGTACATACTGCCCACCCTCCTCTCCTGTACATACTGCCCACCCTCCTCTCCTGTACATACTGCCCACCCTCCTCTCCTGTACATACTGCCCACTGTCACATCCTCCACATCCCTCTCCTGTACATACTGCCCACCCCTCTCCTGTACATGCTGCCCACTGTCACACCCTCCACACCCTTCTTCCGTACATACTGATCACTGTCACACCCTCCACACCCCTCCCCTGTACATACTGCCCACTGTCGCACCCTCCACACCCCTCCCCTGTACATACTGCCCACTGTCGCACCCTCCACACCCCTCTCCTGTACATACTGCCCACTGTCGCACCCTCCACACCCCTCTCCTGTACATACTGCCCACTGTCGCACCCTCCACACCCCTCTCCTGTACATACTGCCCACTGTCGCACCCTCCACACCCCTCTCCTGTACATACTGCCCACTGTCGCACCCTCCACACCCCTCTCCTGTACATACTGCCCACTGTCGCACCCTCCACACCCCTCTCCTGTACATACTGCCCACTGTCGCACCCTCCACACCCCTCTCCTGTACATACTGCCCACTGTCGCACCCTCCACACCCCTCTCCTGTACATACTGCCCACTGTCGCACCCTCCACACCCCTCTCCTGTACATACTGCCCACTGTCGCACCCTCCACACCCCTCTCCTGTACATACTGCCCACTGTCGCACCCTCCACACCCCTCTCCTGTACATACTGCCCACTGTCGCACCCTCCACACCCCTCTCCTGTACATACTGCCCACTGTCGCACCCTCCACACCCCTCTCCTGTACATACTGCCCACTGTCGCACCCTCCACACCCCTCTCCTGTACATACTGCCCACTGTCGCACCCTCCACACCCCTCTCCTGTACATACTGCCCACTGTCGCACCCTCCACACCCCTCTCCTGTACATACTGCCCACTGTCGCACCCTCCACACCCCTCTCCTGTACATACTGCCCACTGTCGCACCCTCCACACCCCTCTCCTGTACATACTGCCCACTGTCGCACCCTCCACACCCCTCTCCTGTACATACTGCCCACTGTCGCACCCTCCACACCCCTCTCCTGTACATACTGCCCACTGTCGCACCCTCCACACCCCTCTCCTGTACATACTGCCCACTGTCACACCCTCCACACCCCTCCCCTGTACATACTGCCCACTGTCACACCCTCCACACCCCTCCCCTGTACATACTGCCCACTGTCACACCCTCCACACCCCTCCCCTGTACATACTGCCCACTGTCACACCCTCCACACCCCTCCCCTGTACATACTGCCCACTATTTTTGTTTAGTTTTGCATTTCTTTAGCCCTGATAACTACAGCTCAGCTCTCTTATGTACATTTAATTAAAACATGGCATTAGGTTAACGATATGTTTCTTGCAAAACCACGCCCATTTTAAATGAATACCCGCCCCCAATTAAAGTAATTTCTCCACCGACAAATGACAGCAGGAAAAGGTGTCCCTAAAAGTTTTTTTTGAAATATTGGCAACTATGTGCACAGCAGAAGGTGAATATACTTGATGCAGATTAACAAGTAAGCTCACCGGCCTCTACAACATGGTCTATGGTTGGGAACCTCTTAAAGGCTGCGGTGCTGACAGATCGCAAGATGAGTAACCCAGAGAGACTGCAGTAACGCATGAGCGTCCGCCGGTACATCCTCGCCCGCTCATCCGAACCGTGTACTGTAGCATTGATGGCACACATGACGCGGTCTGGCATAGGCATGCACAGGTACTGGTTCCACCACCTGTTCACAACCAGGGTGACATAGAAACCTGCAGGACACAGAACAAGAGGGTCAGGGATAAAGATAAGGCTTAATGAATGGGATCAAAAAGAAGTGTTCAACAGAGGTAAAGGAAAAAAAAGAAAAAATACAAACAATGGCAAAAATAGGCCTCCAACACTTCTATGAAACCATAACAGTGTTAGGTGAAATTTTCTTTTTGCATGTTTTTAATCTGATGGTCACTCCTCTGTTTCAGCTGTGAATTTGTAATCCAGGCTTCAACTACTGAGCCCTATAAACAATATTTTTTCAGCAAAGCAGCTAAGAGTAGCCTAAACATGTAAATTAGACAGGAGATCTACTTCTGTCTGACAAAAAAAGAAAAAAGCCTGAAAAAAAAAACAAACAAAAACAAAAAAAACTAAAATTAATGCAGCCACCACATATAAGGACTTTGGGGGGGGGGAGGGTCAGAGAAATTTGCAGCAGAAAAGTCTCTTACCCAGCACAAAGGAGACCGGGATGAGATTGGCGTAGTTGTTGCAGTAAAGTGACACTCTTTCAAAGCTGCGTTTCTGATTCTCATTGAGTAGGAACCTGTGGAAGGGAATGGAACTATGTCATGGGGGGCTGAAGGGATAAACAACCTTTTTGGCATGTGTATTAAATTCCTACATCTCCAGCTATTCAACAACACAAGATTAGATGGATAGACAAACCCTCTTTTTATTTTTATATTCTTAAATTTTGTTGCAATGTGATTTTCCAAACAAAAATTGTAATAAAACTTATCTAAGACGTTTGATGTTATGAAAGCCTCAATATATAGTGACAAAAGCAAATACAGACCAATAGTAATAATAATTATATATATATATATATATATATATATATATATATATATATATTTTTTTTTTTTTTTTAATTTTATTTTTTTTTTTCCCCACGACACACACAGCCCTGGCCAAAGGTTTTGAGAATGACACAAATGTTAAATTCCCACAAAGTCTGCTGCCTCAGTTTTAATGATGCCAATTTGCATATACTCCAGATTGTTGTAAAGAGTGATCAGATGAATTGCAATTACATTGCAAAGTTCCTCTTTGTCATGAAAATTAAATCTCCCCCCCCCCCCCCCCCAGAAAAAAAAAACCACAACATTTCCACTGCATTTCAGCCCTGCCACAAATGTCAGCAGGCAGGTGTGAGCGCATCTGCACACACAGTGAGGCGAAGACTTTTTGAAGATGGCCTGGTGTCAAGAAGGGCATCAAAAACACCACTTCTCTGCAGGAAAAACATCAGGGACATACTGATATTCTGCAAAAGGTACATTGATTGGACTGCTGAGGACTGGGGTAGTGTCATCTCTATGGTGAATCCCCTTTCCAATTATTTGAGGCATCCGGAAAAAACCAAGGGATAACTAAGTGGCTTGGAGGAACAAAACATCAAAATTTTGGGTCCATGGCCAGGAAAACCCCCAGACGTATTCCTATTGAGGCGGTTGAAAAAAAAAAAAAAAAAAAACCCACAAACTTTGGCAAACTCCAAGCATGGATTATGCAAGAATGGGCTGCCATCAGTCAGGATGTGGCCCAGAAGTTAATTTACAGCATGCCAGGGCAAATTACAAAGAAGGGTCAACACTGCAAAAATTGACTTTGCATAAACTTCATGTAATTGTCAAAAACCTTTGTCACTTATGAAATGCTTGTGATTATACTTCAGTATACCATAGTAACATCTGGCAAAAAGATCTAAAAACATTAAAGCAGCAAACTTTGTGAAAATTAATATTTGTCATTCTCAAAACCTTTGGCCAGGGCCACACACAAACACAAAAAATTACATACGCTAAAAACCTTATAGGGTAACCACATAAGGAACTCCAAACCACTGTCTCAAAATAAATATATAGCTTTTCCTAAACACCTTCATCCAAAGAAGGAAGGCAAAAAAGTAAATGGAAAAAAAATAAAGAAGGAAATGAAAAAGAAATAAAGGAAAAAGTAGAAAACAAATAAAAATGCCAATAAGAGTTAAACTCCTGCAGGTTTATTTTCTGCCAACTCTATCAGATTACTTCCTATCCTGGAGATGCAATAGGAAGTAAAAATGGAAAATTGAATGACAGATACCGTAATTTTCCTTTCCTGACTGGCTCCATGTCAGCACAGATCCCCCATGCTTCCAAGACCTAACGCATAAATTTGAGCCCAACTGCAGCCTCAGTGGACTGTAACTAGTCCTACCAAGCTGGGTGGGAATTGTGCCGACATGGAGCCAGTCAGGAGAGGAAATTTACGGTAAGTAATTGCCAATTTTCCATTTTCCTGACAGCTCCATGTCAGCACAGCTGGGAACAAACTAGCCACACAAGGGAGGGATAATGCTACACACTCCTCAATTCTGGCTAAAAAGCAGAAGCCAGGATGCCTCTGCCAAACTCAACTGTCATCAAGACTGCTTCTATACAGTAATGAGCCATGAACGTATGTATTGACCCACACGTAGCTGTCTGGGCACACTCAGCCTGCTACCGCTCACAAAGTCGAGACCCTTTGGGTAGACAGTGCAGTGATGCCCCCGGCACAGCCAACCCTTTCAACTTGTAGGCCAAGGAGATGAGCTTTGCCAACCAGGAGGCAATAATCTTGTTGGAAGCCATAAAATCATTATACACTCCACCTGGAATGACAAACAAGTACTCTGAATTCCTGATGCCGCCTTGATATTAAACTTTAAAGCTTGACCCACATCTGATGGGCTAACGTCTTGGGTACTCCCCAAAAGGGATGTAGGAAAAAATGTTTCCTGTGATATGGACTATGAAGGCCACTATGGTATGATATTGAGCATCAGCATGAGTACCACTCTATTCTGGATGAACATAAGAAAGGGTTCTTTAAACTCCAGAGCCGCTAATATGGACACTATTCTTGCTAATGTAATTGCCACCAGGAAAGCAGTTTTCAGCAAGAGGTACCACAAGTGGCCATTTTCACAGCATCTTCTAATTGTAAAGTCAGGTATCTGGCCAATCCCATAAGGGACACACTGGCCAAAGGGGTGATGCAAATCCCTTGACATCCTGCTGTGACAACATGCTCCAATCTTGTAGAACAGGTACTTGATTCCATCACTGTAAAGGAATTGTCAAGCCGTCCTCTGGAAGCACTTGAAATTCCTTTAAATAGAAGCAAAGCTGTGGAAGTATTTCATCAACCTTATAAAAAGGAGAAATTGACAACCTGGACAATGGTTGTCCTCATTTTCTTGTTCAGAAGGGACAAGATGGATTGATTGGCTTGAGAAGGCTCTGAAAACATTTATATTGGCCCTAAAAGGATGGCCCTTGGAGAAGGCGAGTTCAGCAATTCTTTTAGAGTGGCTTGACCACATGCTTAATTTCACAGTGTGAGTGGAAACATTCCTTCAGGGCCAGCTCACACTACATGTGTTTCAGTTGCTTTTGCTCTGCATCCACAAATGCACAGAAAGTAGGCTATATGGTTGACAATGTCATAGTGCACATCAGTGCATGCAGTTCCAGAATTAAAAAAAAAAAAAAAAAAAAAAAAAAAAGTAGAACATGCTGCATCTTTTCTGCAAGGAACTACACTGGACCGCACCAAAAAACACACTGGACCGCACCAAAAAAAACACACTGGACCGCACCAAAAAACACACTGGACCGCACCAAAAAACACACTGGACCGCACATGTCCCTATTTTAATTGAAGAAAAAGAGGGGGGGAAAATTAACTGGAATGCATAAAAAAAAAAAAAAAATGCACTGGAACACGTCAAAAATGCATTAAAAAAATGTGTAAAAACATGCATGCGGAAATGCATTCGCAACGCATCTGGACTTCATTTCTATAGTGTGAACCAACCCTCAAAGTGTAATAGCCTCATGTGACAACCTGTTAGGTTTCATCTTTATCCTTGGTTGCTCGAACAAAGCAGTATTCATGCAGTAATGTCCGTCCACATCGTCCTCTGTGGAAACTCTGAAGAGGGATACTTTGCCTGGGAAGACTAGGCAGCTTCTTATTACCAAAGCAGATAACTCTTTCAAAGGGTAAGTGGAAATCATTCCTTTCCTCCTTATTGACAATGTGTTTATTGAATGTGGCATCCTGTTAGGTGCCATCATCTCTATCCCTGGCTGCTTAAACCAGCAGGATAGTCATGCTCATCCGCATCTTCCTTTTCATAGAGTCTGAAGAGGATGTCTTCCCTGGCACGGCTCTGAGACTTCTAATCGTCAGAACATATAACACTTTCACAGGGTGAGTGAAAACTCTCTTTGAGTGCACTGGCCACTTAATAAATGTGATGTTTTGGATGTTGTCATCCTCATTTGTGGTTGCTTGAACAAAGCAAGGTTCACGTTGTCGTGTTCATCTGTGTCTTCTGAAGAGGGTTGTTTTGTTTGGGAAAGCTCTGAGACTGCTTATTGCCAGACTAGATAGTCCTTTCACAGGGTTTTGCCTGCTGCTTAAAGCAGCTAAAAAAACCCCCCAAAAAACAATTTAGTAAAGTAGAAAATAGCTTGTTTAGTAACAAACACTAAAAGGGTTAATCACTGCTAGAGTGATGCCAATACTTTGCTTCCAACCATAGCCCTGAAGTCACCAGGTGGTTGGTTAATGAACCAACAGTACAAAAAATGGCCACTGCCCCAGTCTAGAACTGGCCTTCACAGCAAGGAACACATGGAAGGGTGACATATGTCAAACAACAAAAGAGAAAAGTTCCCAGCTCAACTTGCCAGCCAGCCAGGCTGCCAACAATCCGAATTAACCTGTCAACAGTATGCGTTAAAAACAGGGGTTTAGTTAGCACACATTTGCAAATACATACTTAAGCTACAGAGCCACGTCACGGCACCCCAGTATTCTGTGGTCCTAACGCTACAAATTTTCAGAGCCCCCATAGAGGGCACATATATTTAATGGATAGACGAAGGGCAGATGGACCTGAGGGAGCCAACACCTACCTTAAAAAAAGTACAGGAGCGCACCAGACACCCAGCATGTAGCACAATGGCAGCTAGGGTGTCCAGTGCGCCCCCTCACCAAATCTTGCCCTGCCAGAGTACAGGACATGATGAAAATGTTTTGTTAAGAAAAGCAAAAAAAAAAAAAAAAAAAAAAAAAAAAAAAAAAGTGTAGGAATCTGCATCAGAATTACAATAAAATATTTAATATTCTGCAATATACACAAACCATCCAAGGGAATTGTTGACTTTTTTTTTTTTTGAGAAACTGGAGAACACATTAAAAAGGGATGTCCTATACTCCACCAGGCAATGCTGGCTATGGTAGTCATCCACAGGATATTCCTCCACCTTCTCTGGGAATGCTGATCTTTGGGGGGGGTTGGCATAATGGCACAATAGTAAAGCAAACATGAGAAGCCACCAACATGTAGTACCATATGTGAACAGACAAAGTCTCACTTAGTCCTCTGCATACCAGGTGTACAATCTATGGAGGAGCTCAGGGTATGCACAGCGGCTGCAGGGAGCACGGCACAATAGCCAGCAATGCAGCATTCATTTATACATTTAGCTCACCCAACCTCTGCCATCCGACTGTAAACACTGGCACTGCGCGGGTGTGCGTGCCTACAGGAGACTCTGCATACACCGCTGCCAACTTCACATGGAGCCAGCAGACCCCAGACAAGGCTGTTAGCCGTGATAAAAGCCACCACAAGGACCAGCAGCGGGGCTCCCTGGATTAGGGGTCATTTAGCCAGTCCACCAGAGACCGTGTCCAGCTGAACGAATGGACGGACAGCCAGCCCTTTAGACCGGCCCAGTAGAGGAGCACACCTAGGTCCTGCACATGGGTGGAAAAAAAAGAGGAACACTGAGGCTGCAGGTGGGCTCAAATTTATGAGCTAGGTCATGGAAGCATGGGGGGACGGGGCCCTACCCAAGATGTGCTGACATGGAGCGGTCAGGAAAGGAGATTTTCCAAAAAGTAAGGGAATTCTCCACTTAGACATTTGTCACCTACACAGCTGTCACCAAGATTTGCCTTATTTACTGGTGAACGCTGTATAATTTTGGTTTCCCATCACCTGGCTGGAGTCGTGTGCAGGCAGCCTATATTACGCTATGAAGACGCAGCGATGGTATGAACACAGCCGCAGATCCTAATTTGACAGGCATGTGGATGCACATGAACGGCCCCAAACACAGAGTGCGCATTCGGGGCCACTCACCTGCACCCCTATCAAATTAGGACCTGTGGTTGTGTTCGTACAGTCGCTGCATGCCCATAGAGTAACAGGCGGCTCCTGTGAGACAAGTGAGAGGGGCCGGCAGGCTTCTTGAAAACATCACAGCACCCTGTCTCAGTACTCCTCTCCTGAGCTCTCAGCCCTGATGCAAGCAGACTTCTGGCTCTAGGGAGGATATAAGAATGCCATGATGGGTGGATTTCAGTTTGGAGGAGTGAACCTCCATGATTGAAAGAACTGAAATCCAATAGGGACCGTCCGCCTGGAGAGGGAAGGGCTAGATTGGGGGTCAGGAACCCATAGATCATGATCTACCAGTAGATCGTGGCCAGGTGACTGGTAGATCACGGTCTGGGCTTGCTGACCCGCCATCCCAGAGCATCAGAGTGCAATGCAGAGGGACTACTTGTAAAGTTGGAGCTGTAGTAGGGAGCAAGCCAAAGCCTCCTCTGTAGTGCCGGCTCCAGTCCCACATGGAGTGACACCGACTGCACGCCACCTCTTATCCCGACTAGAGGTCACCAGAGTGGTGGAAGCAGAAGAGAAGAGATCTTCAGGTCAGTGGGAAGCCATACACTTGGCATAATAGTATATGGCTGCTTTCACATGGATGCTGTTGTTGACCAACACAGTGGGTTTGCTGCACTTAGCCATAAACTTCTACTATATCCTGTGGGTTAGATGCACTTTCTGAAAGCACACCAAAACTCTGGAAAGCAAGACTCTTGGTGTGCTTTCAAAAAGTGCACCACACCTGCAGGACACATTAGAAGTCTATGGCAAGGGGCAGCTAACCCGGGTAAGTCACAGATGCACTGTGCTGCACCCACAGTGCAGGTGAACCACATCACTGTGAAAGCAACCCTATAGGGGGCTCAGAACAGTAAGAGTTCATTTACATTTGCAGTTAAGATGTGTTTTTACCACTCCCGCCCCAACCACACCAACTTTAGCTGCAGTGGCCAGGGGTGTACACCTGTACATGTTGCAGCCCCAGGAGGAGTTTATACTCACAGTCATGTTTGGTGAATGAGGCCACTCTGAAAGTGCCCTGCAACTTAACGAACAGCAAATAAGGGTTTAAAGCAGACAGCTTTGTGTTTTCTCACCACCCGCTAACCCCTTGGATCCCGCAGAAGTATGCAGTTGAGGAGCGCTTGCTAATAGGCCCAATTTACTTGAATGGGTTGTGATTGGCAGGCGGTAGCACCCACCAAAAACAACAGGGGGTTTAATTCTTGCTGTGGCATGTGTACACCTTTGGTTCCTGCCTCGGCAGCTAAAGGGGGTAGGGATTGGGGGCAGTAAAACCACTACAAAACCACAGGGTTTTTTACCAACCCTTCAACTTTAGGTGTGAACGAGCCCTAAGGGTGCCTCTGCCAAATGCAACTAAGGGCTAATTCACAACTGCAGCAAAAACTGGTGCGCCTCTGAAAGGCTGAGCCAGGTGCCGCTCCAGAATCTAGGGCGGATCCCGAATTGGAGGTCGAGACCTTTCCCCAGCTAGGGTGGATCCCGACTTTGAGGTCAGGATCTTTCCCCAGCCTGGACGGGCTGAGTGACGTCAACAGAAAACTTCAGTCCGCTGTCAGCTGAAACCGGGTCACAGGAGTACCGAACAAAACGACTCCTGTGATCCACAGGAGAAATACAGCGAAAAAAAAAAATCTTTGGTTGTACTTCTTTAAGCGGTCAGATCCAAGATAGTCATCTATGTAAATCTTCCTTTCCTAGGAAGTGTGATGCCTGGCCCTGTGGATTTCCCCTGCCTCTTAAGCCTCCCTCTTGGTGAAATCATTTGCAAAACAATAGGGAGACTCAGAGGACAGGGCCAGGCTCCAATTCATTTCAAAATGTGAGATTTGCATATAACAGCTGCTCTACTTCCAGATCTCTCAACAACTGTCACTTAAGGTAACTTCTGATTATGTATTGCTTCACCACAAACTCCAATTGTATTGCCTGCATTTGCTTCAAATGGTCCTGTGTGTGTATGGGGCACAAACAGCAAAAGGCAACCTACTGTGTGTCTTAGTCATGCAAGGTAATGAGTGACAATAGAGGTTTTCAATAATTCTCCACTATCCTACAGTGCGAGCACAAAGATATAGGAGTTGTTCAGTTTCAGTTACTCTGACTCATGCTATAATTGCCTCCTGCAAAGGATGGAACCCAGTTTACCTGTATGTGATACTGAGCGCCAGATACATGAGAAAAAAGACCAGAAATTCTTTGTATAATAGCTTGTAAATGCTGCCTCTCCATAGTAACAGGAGCTTATAAAATCCGCCAAATCGCGCATTTGCCACCCGTGCTGTATATGTGACTGTCATGACACCTGGATACGCGGCACAACACAGGAACCTGGAAAGAGAAAAAGGAACAATCATTAAAAAGGAATAAGACACTCAGGAGCCAGGGTACTGTCATAGGAAACTACATGGGTAATAAGACACTCGGGAGCCGGGTTACCGTAATAAGATATTACAGGGTAATAAGACACTCGGGAGCCGGGTTACCGTAATAAGATATTACAGGGGTAATAAGACACTCGGGAGCCGGGTTACTGTAATAAGATATTACAGGGTAATAAGACACTCGGGAGCCGGGTTACCGTAATAAGATATTACAGGGGAATAAGACACTCAGGAGGCGGGTTACCGTAATAAGATATTACAGGGTAATAAGACACTCAGGAGCCGGGTTACCGTAATAAGATATTACAGGGTAATAAGACACTCGGGAGCCGGGTTACCGTAATAAGATATTACAGGGGGAATAAGACACTCGTAGCCGGGTTACCGTAATAAGATATTACTGGGGGAATAAGACACTCGGGAGCCGGGTTACCGTAATAAGATATTACAGGGTAATAAGACACTCGGGAGCCGGGTTACCGTAATAAGATATTACAGGGTAATAAGACACTCGGGAGCCGGGTTACCGTAATAAGATATTACAGGGGAATAAGACACTCGGGAGCCGGGTTACTGTAATAAGATATTACAGGGGGAATAAGACACTCGGGAGCCGGGTTACTGTAATAAGATATTACAGGGGGAATAAGACACTCGGGAGCCGGGTTACTGTAATAAGATATTACAGGGGGAATAAGACACTCGGGAGCCGGGTTACCGTAATAAGATATTACAGGGGGAATAAGACACTCGGGAGCCGGGTTACCGTAATAAGATATTACGGGGGAATAAGACACTCGGGAGCCGGGTTACTGTAATAAGATATTACGGGGGAATAAGACACTCGGGAGCCGGGTTACCGTAATAAGATATTACAGGGGGAATAAGACACTCGGGAGCCGGGTTACCGTAATAAGATATTACAGGGGAATAAGACACTCGGGAGCCGGGTTACTGTAATAAGATATTACAGGGGAATAAGACACTCAGGAGCCGGGTTACTGTAATAAGATATTACAGGGGGAATAAGACACTCGGGAGCCGGGTTACCGTAATAAGATATTACAGGGGGAATAAGACACTCAGGAGCCGGGTTACTGTAAAAAGATATTACAGGGTAATAAGACACTCGGGAGCCGGGTTACCGTAATAAGATATTACAGGGGGAATAAGACACTCGGGAGCCGGGTTACTGTAATAAGATATTACAGGGTAATAAGACACTCAGGAGCCGGGTTACTGTAATAAGATATTACAGGGTAATAAGACACTCGGGAGCCGGGTTACTGTAATAAGATATTACAGGGGTAATAAGACACTCGGGAGCCGGGTTACTGTAATAAGATATTACAGGGTAATAAGACACTCGGGAGCCGGGTTACTGTAATAAGATATTACAGGGTAATAAGACACTCGGGAGCCGGGTTACTGTAATAAGATATTACAGGGTAATAAGACACTCGGGAGCCGGGTTACTGTAATAAGATATTACAGGGTAATAAGACACTCGGGAGCCGGGTTACTGTAATAAGATATTACAGGGTAATAAGACACTCAGGAGCCGGGTTACTGTAATAAGATATTACAGGGTAATAAGACACTCGGGAGCCGGGTTACTGTAATAAGATATTACAGGGGTAATAAGACACTCGGGAGCCGGGTTACTGTAATAAGATATTACAGGGTAATAAGACACTCGGGAGCCGGGTTACCGTAATAAGATATTACAGGGTAATAAGACACTCGGGAGCCGGGTTACCGTAATAAGATATTACAGGGTAATAAGACACTCGGGAGCCGGGTTACCGTAATAAGATATTACAGGGGAATAAGACACTCGGGAGCCGGGTTACCGTAATAAGATATTACAGGGTAATAAGACACTCGGGAGCCGGGTTACCGTAATAAGATATTACAGGGTAATAAGACACTCGGGAGCCGGGTTACCGTAATAAGATATTACAGGGTAATAAGACACTCGGGAGCCGGGTTACAGTAATAAGATATTACAGGGGGAATAAGACACTCGGGAGCCGGGTTACAAAGTTTAGTGTCTATTTACTCTGGCGTGGGGGCCATATTGGAACACCTTTATTGATACCCACGCAGTATACCTCTAGCATGAGGTGAAATAGCATTTTGTGAAGGAAGTAACATGCGAGTGGGTATTTTAATGTTTTCTATGCACAATTAGTTAATAAATACATATTACACTATGGAGGATCTTGTTTTAGTATGATTCTGGGAGAGGTTTGCTGTGAGCTATACGGAGGTTTGGAGTGAAGAGCGCTTACCACCACTGAGGGGAGCCTGTGAAGATTCTGCCCTTAATAGGATCGGTGTGATCCCCTAAACGAGCTGACCCTGTGGGGTCGATGTAAGGAGGTGGGGGGACATTTTGGCCACTAAAGGATGCCACGTATTAGTCACCTACACATTGTCACTTGCATGCGAGTCAAGTTGGAGCACCATCAGTATAGATTTATTGTTTATGGACTTGCACATTATGAATATATGATTTATGTTATATTTGCTTAGGAATTTGAGTTTTGGTATTCACTATTCATTGTACGACACTGTTCATCACTGGCACTTATGTTCCCTTAGAAGGAAGTCACGTGTTGCACTCATTTTTTATCCCTTATAGTGTGTTGGATAGGGGGATGGAGTGTGTCACACTATTTATGTTTAGCATTCATTTATATTCACATTACTTAGCGCTACACTGTTTGTATATATTTATTCCTGCCCAATTGTTGCTACTACTTTTGCTATCCATCACGGATCAATAAGTAACATTTTTGGGTATCAGTTATTGACCTTCATAGGATTACACCACTCAGAAGGTAGGAGAGGTTTGTGGGGACTGTTCAGTAATAAGTTCCTGTTGTCAGTGGTTGTGCAAAGAGGCTAGACAGCAATTTTATTATAGTCTGCCCAGTCTATACACCATCTGTTTCTCGAAGTATTGATAAATTCTTGAGAACAAGAGCAAAACAATGGAAAAATTCATTAGATTTTAGGTTGAGTTAAGTCCATATTAAACAAACGTGAGCAGCAAAGGTGCAGAGATAACCAGACTCATTCCCATAGATCCCCATGGCCTCCTCTGTCTGGGATCAGGAGATGACTGTGTTGTCCCATAGAAACCTCATTCTCCCATTCCTGTTTGTGGCTATTGTGAGATAACGCAAGAGGGAATCAGATTATATATGAAAGGGAAGCCACTTCTCTATGACACTTTGATAAATGAAGAAGCCTTATCAGAGAATCTTATCTGTTAGGCAACATGTGCAAAAATTGTAGACTGCCTCTATTCCAGCTTTACCTATAGACAAAGAATTTCCCATAATGATACTTGTGGGCCCACGCCTATTAGTCATGAAATCTTGTGCAATTTTATTTATAAAATATAGACAAAGGCAACTTTTATTTTTTTAGTTTTTGGATATAGTGTGGAGAGGGATTAGAATCCCTGTCAGGTTTTTATTGTTTCTTGTGCCCTGGTTAGGGAGATTCACCCTCTCTGTCTGTCCTGTTTACCGCTATTACTGAGAGTGAAAGAAAATACCAAATTTTGAGTTGTCACCAGAACAGGAAGAGAGGGGAAATCTACAATGGAGACCCTAGTTCTGGTGACAACCAGGGATTCCCTAACTTTCTGTTAATAAATATGATCATATTTCGATTGATCTGAATATGAGAATACATACTGGAAACAAAGATGTGATCCTAAGTTATGATCGTATTTTACCAATTGATTGAACGCCACCTCCCCCTTCGTGTCATATCAAACAAATGGGTTGTCATCCAAGCAGTATATTGATTATTCCTATCAGAAAGGATCGATCGGAAAAGAAACAGAACATTAGACTAAAATCACGCGTAAGCTTGCCATCATTGCCTGGTGGATTCTAATAGAGATGGATGGATCACACAAGAAAAAAAAAAAAAACCAAATTGCCTGTTTGCGCTGTATACGCTTCCCATCAATCTGGTTGAATTTTTCAGAAAGCCAAGAACTCTCCCCCCAACCCCAAGTCACTACTCAGTCAGTCATTCAGCACTGTATCATGTAAAGTAGAGAAGACTATTCCCATTTCTGAAAGAGGAAGCATCCTCATACCTGGGAACTCGCTAGAACTCACCTGACAACACTGGAATTTCATTCACATTGGTAGGTCATTACCAGACCTACAGAGCGGTCTACCATTGATAACCAAACTGCTGGGTGCTTGGAGGTCGGGAAGAAGCGTGGTGCGACAATGTCTGGGTCATTGGAGTGAGGGAGGGGAAGACAGGTCTAATGCAGGCCATAGACTGGGAGAAAAGCGGCCAATTTTTCGTCAAAAAAAAAAGGTCCGATTTTCGGATCGTTAGTGGGGTAATCGGTTGGCCATTTTTCGTGATTTTGACACTTTTTTTTTTGTCAGTCATGTTGGGGAAAAAAAAACAAATTGGCCAATTTTGTCGTTCAGCCGATTTTCACAGCAATGATGGACAAATCAGCGGATCTTTTTACCGATTTTAAAAAATGCGCATGAGCAGTGACCAGCAAGAAGAAGGAAAAGTAGAAAAAAGAAATAGAATATGAATAAGAAGGAGAGAAAGAAGAAATAGAATATGAATAAGAAGAAAAAGAAAGAATTTCAGTCCGATATTATATTTGACATTTAAAAAGTATAGCAACATTGTATCTATTTGTATCCGAATAGAAACATCTGTATCCGAAATGGATACAAATAGATACAATGTTGCAACTTCTTCTTCTTGTTAAGTGTTCTTGCATGGCAAGACCAATTACTGTTATCTCACATATATATTATTATTATAGCCAAATTTACCACCCTAACTCCTCCCACAGTTTTTACACTACATAGACAGTAATATACAGAAACGTGCGGATAGTTCCCGATTGGTGTGCTATTACTTTGTGGAACGTTGAGCAGGGTGTCCAGGCTGGGTAACGGACACAGTGCAGGGTGTCCAGGCTGGGTAACGGACACAGTGCAGGGTGTCCAGGCTGGGTAACGGACACAGTGCAGGGTGTCCAGGCTGGGTAACGGACACAGTGCAGGGTGTCCAGGCTGGGTAACGGACACAGTGCAGGGTGTCCAGGCTGGGTAACGGACACAGTGCAGGGTGTCCAGGCTGGGTAACGGACACAGTGCAGGGTGTCCAGGCTGGGTAACGGACACTGTGCAGGGTGTCCAGGCTGGGTAACGGACACTGTGCAGGGTGTCCAGGCTGGGTAACGGACACTGTGCAGGGTGTCCAGGCTGGGTAACGGACACTGTGCAGGGTGTCCAGGCTGGGTAACGGACACTGTGCAGGGTGTCCAGGCTGGGTAACGGACACTGTGCAGGGTGTCCAGGCTGGGTAACGGACACTGTGCAGGGTGTCCAGGCTGGGTAACGGACACTGTGCAGGGTGTCCAGGCTGGGTAACGGACACTGTGCAGGGTGTCCAGGCTGGGTAACGGACACTGTGCAGGGTGTCCAGGCTGGGTAACGGACACTGTGCAGGGTGTCCAGGCTGGGTAACGGACACTGTGCAGGGTGTCCAGGCTGGGTAACGGACACTGTGCAGGGTGTCCAGGCTGGGTAACGGACACTGTGCAGGGTGTCCAGGCTGGGTAACGGACACTGTGCAGGCTGTCCAGGCTGGGTAACGGACACTGTGCAGGCTGTCCAGGCTGGGTAACGGACACTGTGCAGGCTGTCCAGGCTGGGTAACGGACACTGTGCAGGGTGTCCAGGCTGGGTAACGGACACTGTGCAGGGTGTCCAGGCTGGGTAACGGACACTGTGCAGGGTGTCCAGGCTGGGTAACGGACACTGTGCAGGGTGTCCAGGCTGGGTAACGGACACTGTGCAGGGTGTCCAGGCTGGGTAACGGACACTGTGCAGGGTGTCCAGGCTGGGTAACGGACACTGTGCAGGGTGTCCAGGCTGGGTAACGGACACTGTGCAGGGTGTCCAGGCTATGTCCATTACCCATCCTGGGCACCCTGCACAATGTACGTTATCCAACCTGAACACCCTGCACGATGTAAGTTACGCAACCCAAACCCTTGCAATATGTCTGTTATCCAATGCAAACCCCTGCACTATGTACATTACCAACTCCAGATCCCCAAACTACGATATCCAACCCAGACTACTGCACTCAACTTGAACCCCTGCACTATCTACTGAATGTTACATACATCTGACCTCTGCACTTGTAGGTAGGCCTAAGTTTCAAGCTGCCCCTCCATTAAACACAATTTTGTCACACCCACCATGGCACACAGCGCTATAAATCCTACCCACTACCCAACCCCCTTATCTGTCCTGATTCTCAGCAATTCTCATTGCCAGAAGTACGAGCATTATAGGGCCCGGACAGGAACGGAGTATGGGCTCAAAAGGTCGTAGCTATTCTAAAATTACAATATAGTCATATAATCAGAAATAACATTATTCAGACCTCTGAAAATCAGTCACAGTGGAAGCACCCCATACAAGGAAGGAGTTATACAGTCCTGGTAGGTGTTGTATTCCTTTGTTCCAGCTTCCACAAGAACAGTTCCAGATAAAACACAATAGAAATTCCATTTTTATTGGATTAGTCAGCATTCCTCCACTTTCCCTGCACTTGACTTGTAGTCCATTGGCCATACAGGAGGGCCCAGAGCTGAGAATTCAGGATTTGCTGGGTAAACCAGCCCTGCGAGCAAACACTAAGAGGACCTGTACAAACTGACGGCAGCTCGCCACATATCCCGGGGTCAGCTTCCCTGTAAACAAAGACCTTCACAAATGAACGATACTAGGAGTAAACTTCATTTGTGAAGAAAAAATAGGTCAGAAATAACAAATCCATCCATTTCTGGAGAAGCGTGCTTACCTAGAACGTTGCAGCGATAATCAGGATACGGCTGGACGCAAAGAGGCCTCACAGGCTTCTATGATGGTCAAAAGACAGGTAGACTGTCATGCTGACGAGAGATCAGTGACTGAGGGATTCCGGAATGTTCCACACAAGTTAATCAGTCAGCCGTCTGCACCTGCAGAATGTTTACCTTGAGGGGTTCATAAAGTTCCAAGAGTGCTAATTGAATTAGAGGGACTCCAACCTCCAACTGCAAGGAAATGAGGGATAAACAACACTTTACATCCTCAAACACACGGGACGATTTTACAGCGGCTGTTTTTGGCTTTTGACGTTTTTTTTCTACAGCCAGTAAACTCCCCAGCATGTTATCCTATGTGTCCGTGCACACAGACTATAATCAATGTTTTTCGGCAGGGGCGTTTTTTGAAAAAAAAAAAAAGAAAAAAAGAAAAAGAAAAAAAAAAAAAAAACCACACACAGGACTAGTGGGTTTCTAAGGGAGTTTTTTAGCTGTAAAAACGCAGCAAAAGCGGTAAATCGTGGCAAAGCAGCATTTTTGAATCAAAAGAAAATTTTTTTTTTTGTTAAAAACAAAAATAAAAAAAAAAAATAAATAAATCACAAACAATCCACCTCTAAGAAAACGCTAAAAAATGCAAACATGAAAAAAAGCTGCAAAATGTGAAAAAAAATATAAGTTTTTAACATGACTTTACACAGCTAACGTTACCAGCATTATTAACCTTGCTAACAGTCTGATTATGTCAGTATTTCTGTGCTCAAAGCGGTACTTTTTTTTGCATGGAAATATGTATTTTTTTATTGTAGGCCTCTAATTTTTAAGAATAACTCACTGAAATCTGTCCGAACAAGAGTCTAGTAAACATCCCGGGTATGAAAATTTGAAACATGAAATCATAAAAAATATAATAATAAAAGTAATTCAATAATGTAATCAAACCAAAAACACTGAAATTTGAAATATAGCGCCAAGTTCGCACATCACTGAGCAAAGTCGCAAAATCGTTTTCAGTGTCTGATGACGAGTTTCCCAACAAATCATTATCACTCAATTCTGCAAGTGGTTCTGATTTACTATCGCTGTTCTCTAGCTGGCTTTTGACCTAAAGGGACGCTTTTTGGACGCTTCTCAGTTTCCAGCCAGAAAGAACAGTCAAAATGCAGGCAGGGTGCCGGACAAAGCACTCGGGACAAAATGTATGTGAAATGGTTTGATACAGTAATGTTATACTATGTGATTTTAGTGATTTTTGTGAATGTCACTTTTTGTCATTTTCAAATTTCCCGCCGTTCCGTCCCCCGTACGTCCCGACGTCACAGGGAACGGAACCCAGATGACAGATGCCGGCATCCGCCGGAGGACATTGCCAGGGACACTGCAG
Source organism: Staurois parvus (assembly GCF_062004578.1). NCBI lineage: Eukaryota > Metazoa > Chordata > Amphibia > Anura > Ranidae > Staurois > Staurois parvus. Next base: position 69,414 of record NW_028319092.1, read on the forward strand.
GGGGGACATCGCGGGAGCGCAGGACAAGGTAAGTGCAGAAGGGATCCCGGAGCAACGCTGCAGTGTATTCCCGAGGTGTGGTACAGAAACCTCTGCTGCTGGTTACATGTTCAAAAAAATAAATACAGCCTTTGGTATACAGAGTAAAAATAAATATCATCAATAAATGGTTTGAAATGGCCATACAAATATATATTTGAAATCAAATCTCTATTTTTTGGCAATAACATGGTATGGTCGGATTTCTGCCAGTCACGCCCCTCCAGCTTGTGTCTTAGAACAGAGAGGCAAAGCCTCCATCAATCAAGCTGCACTATCCCATCCCCATTGTGTTTAGCTGGTTAGTGGGCACGTAGGAGGAAGGAGGAGGGATTGGGCTGCCATTTACCACTGTGTATATGCCCATAAATATGACTCTATAGTCACATGGGCTTCTCAGATGTGATAGGGAGGAAATGCTCAACATACAAAGTCACTGAAAACTGACTGTGCACATGAGCTGTCAACACTACTCTGCAAAATCCCCAACAGCATTGGGGACATGAACAGGGGGGGGGTAGATAGAGAATGGCAGGATCAACCAGGTTTTTTACAGAATAAATACAAATCCCTTAGCGAATGAGGGAGTATGATCAGCATGTAATAGAGCATCTATTGATAGTTTTTTTATGATGTGGGCTTAAAGAAACTTTAAACATGAAAGTTAGAAATGGTTGTCTGCAGAAGAGGAGCAAGAGAAGAAACGCAACCTTCTTTATTTCAGGTACTTATATAGCGCCGTCAATTTACGCCGCACTTTACATATATATTGTACGTTCACATCAGTCCCTAACCCTCAAGGGGTGTACAATCTAAGGTCCCTAACTCACTTTCATACATACACATACTAGGGACAATTTAGACAGGAGCCAATCAACCTACCAGCATGTCTTTGGAGTGTGGGAGGAAACCCACGCAGGCACAGGGAGAACATGCAAACTCCAAGGCAGGTGGTGCCATGGCTGGGATTCGAACCAACAACCCTAGTACTGCCAGGCGGGAGTGCTAACCATTTAGCCACTGTGCTGCCCTACTTTAGGGCCGATTCACAGCAGGTGCGGTAGAACCACCACAAAATGTCTAGTCTCCTACATGGCCAATTCACACGAGAGGAGGAGGAAAGAAGGAGGAGGAAAGAAGGAGGAGGAAAGAAGGAGGAGGAAAGAAGGAGGAGGAAAGAAGGAGGAGGAAAGAAAGGAAGAAGGATACTGTATGCACTACTTCTTTTCCATTGCAGCGCAGTGTGATGTAGGGGAACCGTCTCGCACTGCGCTGCAGCCAGTAGAGCTTAATGAAATGTAACTGTGTGACATTTCATTAAAGTTAGTTTTGAAAAAAAAAAAAAAAAAAAAGGAGTCTGATGCGCCGCAATCAACACTGCTTCCATCCTACCGCGGCAGCATTCTAAAGCGCAAGTCCGGGATTCAAGGGGTTAAAATCAGGTGGCGAGGAGGTGACAACGCCTCCTTAGGCCCTGTCAAAACACAGATCGCTCTTCAGTGACCAAAGCTAGTGTGAAGGAGCCCTAAAAGTGACACTTTTCTGGCCAAATCTGTTCATCTTATTTTAGATTTTAACGTCGATCTGTAGGTAAAGCTTGCACACCGCTCGGCAGTTCATGCGATACCGCACACGACCACATCCTGGAAATGTGAAGGGGCCCCTATGAACCAGGTCACAAAACTCTGTTCAGAACCAGCATAATACAGAAGCACAGGTTTGGAAAAACTTCACGTTGACTGCAATTTTAAGCAACCTGTACTGGGGTCATCATTGCTCACCTGCCTTTAGAAAATACCAGCTTCTTGGCTGCCATGCCAATCCAGCGGATTCAGCACATTCCCAGTCCTGACCCAGAACAGGTATGCGGATCATGAGATCTGACTTTCCTGCCCTGCCTGCTTATTTCAGCCTGTATCTTGAAACAGGAGACAACCAGGCGACTAGTATTTCCAGAAGGTGGTCAGCCAGGGCAGCCCATGTCCAGCTCTCAGTACAGGTGTCCTTTAAATACAATCACCTCTTCAACCAACAAAGCCGTGTACACTGTGTTCTTCTGCCTGCTGTTTGTTTGGGGGGCTGCCCAGGAATGCAATGGCCGGGACAGAGCGGTAAGATGGGAGGGGGGGGGGGGGGGTGAAAGCAAAAAAGAGCAGAAAGAGAAAAAAAAAAAAGACAAAATGGTTAATTCTAATAGACTAAAGAGTACTATGTTCCTTTACAAGTAAAGCTTTGACCATGGCTGTTGCCAAAATTTGTAACCCCCTATAGATCTCATGCCACGAGTGAGGTTACTAATGGGGGTTATTTACTAAAACTGAAGAGTGCAAAATCTGGTGCAGCTCCACATAGAAACCAATCAGCTTCAGGGGCGGACTGACCATTTGAGCACTCGGGCACTGCCCGAGGACCGGGGTCAGTAGGGGGCCCCATGAGATGACCCTGGAACCTTTCATTGGCTTTATCATAGGCTTTTTTGGGTGTTGGTGAGGACACAGGGGCCCCATGATCCCCTATTGCCCGGGGGTACCATGAGTTGTCAGTCCGCCCCTGATCAGCTTCCAGGTTTTATTCCCAAAGCTTAACTGAACAAGCTGAAGTTAGAAGCCGATTGGCTCCCATGCACAGCTTCACCAGATTTTGAGTGTTCCAGTTTTAGTAAATCTCCCCCACTGTGTCATATAGTTTTGACTTACTAACCTACCCCGACTACCCCTTATAATTCAGCATTCACGATTCCAATCGCTTCAGGTTACAGCTGACCCCACATGTTACAATCTCATTGTACAAATCTAACTAGCCACAAACATTACAATCTTCGATAGATTCACCAAAAGCTATGTAATGTACAGCTGGCCATACATTAGCAGAATTTTGTTCCAAAATGTTAGTTTTAAAAAGTGTTACTAAACCCACAACAGTAAAATCAGTCTGTATATGCAGTAAATCAGGCTTGTTATACTCAGTGTGGAGCCTAAGGGGTTAATCCTCTGCATTGTGTAAAAAGGCTGTTTGATCCTGTCTTCTCTGATCCTCCCCTTCTACTGTCCCCAATTCATCTGCTGATAGTACAGATGTATATGCTTAGATTGGTGTGCATTGCTGGAGGGTTTTTTTTTTTTTGGGGCGGGGGGGGTGCATGTGATCAGCACAGTGCCAATCAGCACTGTCCAGACAGAGGGTTAGGGGTCATACATCCTCAGAGGACAGCCAGAGGAGAATGAAAACTCCTCCTAAAAGCTTTAACCAGTGTTTGGACAGACGTAAATAGAAGTCACAAGACTGCTATATCCTGCTGATGAGAAAAGGTATTTAGCAGTTTATATTTACTAAAAATTGCATTTCCATGTTGTGTGTAACCAGACATAGTGAAGGCAGGGTCCTGGGGAGACCAGACATAGTGAATGCAGGGTCCTGGGGAGACCAGACATAGTGAATGCAGGGTAAGGGGAGACCAGATCTACTGAATGCAGGGTCCGGGGAGAGACCAGATATAGTGAATGCAGGGTCCGGGGAGAGACCAGATATAGTGAATGCAGGGTCCGGAGAGACCAGATATAGTGAATGCAGGGTCCGGAGAGACCAGATATAGTGAATGCAGGGTCCGGAGAGACCAGATATAGTGAATGCAGGGTCCGGAGAGACCAGATATAGTGAATGCAGGGTCCGGAGAGACCAGATATAGTGAATGCAGGGTCCGGGGAGAGACCAGACATAGTGAATGCAGGGTCCGGGGAGAGACCAGATATAGTGAATGCAGGGTCCGGGGAGAGACCAGACATAGTGAATGCAGGGTCCTGGGTTTAACAACACTTTAAGAATGTTCAATATTGTAATCATTAACCTCCCTAGCAGTCTGATTATGTCCGTATTTCTGTGCTCAAGGAAGTAAAGTTTTTTGCATGGAAATATGTAGTTTTTTTATTGTAGGCCTGTAATTCTTAGGAATAAGTCACTGAAATCTGTCCAAACAAGAGTCTAGTAAACATCCCGGGTATAATTTTATGATTTTGTGTTTCAAATTTTAATATAATAAATAATCATAAAAATAATAAAATTCAATAATATAATCAAGCCAAAAACACTGAAATTTGAAATACAGCGCCAAGTTCGCACATCACTGAGCAAAGTCGCAGAATCGTTTTCAGTGTCTGATGTCGAATTTCCCCCACGAATCATTATCACTCAATTCTGCAAGTGGTTCTGATTTACTATCGCTGTTCTCTAGCCGGTCTAAAACCGCTTTTGACCTAAAGGAACGCTTTTTGGACGCCATGGACGTTTCCCAGTTTCCAGGCAGAAAGAACAGTAAAAATGCAGGCAGGGCGCCGGACAAAGCACTCGGGACAAAATGTATGTGAAATGGTTTGATACAGTAATGTTATACTATGTGATTTTAGTGTATTTAGTGAATGTCACTTTTTAAAATTTCCTGCCAGTTCCGTCCCCGTACATCCCGACATCGCAGGGAACAGAACCCAGAAGATGGATGCCGGCATCGGCCGGAGGAGATGGCCGGGGACACTGCAGTGGGGACATCGCGGGAGCGCAGGACAAGGTAAGTGCTGGAGGGATCCCGGAGCAACGCTGCAGTGTATTCCCGAGTGTAGCTCAGGGTTACCGCTTGTGGTGCTGAAACTTTACCCCGAGCTACACTCGGGAATACCGCCAGGGGGGTTAATGGGGCCTAATCAGTGTTCGTTTTTGATCACAGGGACAAGGAAATTAGAAGGAGCAAGATGGAAATTTTTTCTCGAATGAAGGAATTTCCAACAGCGAATGTGGTTTTTGTTTGGGAAAGTCAATTTGATCCAAAGTGGAATCTTAAAGGCAACATTCATTCTAGTGATTGGCAAGATTTAGAAAAAAAAAAAAACTTGACAGGTAGGATTTGTATGACCACAGACACCCTTATTGGTATCTTTGGTCATAAATCCATCTCCATCAGTTTTGATAAAAGGTAATGCATCTCCAATGTACACGCATGCGCAGTTTAGCATGCATTCATGGAACTGCTCTGCTGTAATGATGTGAGTCGCATGAGTGAGAGTAACAGTCATGGCTCAGCCAGCCAAGCAGCTGAAGAATGGGAGCCCAGGAAGAATTAGGAGAGGAGAAAATGGCATCGCCAGCAAAGGGGATCGCTTGCCAAGTAAGTCTGCCATGATGTGCTTCTTTGCTGTACTTAATATGTGCATCATGACTAAAAGCTCCTGGGACCCATATTAACAAAATAAAAAAACCCAAACCAGACGTTTTTTCCCCATTATAATAGCGCAGATCGGGTCCACCTGCCCGTTTTTCAGGCGGACCTGATCAGAACCTCTATTCTCCTCTATGTAGCGGTGGGTGTAAACGGACATGTGTTTGTCCGTTTACCTGCCAACTTCCAAACCAATCCTATCTACAAAAAAAAAGGGACGGATGGGGATCCATTTCCCTTCCATCCGTTGAATCGGAAGGGATGGCAGTCAGATATAAACGGACAGGCGGTTCGTTTCCATCCAACCGCCCATAGAGGACAGCTGGCTGTGACCGCTCCGCAGCAGCCTATCATCGCCTTGCTCAGCGGAGAGATCCCCCGCTGAGCAAGCGGATCCGCTGGGGCCTTAAGCTGGTCATGCACAGTTCAAATGTGGCCGATACCTGCCGGATCAGCTGAAAATCCCATTCCTGGGTAGCCCTGCCGGCACCAACCAACTTGAAAAACTTAAATTACGTAATCAAAAGGAGCAAGGAAGATAACTGACAGTCAAAAAGTGACTATATCCTATCAGTTGTAAGCAGCCTTGGGTGTTATGTCTGCTTAATAAAAATAGCCGGCAAAGGAGATTCCTCCATCCATGCCAAACAGGGTCTAAACTTCTTGATCAGCCTCACGTCAGGTTTTTCTTGCCATCTTTGTCCCTGATGGGGAGTCACTGATTTGGTCAGGATTCCAAAAGTGTAGGAAATCCCTAATCAATATCAGAGACCCAGCTTAAATCCAAGGGCACCTTAATGACTTGGAGAGGATCTGCCAAGAGGAGTGGGCCAAAATCCCTCCTGTGATGTGTGCAAACCTGGTGGCCAACTACAGGAAACGTCTGACCTCTGTGATTGCCAACAAGGGATTTGCCACCAAGTACTAAGTCATGTTTTGTGAAGGGGATCAAACACTTATTTCCCTCGTGAACATGCAAATCAGTCATTTGTTAGACATGCATTTCTGCTGAATTTTTTGTTGCTATTCTGTCTCTCAGTGTTACAATACACCGAACATTCGATTTTTAGACTGATCATTTCTTTGTGAGTGGACAAACATTCAAAATCAGCTGGGGATCAAATAATTATTTCCTTCACTGTACATAATGCAAGTCAGTGCAACCTCTGTTCACCAATAAAGGTAACGAGGACCAGCTTGACCTACAGGACATCAAGTGGTTTCCCAGCTCACAAGGTCTGATGAACTATATGAATTAGTCCTGAGTGGGCCTTCAACAGGTAACTGGACAGTTTCCCAAAAATTTGCATTCACGTGCCGGCCATAGATGGTTCAAATCTCAGCCAGTTCAGTTGGAACCTGCTGAGATTCAATCTATGTAAGGGCAGGCTGATGTATCCAAGTTGATCCATCAATCGACTTGGGTGCAACCAGCACGTCAGATTTTCAGTATGCGATTATTGCCAGCATCTGTAGCCATTAGCAATAGTTACTGTGTTTTCCCAGCAGGGACGGCCCTCTCCCTCCCCCTCCTTTCGGGAGAACACAATAGCTCCACAGGAGGGATTCCCCCATCAACACTGACTGTTTTGGTGGGGGAAAAAAAAAAAAAAAATGCATCATCTATGGCCTGCTTTTGTCTTCATGCACAAGGAATGTTTTTACAGCGGCTGTTTTTGGCTTTTGATGTTTTTTCCTACAGCCAGTAACCCCCCCAGAATGTCAGCCTACGTGTCCATCCCCGGCGTGTCATCCTACCTGTCCGTCCCCGGCGTGTCATCCTACCTGTCCGTCCCCGGCGTGTCATCCTACCTGTCCGTCCCCGGCGTGTCATCCTACCTGTCCATACACACAGACTGGAAAAAAACCCAGAACTAGTGGGTTTGTAAAGGAGTTTTCAGCTATAAGAACGCTGAAAAAAGTGGCAAAATGATGCAAACTGGCGTTTTTGGACTTTTTTTGAACAAAGAAAAATGTTTTTTTTTGAAAAAAAAAAAAAAAAAAAACCCGCTAGAAACTGCAAACGTGGGAAAACGCCACTAAACGCTAAGCGCTAAGAAAAAGCTGATAAACTCCTGTTTTTAACGTGACTTTACACAGCTAGCGTTACCAGTGTGCCGTGTGCATGAGGACTTTGGCATGAGCATTGTTGTGTGATTTAGGAGCCTTTTTCTGCACGTTTTTCAGCCTTAAGCATTTTGTTTCTAGAGTTGGTTGCTAGATGTGAAATCACAGGAAATTGCAAATTACACACGTTTTTCAGGCATTGTCATTTATGGAGGCCATAGTCGGGTCGTTTATCGGCTGAATTTTCGTCCACACGAAAAAAAAATATATACGGTTTATATTAGTGAGGCCATTAGTGAGGCCAGCTCGTTGGCCGTTTCGTGGATCTTCACATTTACTTTTATTGGTCATGCTGGAAATTCCATGAAACACAGCCGTTTTTCATGGACATTGGTGGCAGCATCATGAACGGGGCCAACCGATTTTTCGTTTATCAGACGAAAATTCGGCGGATAAACGGCCCGTCTATGGCCTGCCTAAGGTTTGTTGGGGCCAAAAACACACGATCATGCTCTAAAGGAAGCTACTGTATTTTTTTTTGAATGTTGAGCGACGGCACTTCACTCAAATACGAATGGGCACAATAGATGAACATGGAAATCTAGTGTAAAGTGTCTCCGCAATCATGCAGGTGTAAATGGGGGATAGGAAATAATGTAAAAAGAAAAATTAAATGTATAAAAATACACACACATACAATGATCAAACTAGAGATAGTTCTCAAAATTAGGGTACAGCTGGCAAGCAGAGGTGTGGTGACAACTTTCTGGTAAGAAAACAAAAAAAACAAAAAAAAAAAGCTATAGAACTATAGCAAAAAAACAAAACCCAAAACTCCACATAATAAAAAAACAACAGCTGTTCTGACAAACGCTGCTACAGGGATGAGCACACACCTTTACAATGAGCTGTATTACTGCATACATCACAACACGTTAGTGCAAACAAAGTGTGTTAACGTTACACTGCTGATCATTTTGCGTGGCACCCCGGTGCACTAAGGTAACACAGATCTAGCGCATACGCAGTGTAGTGCACCACAATACATGGTAATGCAGTATGGTACATTGCCCGGAGTTGGAGAACATAGAGCATTACAGTTTTCTTTGGTATTTTGTTTTTAGCATTTTTGATGTGCTGTCAGTTAATTTATTTTGATGAGCTAAGTGCACAAGAAAAAAAAAAAACATTAACACGCACACTTAGTGCACCGGGGTGCCACGCAAAATGATCAGCAGTGTAACATGTTAACACGCTTTGTTTGCACGAACACGCACAGGGACATCAAAAGTCTGAACACAGATCCCCTTCAGTATCTCAGTGTACCCAGCAAAACAAACAGGGGACCTTTGTTCTTAGCCCCAGATAAACAATGTATGCACAGGAAATGGAATGATATGATCAGGTTTACTGTGGATATATTGTTTATCTCATGGCATTACAGGAGTCTTGTTAGTTTTGTTTTCAGTATGCTACCAGCAAGGAACACCTGACTGCTGAACATTCTCTGGAAAACAAAAAACACCATAAAAATTGAACAACAGCAAAAAAACTACAACTCTAATAGGAAACAAACAAACAAAAAAAAAAAAATAGAAAACCTAATGTGATCAGTATCCACTGCTGCCTGCTTACAGGCACACTTGGCTGCTGAACAGTCTATGGAAAATAACAAAAATGAAAAAAAAAAAAAAAAAAAAAAAAAAAAAAACCACACGACAACAACCATAATAGCAGACCAGCCAAAATTAAATCACAATGTGATCAGTATTCATTGCTACCCACTTACAGACCACTTGGCTGCCGAACGGTCTATGGAAAGCAACATAAAAATGAAAAAGAAAAACCTCCCACACACAAAAAAAACAGAACAACCATAATAGCAGACCAACCAAAATTAAAAACACAATGTGATCAGCAATCATTGCTGCCTGCTTACAGCCAACTTGGCTGCTGAACAGTGTATGGAAAACAAACAACTACTACTATAACAATGGTAATAGTAAACAAATATCAATGAAAGCGTAATGTGATCAGTACCCACTGCTGCCTGCTTACAGCCACACTTGGCTGCTGAACAGTCTATGGAAAACATAAAAATGAAAAAAGAAAAAAAAAAAAAAAAAAAAAAACCTCAAAAAAACACACAAAAACACGACAACCATAATAGCAGACCAGCCAAAATTAAACCACAATGTGATCAGTATTCATTGCTACCTGCTTACAGACCACTTGGCTGCCGAACAGTCTATGGAAAACAAACAACTACAACAAACGGAAATAGCAAACAAATATCAATGAAAGCATAATGTGATCAGTACCCATTGTTGCCAGCTTACAGGTACACTTGGCTGTTGAACAGTCTATGGAAAAACGTACAAAAAAAACAAACAAAAAAAAAAAAAAAAAACACACACACTATAATACCAAATAAGCAAAAACAAAAAAAGAAAATCATGTGATCAGTATCTATTGCCATCTGCTGCAGGCAACTTGGCTGTGGAACGGGCAATGGAAACTAAAACATACACATAATCAAAATAAATAAATAAAAAACTGCAATAAAAAAAAAACAAAACAAAAACAAAAAAAACAACTGTAATAGCAAAAAAAAACAAAACCTAGTGTTCTGTATCCTTTGCTGCCTGCCTGCCTGCTTAGAGGCAACTTGCCTGCTTAACAGTCTTTAGAAAATAAACAATAAAAAAACTATAATAGTAAAAAAAATATTAATAAATCTTCCTTCTGTATTGTACTGTTCCCCTTTATTTTGTAAAATGCTGCATAAACTGTTGGTGCTATATAAACCCTGTATAAAAACGTGAGCAATATCTGTCGGTAGCAGTATACAGGGAGACTTTGTATTACAAATTATATACATTTAAGGATGCAAAAAACTGGATTATAAAATGTTGTAAAGTACTATAACTATTGTAATGCTTACTATTACTAATACAGACATTAATTACAACGTACCAAATATCAGGAAATGTCTAGAGGTGACCCAAGTAGTCCAGTGACTGCGGAAGATACATGTAGGATATCACACCCAACCATGGTCTTGGTGGAAGGGGGCCTCCTGAGAGTGACCCTCCTGGGGTCATGTGATCATGGATAATAAGAAGCACCTGCAACATGTCAGAACACAAGCCAGGCTTACCTTCTGCAGAGGATCCTATACTGGGCAGCCCCAGTCCAAATCCCACAGGAGCAAGGTCTGACTCCAATACCAGCATTGTGTCTCCCCTCCCTCTATTCTCACCCCCCCCCCCATCTGATTGTCCAGGTGATGGGGGAGGGGCAGCCCAGGATGGCATGGAGATTGGGGGGTGTTTACAATGAAACCCCAGCAGGGTGACACTGGATGTCCCAATATACACCTCTGCCCCTGTAATCCCTTCTTCATTGTTAGGTTATATTTTCATTTCATTTCCCCCAATTTCCTGGAATTATCTGCAGATTTCCTTCACACCCCCCCCCCCCCCCCCATTGTAATGATGCTGAACACACACACCCATCATCTCCACTCAACAGGAGGGTGACCTGCAGCAAGAATCGGAAACCTGTTTGCAGTGAAATGTATGCATTTCCTTCTTTGTGCTGTTAATGAATGTGTATTAATACGTTATCTCACATGTTAATGGGTGTTATGTTAATCCTTTAGATTGTAAGCTTCATGAGCAAGGCCCTCGCATTCCTAATGTACTGTAATTGTACTGTTTCCCTTTATATTGTAAAGCGCTGAGCAAACTGTTGGCGCTATATAAATCCTGTACAATAATAATAATAGTAATAATAATAAGGCAGCCAATTCAAAATGAATGGTCTGTCAATGCACTTTAGCATGCCTAAAAAAAATCACATGATTCTTTTACAGCAATGCACTATCATCAGCTATGGCATGCTACAATGCAGATGCTTTGGGATGATATTCAAAATGAATGGTCTGTCAATGCACTCTAGCATGCCTACAAATCACAATTCTTTTACAGCAATGCACTATCATCCGCTATGGCATGCTACAATGCAGATGCTTTGGGCTGATATTCAAAATGAAGAGACCCCTGAGATCTTGCAGCTGCTGCTGTGTCAACTGCCTGACCTCACGGTGTCTGTGGACTCCTGAGTGTGCCTGACATTAACAGAGCCCTGTACTGAACAGGAATGTGAACGTATGATTGTGGTACTTTATACTGTTGTGCACACTCTGGAGCTGAGTGACCACTGAGGTCCTACTGCTGCTACTGTGTCAACTACCTTTTGTACCACTAGCCCCTCCCTCTTAGATTGTAAGCTCCCAGGATCAGGGCCCTCCTATCCCTCTTGTATTGAACTGTATTGTTGCTGTATTGTCTCCAGTTATATTGTAAAGCGCTGAGCAAACTGTTGGCGCCATATAAATCCTGTATAATAATAATAATAATGGTCTGTCAATGCACTCTAGCATGCCCAAAAATCATGATTCTTTTACAGCAATGCACTATCATCAGCTATGGCATGCTACAATGCAGGTGCTTTGGGATGATATTCAAAATGAATGGCACTGCCATACAGAAATGCATGTTGCGTGCTGCAATGTAGGTGTGGGGTTCCATTTAAGATGAATGGAAGGGCAAAGCATGTTACATGTATTACTACATGTTGTGGTCAGGGCCGTGGATAAGGTGGTACCACCAGCCCTCCTGTATGGGGCCCAGTCCAGCAGGGGGGGCCATGCAGATGGGTAAATTGGTTGTGGGCAGGGATGGTGATCAGCTCGGTGGGGGGGATTACTGGAACCAATCCCCTGTATGGCTCTCTCTACAGCAGCTGAAAGAGAGCCATACAGGGGATCGGTTCCAGTAATTGCCCCTCCCTCCGCACCCATCACTCCCCTTGTGCACCATAAGTTTCCCCCTGCTGCCTAGGCCCCCCCTGTGTGCCCCCACCCCTGGCCGGCTTCTCTCTTCTCCTTCCCACCGGCAGCTGCAAGCACACAATCGGATCCTGCAGGATGGAGAGTGGGAGAAGCACCTTTCCTTCCTTAATGAACACAATGAGTGATTGATACCGATCACTCACTGTGTTCATTCATGGCTGAAGCATTGTAAAAAAACTTTTTTTTGGGGGGGGGGGGGCAGCCCGGCCCTGTCAGGTTGGCTTTATGGGGCCCCATGGTTTCTAACCGCAGCCCTGGTTGTGGTAACGCATGTGATAATTCAAGCGTTCATAGAACATAGATGTGTGAAGTTGGGTTTAATACATACAAAATGACACCCCTAAAAACTGTCTGCCTATTTATTTATTTGAGCTACTTATATAAGCTGTCAATGTATGCAGTGCTTTACATATATATTGTACATTCACATCAGTCCCTAACCCTCAAGGGGCGTACAATCTAAGGTCCCTAACTCACATTCATACATACACATACTAGGGACAATTTAGACAGGAGCCAATTCCCCTTCCAGCATGTCTTTGGAGTGTGGGAGGAAACCGGAGTACCTGGAGGAAACCCACGCAGGCACAGGGAGAACATGCAAACTCCAGGCAGGTGGTGCCGTGGTTGGGATTCGAACCAACAACCCTAGTACTGCCAGGCGGAAGTGTTAACCATTTAGCCACTGTGCTGACCCATAATAACCCTTATTAATATGCAGAGCAAATTTACATAATATGCAGTGAATCTGTAAGGGTCCGTTTACTTCTCTGTGATAGGTTAACATGACCAGCGATAACATGCGTTGTGTTACGGCAGACCTTTCAAAATGAACAGACTGCCAATATGCCACAATGTGCCAACAATCACACATCACCCTGTCTGCAATACAACGGCAATGCACTACCATGCGTTGCAGTGCAGTACAATGCAAGTGTGTTGGCAAAATGAGAGGCATTACAATGCAGCAACGCACCGCCGCAAATAACAATGACACGCTATAATGCATGTGTGGCTGCACCACAGAAGTGTCAAATCATCCTACAGGATGACAATCCGGCTACCTATCATAACCCTGATCAATATTGGTGCAATTTAAACCCCTGGTGGTCAACCTGTGCTCCCCTTCCCCACAGACAGCAGTCTGTATTTTTATTTGGCCTCTTTTACACTAGCAGTTGGGGTCGGGCAGTAAAACCACGCAGTTGAGCTGAGTTTTACCACCCCTCGGCCACTCCCTTTAGCTGGAAAGGCCATGGCCATGGGTGTACACATGCAGTGGCAGGAATTATACACCCTGGTGCATCTGGCAGGCACTGCCCCATGCTGAACATGATCCATTCAAGTGAATGAGGCCATGCTGCAACCTCCCGCAACTGTGTGCAATAATCCGGTTGCAGAATAGTAGGGGGCAGGGGCGGACTGACAACTCATGGGGCCCCCGGGCAATAGGGGATGGTGGAGCCCCTGTGTCCTTGCCAACACTCAAAGCACACCCAAAAATGCCTATAAAAAGGTACCAGGGGCATGCACAAGTGGCCTGACTGGGAGTAGGTCATGTGACATCCACCCAGAGGGACAAAAGGCCCACCCGGCCATCAATCTGCTATTGACAGGAATCAGTTAAACCTGGGGCCTGCATGACCTCATTGCTGGATGGTCTTTCAGCTTGAACTCCTGTTATCCTTGATCATGAGCTCGCTTGACTTGTTGTTGACTTGGCTTTCATCTGGCCTGCCTCTGGAATACCACTGCCAGTTGATGTCTACTGCCTACCTGTTATAGCAGCCTCAGCCTGGACTCTTGACCAAGATTTTGCCTAACGATTCTGTACCTTGCTGCCTGCACGTTGCCAACCTTTCTCATTTATGACTTTGAACCTGCTCGTGATTTGGTGCCTTCCTACCCTTCTGTTACTGCGCTTGGCTTGTGACCTGGCTCTGCTCTCTACTGGTCTAGAAGAAGTCAGGGTGCCTTCATCTCTGTGCTTCTGCCTACCTGACACCATTGCTCCCAAGTTTGAACCCACGGCTTTCTGGTACCTGTGCCCTTCCATTTCCATAGCAATCCCTGTCTCAACTTTCAGGGGCACTTGGACAGGAATTGTGCAAGAGGCCACCCTCATCATCTCAAGCCCCTCATACAGGTATGTGACACGCATATGATGGAAAGGGGGACTTGGCAAAGGGGCATTAGACTTTCCCTTCCTCAGGGCTTGAACATCCAGTTGGACACCCAGATATTCAGTTATCTGCCATTACTCAGCTATACCACTATTCCACTCTCAGTTAAGTCTTGGTTATGCATCTCTTCTAGATTTAGTAAAAAAATCGCTGTTCAAGCCCTGAGGAAGGAGCAGTGACTTCCAGCGCATGAAGATGTTTACATGCAGCCTTTGAGCTTCTTAGTTCAGACATACAGTATATGAAAAAGTCCATTAAAACCATAAGGTGGAGCGTAACAGCAAATGCTGCATTAACATTAAGGGCCGGTTCACACTATAGAACTGCAGTCCAGGTGCGTTTCCGCATACACATTATTTTTACGTGTTCCGGTGTGTTTTTGATGCGTTCCAGTTCATTTTTTAATCCTCTTTTTCTTCAATTTAAATAAGGACATGTCCGTTCCAGTGTGTTTTTGGTGCGTTCCAGTGCAGTTCGGTGCAGGAAAAATGGAGCCTGTTCAGTTTCTGCAACCGGAACGCACTAGAGCTGCAAGCGCTGATGTGAACTATGACATTGACAACCATATCACCTACTTTCACTGTGCTTTTTTTCTGCATCCAAAACACACAGAAAGTAGGTGATATGGTTGCCAATGTCATAGTTCAAATCAGTGCTTGTAGCTCCAGTGCGTTCTGGTTGCAGAAAAACAAAAGCAGAACAAGCTGCATTTTTCCTGCACAGAACTGTACTGGAACGCAGTAAAACGCACATGCAGAAACGCATCTGGAATACATCTGGAAAGCATTTCTATGGTGTGAATCAGCCCTAAATGTTAGCATTGTGAATAAAAGAGTCATATAATAAATGTTTTTAATTATGATTAGCACTTGATTATGGACCTGTGTTCTCATTGTTTATCCAGTCATGTACAGTGCTATATGGGTATTTAAAGGTAGGAAAGATATATCAGCAGTCTCCAAGTAGCCTGTTTATAACTATTCTATTCAAAATCTTCCAAATTTTTGAGGGCTACCTCTGTGTGTGTGTGGGTTAAATTTTCTAAATAAAGAAAAGAATTCACCTTGCTTATCCAAAGGCATGTTGTAGAGGGTTGGGGAAATAGCCAATGTGCTTTTGTTTTTGTGGTCAAGTATAACATCCTAGGTATTGCTAATTCCAGAATGGGGTCTTCAAGAAGGAGATTCTAAATTCCTAGGAAACCCATTTTTGGTTCAGTGGAGCAATGTAGATGTGGGTGTTTAACCACTTGCCTACCGGGCACTTGTACCCCCTTATTTACCAGGCCAATTTTCAGCTTTCAGCGCTGTCGCACTTTGATTGACAATTGTGCGTTCATGCAAGATTGTACCCATATGAAATTTTTATCATTTTTTTCTCACAAATAGAGCTTTTTTTTGGTGATATTTAATCGCCGCTGGGAACTTTACTTTTTGCTCTATAAGCAAAAAAAGTGCAAAACATTTGAAAAAAAGAAAAAAAGTTTCTTTGTTTCTATAATAAAATTTTTCAAACAGGTAATTTTTCTCCTTCACTGATGTGTGTTGATGAGGCAGCACTGATGGGCACTGATAGGCGGCACTGATGGGCAGCACTAAAGGGCACTAATAGGCAGTACTAATGAGGTGGCACTGATAGGCGGCACTGATAGGCAGCGCTAATGAGGTGTCACGGATAGGCGGCACTGATATGCAGCACTGTTAGGCGGCACTGATAGGTGACACTGATGATGGGTACTGATAGACGGCACTGATAGGTGGCACTGACTGGCATCACTGCTGGGCACTGACTGACACAACCACTGGGCACTGACTGGTGGCACTGAATGGCAGCACTGGTGGGTGGCACTGGTTGGCGGCACTGGTGGGTGGGCACAGGTGGGTGGCACTGGTGGGCACAGGTGGGTGGCAGCATGTGGGTGGCACTTCTGGGCACAGGAGTGTGACACTGCAGAGTGGCACAGGTGGGTGCACTGCTGGGTACAGGTGGGTGATCTGCTGGACACAGGTGGGTGGAGCTAGTGGGCGCAACTTGTGGGTGGCACTGCTGGGCACTGATCATCAGTGCCCTGATGATCGGTGCCAATCCCTGCTCTGACAACTGTCGGTTCTCGGCAGTACTTTCCTCATGATCTGACAGCGTGAGGAAAGTGCAGCCGAGAACCGGCAATTGAATTTCCCGGTGATCAGCGTGTCATTGGACACGGCTGATCACGTGGTAAAAGGCCACTGTGATTGGCCTTTTACCACATCACGTGATCAGCTGTGTCCGTAGGACACAGCGATCACGGAGATCGCCGGGTGCGCGCCCGTCATTCAGCTATCTGCGGTCGGCAACTAGTTAAGAGGGAGGTCCAAAATGCTCAGGAGACTCATTTTTGGTGCAGGGGTGCAATGTAGATATGGGTTTTTAAGTGGGAGGTCAAATGTTCCTAAGAGACCATTTTTTTAGGTCAGAGGCGCATTAAAAAAAGATGTAGGGAGGTCCAAAATTCTTAGGAGACCCATTTTTGGTTCAGGGGTGCAATGTAGATGTGGGTTTTAAAGTGGGAGGTCAAACATTCCTAAGAGACCAATTTTTTAGGTCAGGGGAGCATTAAAAAAGATGTAAGCTTAAGAGGGAGGTCCAAAATTCTTAGGAGACCCATTTTTGGTTCAGGAGAGCAATAAAGCTGTGGGCTTTAAGAGGGAGGTCCAACATTTTTATGAGACCCAGTTTTGATTCAGAGCAGCAATGAAGGTGTGGCTCTTTAAGCATTAAGAAGGTCCAAAATTCTAAGGAGACCCATTTTTGGTTCAGGAGAGCGATAAAGAGGTGGGCTTTAAGAGGGAGGTTTAACATTCCTAGGAGACCTAGTTTTGATTCAGGGGAACAGTGAAGATGTCGGTCTTTAAGAGGGAGGTCAAAAATTCTTAGAAGACCCATTTTTGGATCACAGAAGCATTGAAGGTGTGAGATTAAGAGGGAGGTCCATATTCCTAGTAGATCCATTTTTGGTTCAGGAAAGCAATAAAGCTGTGGGCAGTGGTGGACTGACAACTCATGGGGCCCCCAGGCAATAGGGGATCATGGGGCCCCTGTGTCCTTGCCCAAACTCAAAAAAGCCTATGAAAAAGATACCAGAGGCATCTCATGGGGCCCCCTACTGACCCCGGGCCCTCAGGCAGTGCCCGAGTGCTCGAATGGTCAGTCCGCCCCTTGCTGTGGGTTTTTAAGAGGGAGTTCCAACATAACTAAGAGACCCAGTTTTGATTCAGAGAAGCAAAGGTGTTGGTATTTAAGTGTTAAGAGGGAGGTACAAAATTATTAGCAGACCCGTTTTTGGTTCAGGGGAGCAATTAGTGTGTCTTTAAGAGAAAGGTAAAAAAAATTCCCTGGCGTTCCACTTTTGAGTCAGAGAAGCATTGAAGATGTGGGTTTAAAAGGGAGGTCCTAAAATTCCTTGGAGTCCCATTTTTGTTCAGAGGAGCAATTAAGGTGTTGGTCTTTAAGTGGGCAGTCCTACATTCCTAGGGGACCCAAATTTGGTGCCAGGGAGCAATGAAGATAGAAATCTCAGTGGATATGAACCACTTGTTACCACTGGCAAACCAGCATTGGGCTCTTCAGGGAACATGTAGATAAGATCCCTCCCATTTCTTAAGTGCATTCAGAGTATTATGGTGGGTCCAATATACTTTGTAGCAGTAATAAACTATGAATGTTTCAGAGAGGATATTATTGACATTTGAAGAACCCTTTGCAGTACTTCTAACCACCGCTGATCCATAAGTGGTTTCATTTCTTCTTTCATGGTCTAATTTCATGTTTATTTAAATAATGATGTTAATAGACAGTGGAACCTGGCAAGTAAAGAATCATATATTTTGGATAAAAGACCCTTTTTGTGTGGGCCATGGTCAGGGTGTTAATTGAGGCCCACCAGACATTGTCCTTGTCTGTGACTTCTCTCCATCCATTATACAATCATACACTACTATCACACTTTCAAAGCATTATAAAAGGATTTATTTTAAGTGGACACAACAAACACCACATCATTGTCTCTGTTTATCCAGCACCCCAGCAGACAATGCACAGTGACTGTGGGAAGTAAGCTGACATTAAAGACAGAATATTCCCTGGGTAACGTACTGTTGTCTTAAAATCGCTGATCTAATATGTAGAATCATCCAAGTATGGTGGGAAAGAAAACAACATAAATACAGCTGAAAGGGTCCCTGACATCAAAAGATTTTACTCATGCATGAAAGCATGGTCAACCAGTTTTGGGATGGATGAGGTCAAAATGGCTACCAATCTCAAACTGCCAGAACCAAATATATGGCTAATAACATGACCTACAGCTGGAGAATCTTATTTTTTATTATGATTATTTTTTTTTTAAAGTCCAACTTCAAGCCAAAAAGTTAGAGCCCGTCAGTTTTTTTTTATGCTGTAACATGTGTCCCTATTAGGCTCACCAAACATTTTACAACCTGGCCATACAATCTTTGAATAATCATTATATTTATCAAAACGATGTGATAGGAGGACCTATGTAATCTATCCAATCAATGTTTTCATTCAGGCAGGCCCGTGCACTACTACTACTTACTTGGCTGTGGAAGCTGCCGTGAAGTAGACACTGGGACTCCAGTGATTACCACTTGCTTCCAAGTACCGTTCTGAGAGGCCAGCCTGATGCATTCTGAATGCTGGAGGTCAGCTCAGCATGGGTACCTTTCAGAAAATGAAAAGCATACATTGATTGGATGAGGTGGAGAGGTCCCAAACCTTTCCTTTCCCACTTACTTCCGTTTTTGGAATGAGCGGTGCAGGCTAGTTTCTAGTTCATCTCGGGAGTGAGCAAGACAGGGTGGCTACGTTCCTACATACAGTGAGACCATGGAGAACAAACATAGCCACCCTCTAACAGGAGGAGCTGATTTACACACGTGCAGTGCAGATTGATGCTCAGATTTCACAGCTAAATGACACAGCAGTTGTTCAGCAGTTCATGTCAGGTTTATATCAGGTTCAGGTCAGGATTTTATCCTGTTCACACATGTGCGGTTTAGAAACAGTTCCCATAGAAGGCAATAGCCTGTAACCTGCTTAGAAATCGGACAGCACTCTTTTTCAATCTGCACTGCCAGTGCACCGGACATACACTATATTGCCAAATGTATTAAGCCGCCTGCCTTTACACGCACATGAACATTAATGGCATCCCAGTCTTAGTCCGTAGGGTTCAATATTGAGTTGGCCCCGCCCTTTGCAGCTATAACAGCTTCAACTCTTCTGGGAAGGCCGTCCACAAGGTTTAGGAGGGTGTCTATGGGAAGGTTGGACCATTCTTCCAGAAGCACATTTGTGAGGTCAGGCACTGATGTCAGATGAGAAGGCCTGGCTCACAGTCTCCACTCTAAGGCTACGTTCACACTAGCCTTGTGTGCAGGCGGCAGAGAGGCGTTTGGGAAGCGTTTTTACCGCTTCCCAAACGCCTCTGCCAATTCTGCACATTACAGCACATGGTGCTGTTCTAACGGGAGCGTTTGCGTCGCGTCACGGCAAAACGGACGCCTCTGGTCAAGTCAGGAGGCTTTGAAGCCTCCTATTCTCGTCTATGGTGCCGCTCCGCAAACGCCCGGCCGGCGTTTGCGGTGCGGTTGCGACGCAGTTGTGGGGCGTTTGCGGAGCGGTAACACCACTCAAACTGTATTATAGGCGTTTGTGGGGCGTTATTAACGCTCGGCAAATGCCTAGCAACCGCCACTAAACCGCGCATGCGGCGTTTGCGGAGCGTTAAAAACGCTCCGCAAACGCCGGACCAACGCTTGCCAAACGCTATAGGGGCGTTTAGCAAGCGTTGGTAAAACAGCCAAGTGTGAACGAGCCCTAATTCATTCCAAAGGTGTTCTATCGGGTTGAGGTCAGGACTCAGCAGGTCAGTCAAGTTCCTCCACCCCAAACTGGCTCATCCAATTCTTTATGGACCTTGCTTTGTGCACTGGTATGCGGTCATGTTGGAACAGGAAGGGGCCATCCTCAAACTGTTCCTACAAAGTTGGGAGCAAGAAATTGTCCAAAATGTCTTGGTATGGTAACACCTTGAGAGTTCCCTTCACTGGAACTAGGGGGCCAAGCCCAACCCCTGAAAAACAACAACACACCATAATCCCACCAAATTTACACTTGACACAATGCAGTCAGGCAAGTACAGTTCTCCTGGCACCACCAAACCTAGATATGTCCATCCGATTGCCAGACAGAGAAGCGTGATTGGTTGATTGATTGGTGATTGATTGAGAACACGTCTCCACTTCTCTAGAGTCCAGTGGCGGCGTGCTTTACACCACTGCATCCAACATTTTGCATTGCACTTGGTGATGTAAGGCTTGGATGCAGCTGCTCGGCCATGGAAACCCATTCCATGAAGCTCTCTACGCACTGATGTTGTGCTAATCTGAAGGCCACACCAAGTTCGGAGGGCTTGAGCTATTGACTTTGCAGGCAGTTGGCGACTTCTGCACACTGCGCGCTTCAACATGCGCTGACCCCGCTCTGTCATGTTACATGGCCTACCACTTGGTGGCCGAGTTACTGTTGTTCCTAGTTGCTTCCGCTTTGTTAATACTACTAACAATTGACTGTGGAATATTTAGTAGCCAGGAAATGTCACGGATGGACTTATTGCACAGGTCACAACCTATCACAGGACCACGCTTGGAGTCACTGAGCACCTGAGAGCGACCCATTCTTTCACAAATGTTTGTAGAAGCAGTCTGTATGCCTAGGTGCTTGATTTTATACACCTGTGGCCATGGAGGTGATTGGAACATCTGAATCCAATGGTTTGGAGAGCTGGCCCAATACTTTTGGCAATATAGTGTATGTGACCAGGCACCACAGGAAGCAATGTTATTTCACATGTCCAGTGGTTCAAAACCACATCCAATCCACATACATCTGAATGGGCACAAAGTCACATTAAAGAAGAAAAAGAAAAAAGTAAATAAACTCACCAGTTCTTGACAGGCCCCAACCCCCCATTCACCCTCCCTTTTCCCATCCCTAAACCAATCCAGCACTGTCCTGGATAGAGCTCCACTTTCCTCTCTTGCTGGATTCACAGGAGACCCTGAAAGCCTATATACGGTTGGTGTAGAGAACTCCTTCGGAAATGTTATATCCTTCCCATGTGGTTGGCTGACTGTTTTTTCACTTATTACAACACCAGGACTGATCATGTGACCGCAGTAGAAAGTCCCTACCACTCAGTTCTCAAGAAGTATCTCCCACTAAGCACTCAGGAAGTAGAAACACGTGCCCTCTCAGCATTCGGGAAATCCCTCCTGCCCTGCACTCAGGACATAAGAAGTTACTCCAACTCTGCACTCAGGACATAGGAAGCCACACTTGCTCAGCTATCAGGAAGAAGGAAGTCCCTCCTGCTCTGTACTCGGGAAGTAGGAACACCTTCCCACTCAGTTCTCAGGAAGTAGGCAGTTCCTGAGAGCTGTGCTCAGGAAGTAGGAAGCTTCTTCCACTCAGCATGCAGGGAGTAGGAAGCTTCTTCAACTCAGCATGCAGGGAGTAGGAAGCCTCTACCACTCAGCATGTAGGGAGTAGGAAGCCTCTACCACTCAGCATGCAGGGAGAAGAAAGCCTCTACCACTCAGCATGCAGGGAGTAGGAAGCTTCTTCCACTCAGCATGCAGGGAGAAGAAAGCCTCTACCACTCAGCATGCAGGGAGTAGGAAGCTTCTTCCACTCAGCATGCAGGGAGTAGGAAGCTTCTTCCACCCAGCATGCAGGGAGTAGGAAGCTTCTTCCACTCAGCATGCAGGGAGTAGGAAGCATCTTTCACTCAGCATGCAGGGAGTAGGAAGCATCTTTCACTCAGTATGCAGGGAGTAGGAAGCTTCTTCCCCTCAGCATGCAGGGAGTAGGAAGCATCTTTCACTCAGTATGCAGGGAGTAGGAAGCTTCTTCCCCTCAGCATGCAGGGAGTAGGAAGCTTTTTCCCCTCAGCATGCAGGGAGTAGGAACACATTTCCCGTTCAGCACTCGGAAAGATGGAATTCCCTCCAACTCAGCATGCAGGAAGCAGAAAGCCCATTGCTCAGCTCTCAGGTGAAAGTTTCTCCTACTCAGCACATAAGTGAGTGCAATTAGTATGTGAGCTTTATTACAACTGTTAGAAATTGGGAGTGAAGCCATGCCAAAGTGTCACGATCCACCCGGAGGTATCTCTAGCAACCCACAGAATGGGATTCCCCAGGGTGTGGGGTCTAAGCCCCAATCTGCTTATTCACCAGGGCCCCTGATGGTGGGGATGGACTTGGAGCAGACTGAGACCAGGTCGCGACCCCTGAGTGCACCCGACTGTGGTAGAGGGAACCGCCGGAGGTATGTATCGGAAGAGAGCCTGATGTGAAGAGGCTGGCAGACCTGGGCAGTGATGACCTGATCCGTGCAGGATGGATGGATGACAGAGTACGTGTAGCGTAGTCAGGCAGGCCGGGTCGGTAACAGCAGAGGCAGAACGGTACAGAGCAGCGGACAGAGAGTAGTCAGGTCACAAGCCAGGTTTCCGCAACAGGAGGTCAGGTAACCAGTAGTAAGCAAAAGGATAGTCAGACGAGCCAGGGATCAGAGCAGGAGACGGTCAGCAGAGGTCAGGATCAAGCAGGGTCGGCAACAAGGTATCTCACGCAGGAACAGACGAGCAGGGAATGAAGACCATACGGCAATGTGAGCATTGCACAAGCAGGTTTAAATAGCCCGCCCGGTGCCGACAGGCGCACCTGGGTCCTAGTGCCCGCCCGGCCGTCATTGGTGACAGGCG
Source organism: Staurois parvus (assembly GCF_062004578.1). Lineage (NCBI taxonomy): Eukaryota > Metazoa > Chordata > Amphibia > Anura > Ranidae > Staurois > Staurois parvus. The sequence goes on from NW_028319092.1 coordinate 92,657, forward strand.
CGCCTGGGTCCTAGTGCCCGCCTGCCTGTATGTCTTGTCAGGATCCTACGCCTGTGCAGATTTGTGCGCCGTGGTGATCTCTGGACTTCCTGACACAAAGACCTTCACCTGCCAAGGATACAGACACCAAACCACACCAGGCTGGGAATGGAACCTTGCCTTGGAAAAAACAAAAATACACCATATGGTGGGATTCCTAATAGAAACTGGCAATGGAAAAACTATGTAGCCTGTTACAGCCAAAATCTTTCTGAAAACGCTAGTTGCCCAATGTCCATTTGTTCCAATGGATTTAGCACTTTTGACTAATTGACCTCAAACCAATATGCAAAAGAGAAATTCTGATTTTAGTTTAAGGACCACATTTTGTTCAATTCCTTTTGAAGCGGGAAAAAATTCGAGCTGTGGGTGGCCTTACCAGAACCACCCAGGTCAACAAAATTCAACTTAAATATTAAATCACGCTGGGGGACAATTATCAGCTGAACAGTGACTGAATTCCAGCAGATGCAGTCTCTGTTCATAAGCAGCACTGTATGCAGCTGCCTGAGATTTCCCCATACATGCTAAACAGCAGTTAACTTGTTCAGCCTACCTGCTATGGGCGTCTTAATGTTACGTAACACATGCATGTTCCAGGTCAGCGATTTGAAAAGTATTTAACCCACAGACACCTAGACAGTTGGCATTTTCAAAAAGAGGTCACCAATGGCAGTCTGTATTTCTCCCAGTACAGTTTCCTTTATTTTTTTTGGGGGGGGGGGGGGTAACAACATGCAACAGAATAAAGTAAATAATGGTCATCAACCTGTGTCATAGGAGGTACGCTACATCAACATTACCCTTAGCTAACAGATCCTTTCAGGATTGGGCTATTTTCACACTAATCCTTTGTACCATGATTGCAGTGCGTTTTTTACAGGACGTGACTCAAAAAACGCACCAAAAACATAGCGCAGTGTTGTGTTTTTGCCACGCTTTCCATTGATTGGAGATGGGATTGGAATGGGAGAAGGGATGAGAGTGACTATGCTGTGTGGAATGGCTGCATAATATTTATTTATTTCAGGTACTTATATAGTGCTGTCAATTTACACAGCGCTTTACATATATATTGTACATTCACATCAGTCCCTAACCCTCAAGGGGCGTACAATCTAAGGTCCCTAACTCACATTCATACATACACATACTAGGGCCAATTTAGACAGGAGCCAATTAACCTACCAGCATGTCTTTGCAGTGTGGGAGGAAACCGGAGTACGCGGAGGAAACCCACGCAGGCACAGGGAGAACATGCAAACTCCATGCAGGTGGTACTGTGGCTGGGATTCGAACCAACGACCCTAGTACTGCCAGGCGGAAGTGTTAACCATTTAGCCACTGTGCTGCCCCATAAAAAAAATCAGTGTCAGTAGCGTGCTATAGTAGATGTGGCTTTGGGGGGGTGAGACGTTCCTGGAAGGTTATGTAAGGGACACAGACGCCTTCTGTTCTCTGCCCAGAACTGTGCGTCTCTTCACTGCTCCCTCCTGTGCTTTGTTTAAGAGTAATTAAGCAGAAAATCAAAACAGAGGAGTAGAGGGGAGAGTGATGAGGAGGGAAAGTGATGGCCAGTCGGATTGACGTGGGCCTGGAACAGAAGACCCAGAGTGGATGGCTGCAGCAGCTGTACAGGGAAACCCCTCATTCAGAACAGACCCCCAGCTCAATCTTTGCATGGCAGGGTGGATGGGGCAAGACTGCAAAATGCAGGAACCTGGGGCAACCAACCAAAGTGACGTTTACTAAACATTGGTCAGTTATCCTTTTTAAGTGGTCGCATGTTCAGGTATTTGGGCTTTTTTGCTTTTATAGCCTAATTCACACGGGCGTATCTAAGAGAAGGGCCATGTTGGCCCACACGGGGATGCACAGGTGCTCTGTTCATCCATATGCAGGCAGTGCCATCCACGTCAGTTAAGACATAGCGGCTACAGGCTAATTTGACATCCATGTGGGTGCAGGTGCATGTCCCCATACAGAGAGTGTATGTTCGGGACCATGAACCAGCACTCATATGGATGTCAAATTGGAAGCAGAAGCTGTGTCCCCGAAGCCTCTATGTACCAATTGACATGACTGGGACAACCTGAACGGATCTCCCCTGTGCATCCCGTGCGTGTAAACATGGCCCTTCATACAGGTGTACACGTAGAAACACCCATGTGAACAAGGCCTAATAGTCAGGGTGAGAACATGGCACAGCCATCTCAAATGTACATCAGGCCTTAGTAAACAGTATACAGCAACACCTTAAAGTTGAATTCCAGGCATGGTAATTTTTAAATTGTTAAGTTGATCCAACTTGCACCAATGTAAGCATTTATAGGCCATACTTGTGGCAGCAATGAGGAAGGCAACATTGTCAGTGAGGGTAGACAGGGGAAAGATGCTGAATAAATCAAAGTGCAGCTTCTGGAGGACTGACAGATTTGAGTTTAAATTATTATTATTATACAGGATTTATATAGCACCAAAGGGTTTTCTCAGCGCTGTACAGTAGCAAGGGGGACAGAACATGAGACAATACAGTAACAATACACGAGGGGTTCAAGGGCCCTGCTCTTTCGATCTTACAATCTAGGAGGGAGGGGATAGTGGTACAAGAGGAAGTGGCTGTGGGGGATGGAGTGGTGGGAGAAGTGGAGGAGATCAGTTGTTAGGTGAGGGTGGGGTTGGCTTCCCTGAAGAGATGGGTTTTCAGGGTGCGCCTGAAGGTGAGGAGGGTGGGTGACAGTCTGATGGATTGGGGTAGGGAGTTCCAGAGGATGGGGAAGTCCTGGAGAACTCCTGCAGTTGGGCGGGGGAGGAAGAGACCAGGGAGCTAGAGAGTAGGAGGTCCTGTGAGGAGCGAAGGGCACGGGTAGGGTGGTATTTGGGTATCAGGTCAGTTAGGTAGTTTGGAGCGGCATTGTGAATGGCTTTGTAGGTCAGAGTTAGTAATTTGAAGTGCTGGGCAATCGGGAGCCAGTGAAGGGATTGGCAGAGGGGGGAGGCAGATGTGGAGCGGTTGGTGAGGTGGATGAGTCTTGCCGCTGAGTTCAGGATAGACTGGAGTGGGGATAGTGTTTGTTTGGGTAGGCCAGTGAGAAGGGAGTTGCAGTAGTCCAGGCGTGAGATGATGAGGGAGCGTACGAATTGTTTAGTAGTGTCTGGGGTGAGGAATGTACGGTATCTTGGAGATGTTGCGGAGGTGGAGCCTGCATGACTTTGATAGTGATTGAACATGAGGTTGGAAGGAAAGGTTTGAGTCCAGGGTGACACCCAGGACTTTGGCGTGTGGGGTGGGATTGATGGTGGCATTGCTAGCAGTGATGGAGAGGATGGGGGGAGGGGGGGTGCACGGGCTGGGGGGAAAACCAGGAGCTCAGTTTTGGACAGGTTTAAGTTGAGGAAATGGAGCGATATCCAGTCTGATATGTCATTCAGGAGGTGGGCGATGCGGGCGGAGAGGTACATTTTTGTGTCGGCGGCATAGAGCTGATAGTTGACACCGTGGAAGTGTATCAGTTTGCCAAGGGAGGAAGTGTAGATGGAGAAGAGGAGAGGTCCGAGGACAGAGCCTTGGGGGACCCCAACAGAGAGGGGGAGAGAGTGGGAGGTGGCAGCGTTTTAGGTGGCGCTGAAGGAGCGTTGGGATAGGTAGGAGAAGAACCAGGAGAGAGCAGCGTCCCTGATGCCAAGGGAGTGCAGTTTTGTAAGGAGGAGGGGATGGTCGACTGTGTCAAAGGCAGCAGAGAGGTCGAGGAGCAGGAGAACTGAGTAATGGCCATTAGCTTTGGCAGTTAGCAGGTCGTTAGTGATTTTAAGTAGGGTGGTTTCGGTGGAGTGTAGGGAACGGAAGCCTGACTGTAGTGGATCAAGGAGGTTGTTATCAGTGAGGTGGGTGCTTAGGCGATTGTAGGCCAAGAGCTCAAGGAGCTTGAAAGTGAATGGTAACAGGGAGATGGGTCTAACGTTGTTTTGGTCAGTGGGGTCAAGGGAGGGTTTTTTGAGTATGGGGGTGATGTGTGCGTGCTTTGGGGGGGGGGAGGGGAATGTGCCAGTGGAGAGGGAGAGATTGAAGATGTGGGTGAGGGAGCGAATGATGGAGGAGGGGGGTGACTGGAGGAGCTCTGAGGGGATAGGGTCCAGGGGGCAAGTGGTGAGGCGAGATTCAGTGAAGACCTTAGTGACCTCCTCAGTGGTAGCTGGGCTGAAGGAGCGGGGCGTTGGGGAGGTGATAGTGTGCGGGGTGTTAGGTATGGTGGGGGGCAGTGCGGGTATGAGGGCGGAGGAGGGGAGAGTTGAGGGGGTGATGGAGGGGGGGGCTAGGTGGAGAGGTAGATTGTGAGTTGGCAATGTCCTTACGGATTGCGTCAATCTTGTTTTGGAAACGATTGGCAATCTTGTGGGCAGTGAGCGAGGTGCTGAGTGGAGGTGGGGGAGAGCAGGGATTTGAAAGTGGAGAAGAGCCGGCGAGGACAGGTGGAGAGGGTGTTGATGAGGGTAACGAAATAGGCTTGCTTGGCGGCATGGAGGGAGGTGGTGTAGGTGGGGAAGGCGGCTTTGTAGAGGGAGAACGCAAGAGGGGATCTGGTTTTGCGCCATAATCGCTCCAGCGCGCGACTGCGTCGTTTGAGACATTTTGTGTGGTCGTTCTGCCAGGGTTGAAGCGGTCGGGGTCTGACGTTACACGTGGTTAGGGGTGCCTGGGAGTAGAGGGCAGCCGACAGTGAGTCATTGTACGCAGTAGTGGCCAGGTCAGGGCATGACAGAGGAAGGATACTATCGTACAGACAGTAAGCTGCCGGGTGATGATGAGCCGGGTTCAGGTTGCGGAGGTTACAGCTGGTGATGGTTTGACGCTTTGGGGGGGTGGGGGGAGTTAGAGGAGGGGGAGATGGAAAATGTGAGGAGGTGGTGGTCAGAGAGGGGGATGGGGGTGTTAGTGAAGTCGTGGAGGGTGCAGAGGTGGGAGAAAACGAGGTCCAGGGTGTTTCCATTGGTGTGGGTGGAGGACTATGTGTGCTGTGTGAGCGTGAAGGAGGAGGTTAGGAGGAGGAGTTGGGAAGTAGCTGTTGGCGTTGATGGGGATGTTGAAGTCCCTGAGGATGATGGTCAGTAGCTCAGAGGAGAGGAAGAAGGGTAGCCAGGTGGCAAAGTCGTCTAGAAAGAGTGATGCGGATCCTGGAGGCCGATAGATTACTGCAATCCTCAGGGGGTTGGGGGAGAAGAGCCGGATGCAGTGGATTTGAAGGAGGAGGAGGAGGATAGGGAGGGGGGGGGTTAGGGAGAACCTGGAAGGTGCTCAGCGGTGGCAGGAGCATGCCGACCCCACCGCCTCTGCGACCACTCGGTCTGGGTGAGTGGGTCCAGACGAGGCCTCCATAGGTGAGTGCTGCAGGGGAGGTGGAGTCAGTGGCTTGGATCCAGGTTTCTGTGACCGCTAGGAGGTTGAGGGAGTGGGAGACAAAGAGGACATGGATGGCGGTGAGCTTGTTGCAAACCGAACGGGCGTTCAGGAGTGCAACCGAGAGAGGAGGGGTGGATGCGGGGAGTAGGGGGACGGGTGTCAAGTTGAGGGGGTTGCGGCAGCTGGCGGGAGCAGGGGGGTGCCGAGAGGGGGAGTGGGGAGGTGGGGGGCCAGGGTTCAGGGAGATGTCCCCGGGGGTTAGGAGAAGGGTGAGGAAGGTGGCATGGGAACGGGATGTGCAGGGGCGTGTGGGTCGGCGGGAGAGTGGAGCATCAGGAGGAGGTGGTGGGAGCCGTAGTGGGGAGAAGGAAGAAGTGAAGGAGCAATGTAGAGCTGTTTTGGGGGAGTAGTGGGAAGAGATTTTGGGAATGGAGGAGAGGAAAACGAGGAGTGCAGGTGGCATGTTAGGGTGAGGGGAGTGCTGGTCAGGTCGGGGAGGTTTCAATCAGGACGTGAGGATGCAGAGAGTTTGTCATGCCATGAAGAAGTTCATCTGTGTCCATCTGTAGGAGGAGAGTGAGAGTGGTGGGCGGCTGGGTCAGCAGCTGGCTGGTTGCAGTCTGTGGGCGCTGTAGGTCGGCGTCCGAGGGTGTTGTGGCACGGTGTCGGTGGGTACAGTGGTTCGGCGACTGGACGAGCCGTAGGGTGCGGTGTTTGGAGGTGCTGAGGGCCCGGCCTCGGGGGGTGATCAAGGCCCGGCATCGGGGGGTGAACAAGGCCCGGCATCGGGGGGTGAACAAGGCCCGGCGGCAGGCTAAAGCACCGGCGGCAGAATCCCATTACATCCTATGGAGCACTGGAGGGACATCAATATGAGTGTACAGGGAAGGTTTTGGCAGGCCAAGGTATTTCTAGTGAACCTAGCCAGGTGACCCTTAGCTGGGTTGACGCAAGATGTTCTAAAAGGCATGGCCCATGCACACTGAATAAGTAAGGATAATTTTGTTTCATTTTAATTGGCTTGGTGACTAAAGTCTTGAGATATGAGATGAGGTATGAGATAAGAAGGCACCAAATTCAAAAATAAAAAACACGACTGGGCTGCTTCCACCACTGGCTGCGAATGAATAAGCATCAGCCAGCACTGTGTTCGTTAACTCATGAGGAACAGGAGGGGAAGCATACTGGGCTCTCTGATATGGCTGACTGACTGCAGCAGCTTGAGGTTCTACCAGTCACAGATTGACATGAGGAAACAAGCCCCATCCAGATACTCTTCCTCCCCGTGGCCATTCTCCCTTATTGGGTTTTCAAAAACAGGGTTTCAAAAGGCAGATGGACCATAGCCCTGCACCTGCATAACACCCTACGGCTAACTCACTAATTTGGGCAACATGGCTAGAGGAGCACCTCTCACAGAATCCAGTACCCGAAGTAGGATTACAGGTTGGCCTGCATCTTCATCCTGGGAGGTTATGGTACCCCAAGGCTCAGCTGAGGAGTCAACTGATCTGGAAATATGCCAAAAACCGTTTCAGTGACTATGTAGCAGCTAAGAAAGCTCATTAGAATCTTGAAAATAGAAAAATAAAGTGGTTTGATTCTTGCAGAGCAGAGAAAAGTAGTCCCATCTGTCCACTAGCTTAGGGACACTAGCAAAAAAAAAACAAAAAACTGAGCCTTTCTTGGAGTGGGAAGGCTTATACTTGGCTACCAATAACTGCTCCCCTGAAGACAGCTGCATAACCTGTGGAACTTGGATCCTGTGTCTTGTACCATACGAAGAAATACAAGTTCTGTAACCATGTTTGACTGTATGAAGCTAGATAACAGACTCAAAAAGGGATAACGCTGAAGGGAGAGAGGTAATAAATTAACAGATTGTTTTCTGTGTGATGGAAAAAGGTGGTAGTGTCTGCAAATAATATCTAATACGATTAGCCTGATATTTCAAAGACCAAAACGATGCACAGAGTAAAGTAGAGCATACCATTACTTACCCTAGAGATGAGCTGCCTCTGTCATCCTTGTTCCATTACCTTGTTATGACAGTTCTTTTCTGATCCCCATGGCTCAGGATCTAGCCTAGTCAGTGCTTCCATGTAAGAGCTAACAAACTCATTGACTATTTATACACTGACACGAATTGCAATTTAAAAAGCCACAGATGTGGGACATTGGCCAATGGCCGTTTGGCGGCTTCAAAAGTGCTTCGGCATTCCGGGGGCACGCCATTTGGCGTGCACCTGCACATGCGCAGTTTGCGCTAATGCAGAGCGGCGCGATCTGTCACCAGCCATGTACCTCGGACACGGCCGATGACAGATCTGAGTACCGGCCCCCATTGCTGGACCAATCACAGCAGGTCACATGACAGTTGTATACAATGGATGGCTTCATTCATGCCATCCATTGTATACTAGTTCCTAGCTGTGAATGGTCACAGCTAATCACATGCACATGTCATGTGATTAGCTGTGACCAAATCACAGCTAAGCACAAAAAAAACAAAAAAAAAAAAACACTTAATAAATCGATTTCATTCAGGTAAATGCTTGCTTATAGCAAAGTAATTCTTTGCTATAAGCAAATTGTGTAAAAAAAAAAAAAAAAATACTGATCACTTCCCCAAAGTAGTACAATATTACTATGGTAACATTGTACTACTTTGGTCATAGTAAAATATGAAAAAAAAAATCTTAAAAAAAATTAAAAAAAATGTAATAAAAAATTAAAAATAATAAAAAAAAAAATATATATATATATATATATATATATATATATATATATATATATATATATATATATATATATATTTTTTTTTTTTTTTTCATACTGTCACCAGTCAGTGTCCCTGTTCACCGCCATGCGAGTTATATGATGACGCTGTACTGCACTGGTGACAGTATGTAACAAAAAAAAAAAAAAAAAAAATAGTGAAAATAATTTTTTACATTTTTTAATTTTCTGAAAAATTATGACAAAAAAAAAAATACAACTTCAAAAAACTCGCCATGCCTCTTATGAAGTACGTCGGACTGTCTACTCTGCAAAAAGGGGTCATTTGGGGGATATCTGTACTGTTCTGACATTCTTGGACCTCAAGAAATTAGATCGTCCGTCAGTACTTCAGGATTGATCAATTTTCAGATCTATACCATAGTTTGTAAACTCTATAACTTTCCTACAAACTAAATAATACATCCTCCTAATTTGGGTTATTTTCACCAAAGACATGTAGCAGAATACATCTCGGCCTAAATTTATGAAGAACAATTATTTATTTGTAAACTTTTATAACAGAAACAAAGAAAAACTTGTTTTTTTTCAAAATTTTTGGTCTTTTTTTGTTAATTTAGCAAAAAATAAAAACCCCAGCGGTGATTAAATACCACCAAAAGAAAGCTCTAGTTGTGTGAAGAAAATGATAAAATTTTAGTTTGGGTACAATGTTGTATGACCGCGCAATTGTCATTCAAAGTGCGAGAGCGCTGAAACGTGAAAAATGGCCTGGGCAGGAAGGTGTAAAATTGCCCGGTATTGAAATGGTTAACCTATAATTGTCATTGTAACCCGTGTGTGTCACCTTGTGTGTCTGTATTAAGGCCAAACATTCCAGGGGACGGAAACTTTTGATCCGGACCATTTGGGCGATTTCTGTTATCATTATGATTTAAAAAGGAGCCAAACAACTATTTGATAATAAATGGCTTCATATAATCATCATCCTTCAATAAAAGAGCATTTTTTGGCATGATCAGTCATATTTTCAATATCAAATGCCACAATTTCAAATTTTCTGCCAGGGTATGTAAACCTTTGAGCACAACTGTATATACCGCCATTTGTAAATGCTATAACTTTCACGTAAACCAATTAATTTACTGATAATGATCATGATGCACTGTATAATGATACTAAGTATATATACACCGATAATGATCACATCCCACCGTATAATGATACAGAGTATCCATACATCAATAATGATCACACCGCACCGTATAAAGGATATTGAATACCTATGCCCCCATAATGATCACATTGCACCATGATACCAAGTATCTATACACTGATAATCTCACTGCACAGTATACAAATACTAAGTATCTATACACTGGTGACAGTATAATGAAGATTAATATTGTACTCTGATAATAACCACACAACACAGATTTGTATAAAGAGAATTTAATACTCCACTCCCAGAGCACTACAGTAGGTGATTTTTGGGGAAAGAAGAGGTATATTAGTGATACCCTGAAACTACAGTGGTGTCATGCTTAGTATTGATTTATAGTGTGGCATTCTCAATGCATTTTTGAAAATATGAAGAGACAAATGCCCAGGGAGATAGAAAGAGGCTGAGACACATACACAAACACAGAGATTGAAGTGAGATGTAAAATATTGTTTGGGTCCCCAAATTCCAGAAACAATAAATAAACCCTCCAGGAAAAAAAAATAAGGGTGGGGATGACAGGTGGTTTTTGGAGGGGTAAAACCTGATCTGTCAGAGGGATGTCATCTGTCTCGGCTTGCCTCTGTAGTGTTTATGAAACGATGTGAGGGTAACCACCCAGAATCCCAACCCATCACTTCCCACTTGGCGGTTTGTACGGCTCCAGTAGAAGGTTAGAGAATGTGTTCACGTTTTCTGCCCCCCTAACTTCATGCGGGAGAAGAGGGAGCTTCACAATGTGGAAATCTTCATACAGGTCCTCCATCTTAGGTAGAAAGAATTAAGGAATGTTAGAGAGGAAAGCGAGAAAGAGAAAAGGAAAAGGGAGCGAGAAAGAGGAAGGAAAAAGGGAGCGAGAAAGAGGAAGGAAAAAGGGAGCGAGAAAGAGGAAGGAAAAAGAGAGAAAAAAGAGGAAGGAAAAAGGGAGAAAAAAGAGGAAGGAAAAAGGGAGAAAAAAGAGGAAGGAAAAAGGGAGAAAAAAGAGGAAGGAAAAAGGGAGAAAAAAGAGGAAGGAAAAAGGGAGAAAAAAGAGGAAGGAAAAAGGGAGAAAAAAGAGGAAGGAAAAAGGGAGAAAAAAGAGGAAGGAAAAAGGGAGAAAAAAGAGAAGGAAAAAGGGAGAAAGAGAAGGAAAAAGGGAGAAAGAGAAAGGAAAAGGGAGAAAGAGAAAGGAAAAGGGAGAAAGAGAAAGGAAAAGGGAGAAAGAGAAAGGAAAAGGGAGAAAGAGAAAGGGAGAAGAAGGAGAAAGAGGAAGGAAAAAGGGAGAAAGAGAAAGGGAGAAGAAGGAGAAAGAGGAAGGAAAAAGGGAGAAGGAGAAAGAGGAAGGAAAAAGGGAGAAAGAGGAAGGAAAGGGACAAAGAGAAAGAGGAAGGAAAGGGACAAAGAGAAAGAGGAAGGAAAGGGACAAAGAGAAAGAGGAAGGAAAGGGACAAAGAGAAAGAGGAAGGAAAGGGACAAAGAGAAAGAGGAAGGAAAGGGACAAAGAGAAAGAGGAAGGAAAGAGAAAAAGAGAGAAAAAGGAGAAAAAGATACGAGTCACAGAATGAAGGAAGGAGGTAATTATAAAAGGAGGGAGAAGTGAGAAAAGTTCTAAATCTTACTACAGGTTTCTTTTCTAAGGGTGCCACATTGTGACACTTGTGAGCTAGTACAGAGGAATTCCAGTCCTTTACAGGGAAACTATTACCAAAATGCAAATATATATGTATACAGTATATACTACGAGTTCACGTTCCTATATCTGCATGTTCATTTTAATACAAATCTGCACTCACTGGTGTACTTTACATATAGATTTAAATATACGGTAGCACAGACAGCCTGCTAAGTTTCCACACACAGATTCCCCGCTGTTGCTCACCAGGAACACAAGTTAAAGCGGACCTTCACCCTCCCCACCCAATTTTCATCATTTTCCTCCTACCCCCTCCTTTCGCACAATTGAACAGTATATTTTTTCCCTCTGCACCAGGAAGAGACAGCCAACTCCCGTAAGAGAGGAAGATGGTGCGGTACAGGGTGAGCAGCAGCAAAATGAAATGAAACTCCACAAATGTTTGCTGTGGGTCACTCCACAGCAAAGCTGGATTCTCTGGGTGCGAGAGTCGGTTTATGAAGGACATCTCCCATGGAGTCTTAGTAGAGGTGTTCTTTAATAGCAGGTAGTTCCACCCCTTCCCTATTAACTTTGCCCCTCATTTGTGCCAAGCATCTCCATCTTCGCATTATTTATCCTATGTAATTTTTTGAACTTCTAATACCAGAAAACTCCCCCTGATTTCAGACAAATGTAAGGTTTCTCTTCCCCACCCATATTTACTCATCCAATCTACCTATTAATACCAGGCAATTGCGACCCCTCCCCAATAATACCATCAAATTCCATACCTTGGCCAATTAATAGGAGAGTTCTTCACTCTTCATCATCCTGTAGGTTGCTCCCTCTCCCTACTGCACACACACTTCCTAATTACCACCAAGCAGCACTTCCAACAAACAACAGATGTACAGATGTCCCCCCTTACTACCCCCCCCCCCCATCATTGACATACCTGGTCCAGGTATTTTGACTGGATCTTGTGTCGGGCTTCACACATCCGGCATGGCTTCTCAGGATCAGGAAACACCAGCTGGTTCACTATGATGTTATGTGTATCTATTTTACATTTCGCCAACTCCTGGATCAACCGCTCTGTCTCATACAGGGATAGGAACTCGGCAATACAAACGCAGATAAACGTGGTCTGCTCCTGTATGGAGGGATGTAAAACCAGCTCTGTCAGCAATAATATGCTATGTTATGTATCCGTGTGTATAGCAACAGGAGGCATATAAACAAAACCTTACAAATTCCTACTAAACATAAAAGGTGAAACTGCAATGTGTTAAAGATATGCAGTATTTAGCATTTTCCTAAACAATGAAAGTCAAAAAAGGTACACAATACTGTATTTATGTCTATTTATTTATTACAGATGCTTATATAGTGCCATCAATTTACGCAGCGCTTTACATACATACATATACACACACTATCTCCCAGAAGTGAGTCCACCCCTCACATTTTTGTAAATATTTGATTCTTTTCATGTGACAACACTGAAGAAATGACACTTTGCTACAATGTGACGTAGTCAGTGTACAGCTTGTATAACATGTAAATTTGCTGTCCCCTCAAAATAACAACACAGCCATTAATGTCTAAACCACTGGCAACAAAAGTGATTCCACCCCTAAGTGACAATGTCCAAATTGGGCACAAAGTGTCAATATTTTGTGTGACCACCATTGCTTTCCAGCACTGCCTTAACCCTCTTGGGCATGGAGGTCACCAGAGCTTCACAGGTTGCCACTGAAGTCCTCTTCCACTCCTCCATGACGGCATCACAGAGCTGGTGGATGTTAGAGACCTTGTGCTCCTCCACCTTCCATTTTAGGATGCCCCACAGATGCTCAATAGGGTTTAGGTCTGGAGACATGCTTGGCATGTCCATCAACTTTACCCTCAGCTTCTTTAGCAAGGCAGTGGTCGTCTTGGAGGTGTGTTTGGGGTCGTTATGTTGGAATACTGCCCTGCGGTGCAGTCTCCGAAGGGAGGGGATCATGCTCTGCTTCAGTATGTCACAGTACATGTTGGCATTCATGGTTCCCTCAATGAACTGTACCTCCCCAGTGCCAGCAGCACTCATGCAGCCCCAGACCATGACACTCCCACCACCATGCTTGACTGTAGGCAAGACACACTTCTCTTTGTACTCCTCACCTGGTTGCCACCACACACGTTTGACACCATTTGAACCAAATCAGTTTATCTTGGTGTCATCAGACCACAGGATACGGTTCCAGTAATCCATGTCCTTAGTCTGCTTGTCTTCAGTAAACTGTTTGCGGGCTTTCTTGTGCATCATCTTTAGAAGAGGCTTCCTTCTGGGATGACACCATGCAGACCAATTTGATGCAGTGTGTGGCGTATGGTCTGAGCACTGACAGGCTGACCCCCGACCCCTTCAACCTCTGCAGCAATGCTGGCAGCACTGATATGTCTATTTCCCAAAGACAACCTCTGGATAGGACGCTGAGCACGTGCACTCAACTTCTTTGGTCGACCATGACAAGGCCTGTTCTGTGTGGAACCTGTCCTGATAAACCGCAGTATGGTCTTGGCCATCATGCTGCAGCTCAATTTCAGGGTCTTGGCAATCTTCTTATAGCCTAGGTCGTCTTTATGTAGAGCAAAAATTCTTTTTTTCAGATCCTCAGAGAGTTCTTTGCCATGAGGTGCCATGTTGAACTTCCAGTGACCAGTATGAGAGAGCGAGAGCGATAACACCAAATTTAACACACCTGCTCCCCATTCACACCTGAGACCTTGTAACACTAATGAATCACATGACACCGGGGAGGGAAAATGGCTAATTGGGCCCAATTTGGACATTGTCACTTAGGGGTGGAATCACTTTTTTTGCCAGCGGTTTAGACATTAATGGCGGTGTGTTGAGTTATTTTGAGGGGGCAGCAAATTTACATGTTATACAAGCTGTACACTGACTACGTCACATTGTAGCAAAGTGTCATTTCTTCAGTGTTGTCACAAGAAAAGATAGAATCAAATATTTACACAAATGTGAGGGGTGGACTCACCTCTGGGAGATACTGTGTGGGTATCTATCTATAGCTCTATCTCTCTATCTATCTATGTGTGTATGTGTGTATATATATATATATATATATATATATATATATATATATATATATATATATATATAAAACTTTCACATCAGTCCCTAACCCTCAAGGGGCGTACAATCTAAGGTCCCTAACTCACATTCATACATACACATACCAGGGCCACTTTAGACATGAGCTAATTACCCTACCAGCATGTCTTTGGAGTGTAGGAGGAAACCGGAGTACTTAGGTGAAACCCCGCACCAAGCACAGAGAGAACATGCAAACAGGTAGTGCCATGCTTGGGATTTGAACCAACGACCCCAGTGCTGCCAGGCAGAAGTACTAACCATTTAGCCACTGTGCTGCCTATTTAGCATTATACCTAAAGGCCCTCAAAATATTACTCTAACGGTGCAGGGCCCCCTAATATGTCTAGTACAATAGGGAGACTGTCATAAACCTGTTATATTGCTGAATATGTGTACATTAGCTGTATACAGGTGTATCATGTGTATAATATGAGAAATAGAGAAAAAAAAAAAAAAGCGCCCCGTGACGTCGGATGACGAAACTAGTAGGGCGGGGCTTTTTTTGGATGTGACGTCTGGACGCTCCTCCTAGACTGTCGGCTGTGATATCGCGGTGAGCGAGGCTCGTCCCTGCTTTCTTGAGGCTGTCATTTCTGGTGTCGGCTAGACACCCTGTTTGTGAGTCCATTTCTGAAGTTTTAATAAAACATATCGGTTTTAAACGTACTGCACCATGATTTCCTTTTTTGATTCCCCGAACATGATCTATGGTATGGAGACGTGATGACTACCTGCTGTTCAGGCTATTCCATATTGTGCTGACTGGCTGCTTGCAGTATATTGCTCCCAGTTTGGATTTCTTCTGCTGATCATCGCTCCCAGAGCAAACGCTATCTTTGCTGACTTATAATCTGGTCAGCATGGAGCTCTGGTGAGTGTACCCATTTCATTCGGTGGTGGATTTTTTTTGCACGGTGTTTGATTTATAGAAGATTTCAGAACTGTTTAATTACTTTGTTATGGTGGATGGACTTTTATATAAAATTTTTTCTATCACGGACATCATTTTAAACTAATAATTTTTGTATTTACTTATATTTAGCACACTCTTTGATTTATTCACATCATGTGTATAATGTTTTATGTCAATAAAGAAAAGTCTAAAAGCTGGGTAAACATGCTTTAACCTCCTTAGCGGTATTCCCGAGTGTAGCTCGGGGTAAAATTTGAGTACCAAAAGCGGTAACCCCGAGCTACACTCGGGAATACCATGTGGCGTTGCTCAGGGGGTCCCTGCAGCACTTACCTTGTCCTTCACTCCCGCGATGTGTCCCCTGCAGCGTCCCCGGCCATCTCCTCCGGCCGATGGCGGCATCCGGCTTCTGTGTTCCGGTCCCTGTGACGTCGGGATGTACGGGCGCCGGATGGCGGGAAATTTGAAATTTTTAAACAATTTCATTTTTGCTGTCATTGCTGTTTCAATGCATTTCACATATATTTTGTCCCTACTGCTTTGTCCTGTGCCCTGCCTGCATTTTGAATGTTCTTTCTGCTTGGAAACTTACAAAAGTCCATGGCATCCAAAAAGCGTTCCTTTAGGTCAAAAGCGGTTTTAGAACAGCGATAGTAAATCAAAACCACTTGCAGAATTGAATGATAATGATTCGTGGGGGAAATTCGTCATCAGACACTGAAAACGATTTTGCGACTTTGCTCAGCGATGTGCGAACTTGCCTCTGTATTTCAAATTTCAGTGTTTTTGGTTTGATTATATTATTGAATTTATTATTATTTTTTATGATTATTTATTAAATTATAATTTACGATTTCGTGTTTCAAATTTTATCCTACCCGGGATGTTTACTAGACTCTTGTTCGGACAGATTTCAGTGAGTTATTCCTAAAAATTACAGCCTACAATAAAAAACTACATATTTCCATGCAAAAAAATGGTACCGCTTTCAGCACAAAAAAATCAGAAAGAATCATACCGCCGAGGAGGTTAAGAAGAAAAAAAAAAAAAGAAAAAGGGGATTCCCCTATCCACTGCAAGAATACATGAATCAATCCTGCAGGGGCGGATTGCATTAAGGTCCCATTCAGCAAAAGTCGATTTATTGATTGACTTCTGTCAAACAGGGAGGGCCAAACACAGATCAAAATTCATCCAGTCTCTGCTAAACCAGCCGAGTTTCGATCCGTGTGTACACAGCTTAAAGAGGAACTTTATTTAGAAAGTTACGTCCTAGATCACGTCAGACTGGCCCCTTTTGCTGGTATATCTATGCAAAACATAAAATACTGATTAAAATCACGTAATACACTGTCACCCTGCTCTGCACATGCTCAGTTGCTCTATTTTTTAGGCACTGTGCTGAGTTTTTAGAGGCCGATCTTCTGACAGCCTAAAGATTTACTGCTGCTCAGGACTTTGGGCTTCAGCAAAATGGTAGCCTCCAGCATGAAAGCAACAGGAACAATGCTGGAGGCAATTTATGGCACACACTAATTTTGGTAGCTTAACCACTTGACCTCCAGAGGATTTACCCCCCTTAATGACCAGGCCTCTTTTTGCTACTGGGTGCTGCACTAATTCAACTGATAATTGCGCGGTCATGCAATGCTGCACCCAAATGAAATTTACGTCCTTTTTTTCACACAAATAGAGCTTTCTTTCAGTGGTCTTTGATCACCTGTGCACTTTTTATTTTTCATGCTATAAACAAAAAAATGCCAAAAATTTTGAAGAAAAACAATATTTTTTACTTTCAGCTATAAAAAAAATATAGTAAACTCAAAGTTGGTTATAAATTTAGGCCAAAATGTATTCTGCTACATGTTTTTGGTAAAAAAAATCCCAATAAGTGTATATTGATTGCTTTGTGTGAATGCTATAGCGTCTACAAACTATGGTATAGATACTGCAATTTACACCATTTTTCTGCTATACAGCGCTGCGCTAGTTTAACGAACAATTGCGTGGTCATGCAATATGGTACATAAATGAAATTTACATCCATTTTTTTACCACAAATTGAGCTTTCTTTCGTTGGTATTTGATCGCCTGTGCGGTTTTTATTTTTTGCGCTTTAAAAAAAAAGGCTGACAATTTTGAGGAAAAAAAACGATATTTTGGACTTTTTGCTATAAAACATGTCCAGTAAAAAAAAAAATTTAAAAATCAAATTTAGTCATAAATTTCTGCCAAAATGCATTCTGCGACACGTCTTTGCTAAAAAAAAACCCAATACATGTAAATTAATTGGTTTACGTGAAAGTTATAGCGTTTACAAATGGCGGGAAAGATACTGGGATTTTTAGGGTTTTTTTTATACTAATAATGGCGGCGATCAGGGACTTATGGCGGCGATCAGCGACTTATGGCGCGACTGCGGCGGACATTCTGACATTGGCCACATGCACCATTAATATCCTCACTATGGAATTGACCTTTAAAAACGGTGACTCGATGGTATCTGGTCCCTTCCCGTTTAGCCTGTCTCCATCTGTCCGCCCCTAATACTTGATTCCGAGGCTGTGAGGCTTTCCCGCAGGGTTGCCCTGCAACCTATGTGACGTCTTGTACGTCCCTTAGCTCGGAAGATGTTAGTTTTTCTAAAATGCTATACTCTTTGACTTGTGTTGGTGGTTGTGCTATTGGCAGACTTCTTTTTCTGTGTACTGACCCTCTTGCATTGAATTGTATTGTTGCTGTATTATCTCCCTTTATATTGTAAAGGGCTGAGCAAACTGTTGGCAATATATAAATCCTGTATAATAATAATACTGGCCAACTATCCATCAAGGCATGCTTTATTTCTACTTTCTGATAAGTTGATTTGAACATTATCAATTCTCACCACGTGCCATTTGCACGATAGTTATTGACTGTTACTTGGGTTTATGCAGTTGAAACTGTACTTTGTACTTAAACAGTTAAAAATACTGAAAATCTAATAAAAATATTGAAAAGAAAAAAAATACAGGGACTATCTGCAAGTGTCATTCTGCATAGAAACCGTTACATCTTGACAGCCTGTTCTGATGTATAATAAATAGCAATTACTGGCTGTCATTTTGACAGCCAGTAATAGCAGCAGAGAGAGCTGCACCAGGCAAAAAGGAGGTGGACATTAACCTCCCTAGCAGTAATCCCAAGTGTGGCTCGGGGATAATTTTCAGTACCAAAAGCGGTAACCCCAAGCCACACTTGGGATTGCACCGTAGTGTAACTTAGCTTGTCCCTACGATCCCCCGATGTCCTCCCACTGTGTCCTCCAGCCGATGCCGGCATCTTTCTTCCGTGTTCCCTTCCCTGTGAGCGCCGCGACGCAGGGGGCAGAACCAGAAGGAAATTAAAAAGAAAATAAACAAAACATGACATACACACAATACATTGTAATCTGTTAGGATTACATTATTGTATTAAACCATTTCATCTCAGTTTTGTCCCGAGTGTTTTGTCCTGTGCCCTGCCTGTGCTCCCGCGATGTCCCTCCTGCAGTGTCCCCGGCAATGTAATCCGGCGGATGCCGGCATTTGTCATCTGGGTTCCGTCCCCTGCGAGCGTCGGGACGTACAGGGGACGGAACGGCGGGAAATTTGAAAATGTCAAAAGTGACATTCAATAAATACACTACAATGACATAGTATAACATTCCTGTATCAAACTATTTCACATACATTTTGTCCCGAGTGCTTTGTCCTGCGCCCTGCCTGCACTTTTACCGTTCTTTCTGCCTGGAAACTGAGAAACGTCCATGGCATCCATATAGCATCCCTTTAGGTCAAAAGCGGTTTTAGACCGGCTAGAGAACAGCGATAGTAAATTAGTATCACTTACAGAATTGAGCGATAGTGATTCGTGATGAAATTCTTCATCAGACACTGAAATTTCCATGCAAAACAATGTACCGCTTTGACATTCAAAAATATTGACATAATCAGACCACCAGGGAGGTTAAAGATCATCACAAAACTTTGCTGAAGTTTTCTTTAGGGTGTATTTCTTATGTTCAAAATCCTCAAGTGGCAAAGTAGCTTTAAAACATTGCTGTACAATTTTGCTGAACATAACTAACAACTCTTTAACCATGACCTCAATCATAGCAGCCACTGTTACAGATCTCACCGGGTCTTTGAACTGTTCGCTGACCGATCGGATGACAGGGAGAGTCTCTTCTAACTTGGAAGCAAGCTGGTCGGCGTTCATGTCCCCAAGTCCCAGCATGTTGCACATCTGAAGCATGGAAAGAGTAGGTAAAAAGAGTGGAATGTTGTTATTAAAGTGAAACTCTAATGGTCCCAAGTCAATTTCATTTTGTTTTAAAAACTTCAAAGCCAATTTCTTAATATCAGTTTTCATTATTAACAAAAAATCTTGAAATAAAAATGGCAAAAAACAGTTTTCATGGCCACTACCATTCCTTAACATGTGACAGCCGCGCAGTTCTGAACCAGGGAAAGTAAAAATTCTCAGCGCTCACAATGCAAGAATGGCTTACCATGCTGTGTCTTAATGTAACTGTCAGTCAGATCTGGTGACGAGGGTAAGCATATGCTCATTTTTTGTACGGGATTACAGTACTGGAATTTAAAGCAGTACTGAAATAAAAAAAAATCTACTGACAGGCAGGGATTTCATAACAGAGGTGACCCTAGTGGTCCCTTCTGTCATAAATGCCTCTCCTGGCCTATCAGCTGTAATGTTATCTGAGCTGCGCATGTGGCACATTTACGGCACCCACTCTGTACTGAGTGAATCCCGTGTGCATATGGGGGAGTAACGTCATCACAGCCCAGTCATTCAAGCGGCTGGTGGGAATGAACCTGGAAGAAAGACCAGGCAAAGATGGAAGTGCCCGGGACCAGCTGCAGCAGTGACAGTGCCGCTGGAGAGCTGGTTTAACAGGCAAGTCTTCCATGATGTGGAAATATGCAGTACGGCATAAACCTCTGAGGGGCCCGTTGTTAAAATTAAAAAAATGAACAGAGTTTTTGATACCACTTTAATTTAAACATTTATTTATTATAGCCAAGTGAATGGAGAGGAGGTCTCACCTGGGATATGAAGGGGCTGATCTGGTTCTTAATCTGCATCAACCTCCCCAGACCTCGCTCCACAATGGTTGGAAAGTTGAGGAGTCGCAGCGTGTGCCCTGTAGGAGCCGTGTCAAAGACCACTACTGAGAAATTCATTCCTTTTACCAGCCTGAGAGGGACAGAAGAAAAACAGCATGTCATAAACCCACCTAAGGGACAGCAAAAACAAATTAATGAGGGCACAGCATGCCTACTACAGAGCTGGCTGCAAAAAAAAAAAATGCTCCGTCTTTACTTGCTGCATTCTTGATTCAGGTTTTTATATTCAAGCCTGTTTCCCTCTAGAGCACCCCAAGTTCTCAAGTCTAGACAGTACATTGAGCCACAACTTGTGTCCAATTCACGATTTAACCTCATTTCCTCCATGCACTACTCCCAAGTAGCTGTGAATTTGAGCTGTGTACAGTGTGGAAAAGGGGGTACTTTTTTTCTTATTATTATTGTTTTAGAGCAGCTTTTTTTGATTTATGAAACAGGCAAACCCACGGATCCATCTGTACAGTATTCCTCTGGATCGCTTAATATATATATATATATATATATATATATATATATATATATATATATATATATATATATATATATATATATATATATATATACACACACACACACACACACACACACACACACACACATACATATATATATATATATATATATATATATATACACACATATACACACACACACACATATATACACATACATACATATACATACATACATACATACACACACACACACACACACACACATACATACAGTGGGGCAAAAAAGTATTTAGTCAGCCACCAATTGTGCAAGTTCTCCCACTTAAAAAGATGAGAGAGGCCTGTAATTGGCATCATAGGTAGACCTCAACTATGAGAGACAAAAGGAGAAAAAAATCCAGACAATCACATTGGCTGATTTGGAAAGAATTTATTTGCAAATTATGGTGGAAAATAAGTATTTGGTCAATATGAAAAGTTCATCTCAATACTTTGTTATATATCCTTTGTTGGCAATGACAGAGGTCAGACGTTTCCTGTAAGTCTTCACAAGGTTGGCACACACTGTTGCTGGTATGTTGGCCCATTCCTCCATGCAGATCTCCTCTAGAGCAGTGATGTTTTGGGGCTGTCGCTGGGCAACACGGACTTTCAACTCCCTCCAAATGTTTTCTATGGGGTTGAGATGTGGAGACCGGCTAGGCCACTCCAGGACCTTGAAATGCTTCTTACGAAGCCACTCCTTCGTTGACCGGGCGGTATGTTTGGGATCATTGTCATGTTGGTAGACCCAGCCACATGTCATCGTCAATGCCCTTGCTGATGGAAAGAGGTTTGCACTCAAAATCTCCATTCATTCTGTCCTGTACATGGATCAGTCGTCCTGATCACTTTGCTGAGAAAAAGCCCCAAAGCATGATGTTGCCACCCCCATGCTTCACAGTAGGTATGGTGTTCTTTGGATGCAACTCAGCATTCTCTCTCCTCCAAACATAACAAGTTGTGTTTCTACCAAACAGTTCTATTTTGGTTTCATCTGACCATATGACATTCTCCCAATCCTCTTCTGGATCATCCAAATGCTCTCTAGCAAACTTCAGACGGGCCCGGACATGTACTGGCTTAAGCAGGGGGAACACGTCTGGCACTGCAGGATCTGAGTCCCTGGCGGCGTAGTGTGTTATTGATGGTAGCCTTTGTTACGTTGGTCCCAGCTCTCTGCAGGTCATTCACTAGGTCCCCCCGTGTGGTCCTGGGATTTTTGCTCACCGTTCTTGTGATCATTTTGACCCCACGGGGTGAGATCTTGCGTGGAGCCCCAGATCGAGGGAGATTATCAGTGGTCTTGTATGTCTTCCATTTTCTAATTATTGCTCCCACAGTTGATTTGTTCACACCAAGCTGCTTGCCTATTGCAGATTCAGTCTTCCCAGCCTGGTGCAGGTCTACAATTTTGTTTCTGGTGTCCTTCGACAGCTCTTTGGTCTTCACCATAGTGGAATTTGGAGTGTGACTGTTTGAGGTTGTGGACAGGTGTCTTTTATACTGATAACAAGTTCAAACAGGTGCCATTGACACAGGTAATGAGTGCAGGACAGAGGAGCCTCTTAAAGAAGAAGGTACAGGTCTGTGAGAGCCAGAAATCCAGCTTGTTTGTAGGTGACCAAATACTTATTTTCCACCATAATTTGCAAATAAATTCTTTCCAAATCAGACAATGTGATTGTCTGGATTTTTTTTCTCATTTTGTCTCTCATCTTTTTAAGTGGGAGAACTTGCACAATTGGTGGCTGACTAAATACTTTTTTGCCCCACTGTGTGTGTATATATATATATATATATATATATATATATATATATATATATATATATATATATATATATATATATATATATCTACAGTTGCAAGAAAAAGTATGTGAACCCCTTGTGATTACATGGAGTTTAGCATGAATTGGGCATAAAATGTGCTCTGAATGTCATCTAAGTCACAACAATAGAAGAACACAGTCTGCTGAACATAATACTACACAAACATTAGATGTTGCCATGGTTTAATTGCACATAACATGTAAACATTCACAGTGCAGGGAGGAAAAAGTATGTGAAGCCCTAGCTTAATGACTTCTCCCAGAGCTAATTGGAGCCAGGAGTGAGCCAACCTTGACTCCAATCAGTGTGATGATATTGGATGTGTTGCTGACAGCTGTCCTGCCCTTAAAAAACACACACCTGTTTTGGGTTTACTGGTTTCAAGAAGCACTGTCTGATGTGGACCATGCCTCGCAGAAAAGAGCTCTCAGAAGACCTACGATCAAGAATTGTTGACTTGCATGAAGCTGGAAAGGGTTACAAAAGTATCTCCAAAAGCCTTGATGTTCATGTGTCCACGGTAAGACAGACTGTCTACAAATGGAGAAAGTTTAGCACTGTTGCTACTCTCCCTAGGCATGGTCGTCCTGTAAAAATGACTGCAAGAGCACAGCACAGAATGCTGCATGAGGTAAAGAAGAATCCCAGAGTGTCAGCTAAAGACCTACAGAAATCTCTGGCACATGCTAACATTTTTGTTGACACATCTATAATAAGGAAAACATTAAACAAGAATGGAGTACATGGGAGGACACCACGGAGGAAGCCATTGCTGTCCAAAAAGAATATTGCAGCACGTTTGAAGTTTGCAAAAGAGCACCTGGATGTTCCACAGCACTACTGGCAGAATATACTGTGGACAGATGACACCAAGATTGAGTTGTTTGGGAAGAACACACAACACTATGTGTGGAGAAAAAAAGGCACAGCACACCAACATCAAACCTCATCCCCACTGTGAAACATGGCGGAGGGAGCATCATGGTTTGGGGCTGCTTTGCTGCCTCAGGGCCTGGATGGATTGTTGTCATTGATGGGAAAATGAATTCCAGAGTTTATCAAGACATTTTGCAGGAAAATGTACGACCATCTGTCCACCAACTGAAGCTCTGCAGAGGATGGGTGATGCAACAGGACAATGACCCAAAGCATACAAGTAATTCAACAAAACAATGGCTGCAACAGCACAGAATACGCCTTCTGGAGTGGCCCAGTCAGAGTCCTGACCTCAACCCGATTGAAATGCTGTGGCATGACCTAAAGAGAGCGATTCACACCAGACATCCCAAGAATATTGCTACACTGAAACAGTTTTGCGAAGAGGAGTGGTCCAAAATTACTCCAGATCGTTGTGCAGGTCTGATCTGCAACTACAGGAAACGTTTGGTTGAGGTTATTGCTGCCGAAGGAGGGTCAACCAGTTTTTAAGTCCAAAAGGTTCACATACTTTTTCCTCTCTGCACTGTGAATGTTTACATGTTATGTGCAATTAAACCATGGCAACATCTAATGTTTGTGTAGTATTATGTTCAGCAGACTGTGTTCTTCTATTGTTGTGACTTAGATGACGTTCAGAGCACATTTTATGCCCAATTCATGCAAAACTCCACGTAATCCAAAGGGGTTCACATACTTTTTCTTGCAACTGTATCTATCTATCTATCTCTCTATCTATCACCATCTCCCTCCAAAACTCCTGTATTTTGGGGCAGTCCCACCAGATATGTGCCATTGTACCTCTACTCCCACATCCTCTCCAACACTGGGATGAGATCTCTGTCCTTAGTTTATACATCACATTAGGAGTAGTATACCATCTAACAAGACATTTATAATTCATCTCCACCGCTCCATGTGTTAAATTAAATATTTTACTTTTTTTGTTGCTCATGCAATCTTGTTCCAAGCTCCGTTTCCCACTTTTCCAGGAATTTTTGGGGTATCGATCCCTCTATTTCAGGAAGGATTCTATAAATCCGAGAGGTAGTTTGTTTTGGTGTTCTATTTGTACTCAGCAGTTGTTCTAAAGGATACATTTCTTCCTCGGTCTTCAGTGGTTGAGGGAGCTTTGAAACAAAATGTCTTATTTGACCATACCACCACTCCTCTAGTGTAGAAAAGATTTCCTTCTTATTCCTCAAATCATATAAAGAACATACCACCCATTTATCCACAATATCTTTTAAATGTGCATTTCTATCAATAATCCATTTCCCTGAGATATTATCATTCCTGGGTGGGAAAAATTTTATTCCCGCCAACGGGATTGACAGTAAATGAAACTTCTACTCCTTCTGCTTGTGTAATTCATCCCAAATCTTAAATAAATTCAGTGTCAAAAGTACCTGTATCCTCATCCCACGTACGAAATTCCTGTGGTATCCAAAATATACTTATCTAAAAAGGTGCCTTACTAAGTGAACTCTCCATTTTTACCCAGCTTCTCCCCTGTGCATTATGTATCCACTCTACAATTCGTGATAATAACATCGAATTATAATCTCTTGAAATCTAGCATATTTAATCCCCCCTTTTTTTATTACTGCATAAAAGTTTGTATTTAACCCTTTGAGGACCAAGGGACGCATTTGTCCCATGTTTTTAATTGCGTGTATCATCTGATTAAGAACTTAAAACTTTTTTTTTTTTTTTGGTTTGAGTCAAAATTTTAGTTCTTATCAACAAACAACAAATGGATCTAGCTTTTTGCCAATTATTTCATGAAATGGCTTAGTTACAGCAACTGAAGTGTACCAACTTTAAAAACAAAAAAATTGATTCTTTTGGCGTTCCAAAATCTTACGGTCCTCAAAGGGTTAACTCTTGGTTTCCTGTTAACACACACATACCGGAGTATCATTTTTTTAAGGTAAAACTTTTGGTACTATTATCTACTTAATTATATTTATCCGACCTATCCAGCACTGCTTTCCCATAGAAGCTTTCCTTATTTTCTCCTTTATCTCATTTATTAGTGGGATATAATTTGCCTGGTATACGTTTCTTGTAGAATATGTTAATTTTATTCCAAAATACTTTAGTTCTTTTTCTCTCCATTTAAAGGGAAATTCTTTTTGTAAGATTTGCTTCTCAGCCTTTGCAATATTTATATTTAAGATCTCGCTTTTCGAGGGGATGATTTTAAGGTTAGATAGCTCTCCATATTCTTTCAGTTTTGGTAATGTTAATCTGGGGTTTGCTATATAAAACAGCATATCGTCTGCGTAAGCAGCAACTTTATGTTCTGTATCCCCCATCCGCATTCCCTTGACATCTACGCTATTTCTAACAGTTGCTAAGAACGGTTCCAAGGAGATCAGAAATAGCAACAGGGATAGGGGACATCCCGGTCTTGTTCCAGTGTACATCCTAAAAAATGTGGATAGTAGGCAGTTTACTTTTACTGCAGCTGAGGGACTCCTATATAGCTCTTTTATCTACTGCATCATTCTAGTCCCGATTCCTAATGTTCTCAGTGTATCGATCATAAAACTCCAGTCTACTCTATCAAAGGCCTTTTTAGTG
Organism: Staurois parvus; assembly: GCF_062004578.1. Lineage (NCBI taxonomy): Eukaryota > Metazoa > Chordata > Amphibia > Anura > Ranidae > Staurois > Staurois parvus. Next base: position 118,745 of record NW_028319092.1, read on the forward strand.
TCAACTGAGAGAATGATTCCCGGAACCTCTCATCTTTCATTTTTTTTGGAGAACAAGTAATGCTCTTAAGCCATGATCTTTTCCCGCTCTACCTGGGATGAATCCCACTTGGTCTGTGCATCCAGTCGGACATCAGCTCTTTCAACCTTGTAGTTAATACCTTTGCGTACAACTTTGTATCAGCATTCAACAAAGATATAGGTCTGTAGCTGTTACGCTGAGACCAATCTTTCCCGGTCTTGTGTATAACTGTAATATATGCCTGTAGCGACTCCTCCCTCAGCTTGATCTCCTCTCCCAGTGCATTCATATAAATACACAGTGTAGGGGCTAATTGTTCTATATTTCTTATAATATCCAACTGTAAATCCATCGTGTCTTGGGCTCTTCCCTGTAGCTGTGCCCTTTAATGCGAAGTTAACTTCTTCCATTGATATTGGGCTATCTAAAGCTAGTACTCTGGCTTCATCCAATATAGGCATACCGGCCTTGTCCAAATAAATCAACCTCTTCTTCTTTCTCTCTTCTGAGGTTTACTTTTTGACCCATACAACCTACTATAAAATCTCTGGAATGTGTTGGCGATATTGGTGGTTGAATATACCATCTCTCCTTTTTCAGCTTTTATCTATAAAGTGCTTTCCTTTTTCTTTTCCTTCAACTTCCTGAATAAATATTTTCCTGGTTTATTCCCTCACCGATAAACTTTCCTTATAACCGATAACCGAAACCCCATTAAAAATTCTACTGGTTTCTTATTCCATATAATCCTTTAAACCTTCCCTTTTTGACCTTATCTCTTGTTTTAGCTCTAAACTTAACTTCTCTTTATGTAATTGTTCTAACGGATATAGTTCTTCCGTCAATACCCGAAGTCTTTTTCACCGTTCTTTCTTTATCTCCGCCCCTATTGCTCTAAGTATTCCCCTAATATAGACTTTATGTGCTTCCCATACCGTGGTGATAGATCAATATTTTAAGATAAATGGGTCTGCGGAAGTTTCTATTTCCTGTTTTACTCTTATTTCCGCTTCCGGATTTTGTAAGATAGTCTCGTTTAATCTCCACGTTTGTTTTACTCTGTTCCCCTCCAAACCATAGTCTCATTGTGATAGGAGCATGGTCCAGTATAGCCATTACATATATTAGTTTTCACCAAACACTCCAAGAGTCTATGTTCAATCAACATATAATCCAGTCTTGAATACATCCTGTGCACCATAGAGAAGAAGGTATAGTCCCTTTCCTTTGGATGATCAACCCTCCAAGCATCCATCAGCTGACATTGATGTAGCTTTTTTTTTTTTTTTTTAAATATTCTTTAGACTCCTATCTCCTTCTCTGCTGGTGCACGAGTAAACATCCATCCCCGAGTCCATGCAAAAATTTAGATCACCTGCCAAAATCACACTACCCCTTTTAAAGTCTGTAAGTTTTGCCAAAATTCCTTCCAAGTATAGTGTCGGACTTGTATTCGGCAGTATGTATTTACTAATGTACACTCTCTTCCCTGCAAATTCCCTCTTAGAAATAAATAGCGGCCTGCTGGATCTACCAGCTTTTCGTCCAGAGTAAATTTTATATTTTTTTCCAAAACCTATCGCCACTCCCTTTGTTTGTCTTATTGGGGAGTCTGCGTAGTACCAGGTGGGAAGATAAGATATTTAGAGTATAGCTTAATGTTTGAATCCTGAGATATATGCGTCTCCTGTATGAACACCACTTCGATAGATCGTTGGTATATTTCCCTTAAGCTCTTATGCCTTTTTGCTGGAGTATTTAATCCTTTTACGTTTTATGTCATAAAATTAACTAAATTTTTTACCACCCATTTTATCTATTTCGTCTAATTTTCATCTACATATCCTTTGTGAGGGTAAGAGTAAGCAGAATCTTGAAACAAGAAGACCTTCCCCAGTGAGCTTGTTTTAACCCATTGTATACCAGGGATGTTTGTTTATAAATGTACTTTGGGTGACGGGATAAACCTCTTCCCATCCACAGGAAGTCCACAGGCCCTTAATTCCCGTCAATCTAAAAGTAATCCTAGAGGCTATAGACACACTGTATTAATTTTACAGGCAGCGTCCCATCAGAAACCCGGTAACAATGCGACTGGCTGCATCTGTTTCCTGGGAGACAGTGAGGGGAACTGATGTTATTCCTCCCAGTGTGTGACATCAGAAACCAAAAGCGATGAGGATTTCGGCACTTCCGCTTTTCGGTTTGTTGTATATGATATGAAAACATCGGATCAAGCCAATCTTGCTTTGATCAGATGCTTTAGAAGGCAGCTGAGAGATCTGGGGTTTAAAGTACCCCCATTCCCCCGTGCCTACGCGCAAATGTGAACGCATACATCAGTCACACACGCATATGTTTAAACGGCGATTGAGAGGTGAGGTTGTTGCTGCGAACGTCCGAGCAAGAACAATACATTTTAGGGGCAGACCTCCTGTGTAACTCTAAACTGATAACCTGTAAAGGCTTTTAAAGAGTCACCCAAGGAGATTTTATAGATCCCGTAGTTTGGCGCCACTCCACAGGCGTATGCAATTTTATAGCATGGCATGTTTGGTGTCCATTTATTCTGCGTAACATCATCTTTTATATTTTACCAAACAATTGGGTATTATATTGTGTTATTGAGCATTAAAACTCATTAAAGTATTTTTTTTTCCCACAAAAAAATGTGCATTTAAAAAAAACTGCTGTGAATATATTGAACGATATAAAATATGCAACACCCACCATTTTATTCTCTAGGGCCTCTGCCTAAACAAAATTAGTTATATATATATTTTTTTTTCTTAATTATTATACAAATAATACACACACAGCGGGTAAATAAGTATTGAACACGTCATTTTTCTTGATACATTTCTAAAAGGTGCTATTGACATGACATTTTCACCACATGTCGGTAACAACCCATGCAATCCAAGCATACAAAGAAACCAAAAAAAATAAGTTCAGAAATTAAGTTATGTGTAACAAAATGGAATGACAGGAAAAAAGCATTGAACACGCCAACGGAAATTTTTTTAATACTTCGTACATAATCCTTTGATGGTGATGACAGCTTCAAGACGCCTCCAGTATGGAGAAACTAGGGGCATGCATTGCTCAGGTGTGATTTTGGCCCATTCTCCCACACAGTCTTCAAATCTTGAAGGTTCCGTGCGCCTCTTCTGTGAACTCTGATCTTTAGTTCCTTCCATAGATTTTCTATTGGATTCAAGTCAGGTGATTTGGCTGGGCCATTCTAGCAGCTTTATTTTCCTTCTTTGAAACCAATTGAGAGTTTCTTTTGTGTTTGGGATCATTGTCTTTCTGAAATGTCCACCCTCGTTTCATCTTCATCATCCTGGTAGATGGCAGCAGATTTTTTTCCATTCATCCTTCCTTCAATGAAATGAAGTTTGCCAGTACCATATGCTAAAAAACAGCCCCACACCATGATGTTCTCAACTCCATGCTTCACTGTTGGTATGGTGTTTTTGGGGTGATGTGCAGTGCCATTTGACCTCCAAACATGGTGTGTATTATGGCATTCAAAGAGTTCAATTTTGGTCTCATCTGACCAGAGTATATTCTCCCAGTTTTTCACGCTTGTCTAAATGTTGTGCAGCAAACTTTAAACAAGCTTCAACGTGATTTTTCTTCAGCAATGGAGTCTTGCGTGATGGAGTCTTGTGTGGTGAGCATGCATACAGGCCATGGTGGTCGAGTGCATTACTTGTACTTTCTAAGTCCAGGTCTTTCTGAAGCTCTTGGACAACTCTTCTGATAATTATTTTCACTCCTGTGTCAGAAATCTTGCAAAGAGCACCTAGTCATGGCCAGTTCATGGTAAAATGATGTTCTTTCCACTTCCGGATTATGGCCCCAACAGTGCTCAATGGAACACTCAGCAGTTTACAATCCTACTGAAACCAATGCCATCAGTATGTAGCAAAGGTCTTGAGAGAGCTCTTTGCTTTTGCCTATCACGAGAGGTTTCTTGTGCGACACCTTGGTAATAAACCAGCTGATATTAATTTGCACTGACAAGAGGCACAATTGCTTTCTAATTACTGACAGATTTCAGCTGGTGTCTTGGCTTTCCATGCCTTTTTGCACCTCCCTTTCTTCATGTGTTCAATACTTTTTCCCTGTGTCATTCCATTTTATTACACATAACTTAATTTGTGAACTGATTTGTTTTGGTTTCTTTGTATGTATGGATTGCATGGGTTGTTACTAACATGTGGCGACCTTTACAAACAGGTTTAGTATATATGTATGTATATGTCAGCTGACAACAACAGTAGGTTTACATTTTTTATTTTTGCTCACCTCATCACTTCCGCATAACTCATAGCCTCGTCTATTCCAGGAAAGGCGCTCATGGCTTCCTGCATCATCTTCTTGCCCATGCTGAGCATGTTGTCCTCCTCAAATATCTCGTCTGGCAGCTCAGCCACTCCCAGGCTGGGATCAATCTCCTGCATTGAGGGAACACGATGACAGTTACACAAATGTTCTTCCCAAGCAGAAAATAGAACAGAATTATTTTAACCAAAATAACAAAAACCAGATAAAAGAAGATTTTTTTCAATTTTTATAAAGAGAAAGAATCGTTGATATCATCTTCTGCTTCTAATCTGGTTAATCTAATGTCATTAATCTGACACTACCGATTCATCATTTATAGCAATGATTGCAAGGAAGTATTCATAAAGAACATACCGTCCAGCCTTCTGTTACTTCAGGGTGGAAGGGTACCCTTCACCCTGTACAAGAGACTGACAGAACAGGGATGGGCCTCATAAGATTCAGGCAAGGTCCGTAGCACTGGAATACTTATGTTGTCTGATTTTTCAGTAAATATAAACCCTAACTGATTGATATGTAATACTATTATAAACCATGTCATTTCCTTTCATAAAAGTAGTGCTTTCACTTTTTTAGGTCATTATTGAACCTCTGGCAAAGCCACTGACTGGCCAGCTCTGTCTCCAGTCCAACCATGTCCTCCTCCATAGACCAAGCACCGATGTTTGTGGCCAAACACAAACCACAGTCTCAGCAAAAGCCTGCAGTCAACCAATGTTCCCAAAAATAAGCTACAACAAGTTTATGAGTAGATTTGTTTTTGGCTGTTAATGCATCTTTATTTTGTACTTGTGGGAAAGATGGAAAATGTGAGCATGTGCTATACTGTTGTCACATTAGAGAAGAGAGGCTGCTCACCATAGCAAAGAGATTATCATAGCCGCGCACTTTCGTGGGGACCTTGGAGAACTTCTGGTCAAAGGCGTCGGAGATGTTATGGGCAGGGTCTGTGGAAATGATCAGCACGCTCTCCCGAATCCGAGACAACTGCACGGCCAGGCTACAGCTGTGGGGCACAGACAAAGGATATTGGTTACTTTCCCACCAGTTTATCAGTGTGCACCCATGTCATACGATTACAATCCTCAAGGCTAAAATATCCCATCATTCCAAGTGCCGGCAAGAACATGTGCCTTAGTGTCCCTGCATGTGTGTCAACCAGGGTGGATAAAAATCAATGATTTTTTTTTTAAAAATTAAAAAAAAAACAATTTTTTTTATTTATATCGTATGTTTTTGATTTAAATCGGATTTTTTAAATCCCTGGGGGCCTTTGCATCTGTACCCCAGTATCCCTGTGTGCTCTTGCATGTGTGCCCCAGTATCCCTGTGTGCTCTTGCATGTGTGCCCCAGTATCCCTGTGTGCTCTTGCATGTGTGCCCCAGTATCCCTGTGTGCTCTTGCATGTGTGCCCCTGTATCCCTGGGGGCCCTAGTATGTGTGCCCCAGTATCCCTGTGTGCTCTTGGATGTGTGCCCCAGTATCCCTGTGTGCTCTTGCATGTGTGCCCCAGTATCCCTGGGGGCCCTTGCATGTGTGCCCCAGTATCCCTGTGTGCTCTTGGATGTGTGCCCCAGTATTCCTGTGTGCTCTTGCATGCGTGCCCACTGTCCCTGTGTCATAGCGGTAGCCTGAAGCATGCAGCATCCTCACATTGGCCACTTTATATGAATGAGTGGTATTTTTATAGGAATAAATGTGCAATTTTTTTTCAAAGTTTCAGTGGATGTTTGCAGGAAAGCTGTTTAAAAGTACACAAAAAGGGCACCCATGCACGGACACAGCGGGATACAGGGGGCACGCATGCAAGGACACAGCGGGATGCAGGGGCACGCATGCAAGGACACATGCCCTCTTTCTGATATATATTATTTAAATATTTATCACACTTAAAAGATTCAGATCAAATTTTAACATTACACAAAGATAACCCGAATAAATTCAAAATGCAGTTTTAGATTTCATTAAGGGAAAGAGCTATCCAAACCTGCCTGGTCCTTTGTGAAAAAGTAATTGCCCCTAAACCTAATAACTGGTTATGTCACCCTTGGCGGCCATAACTGCAATCTAGCGATTGCGATAACTGACAATGGGTCTTTCATATCGCTGGGGAGACGTTTTGGCTTTTCTTTGCAGAATTGTTTTAATTCAGCCACATTGGAAGGTTTTCAAGTTTGAATGGCCTGTTTAACCACTTCCATACCGGGCAATTTACCCCCTTCTTGCCCAGGCCAATTTTTAGAGGTTTCAGCGCTCTCACACTTTGAATGACAATTGCGCGGTCATACAACACTGTACAAAAAAATAACGAAAATTTTGAAGAAAAAAAAAACACATGTTTTTCTTTGTTTCTGTTATAAAAGTTTGCAAATAAATAATTGTTCTTCATAAATTTAGGCCGAGATGTATTCTACTACATGTCTTTGGTGAAAATAACCCAAATTAGGATGTATTATTTAGTTTGTAGGAAAGTTATAGAGTTCACAAACTATGGTATAGATCTGAAAATTGATCAATCCTGAAGTACTGACAGCCAATCTAATTTCTTGAGGTCCAAGAATGTCAGAACAGTACAGATATCCCCCAAATGTCAGGACAGTACAGATATCCCCCCAAATGTCAGAACAGTACAGATATCCCCCAAATGTCAGGACAGTACAGATATCCCCCAAATGTCAGAACAGTACAGATATCCCCAAAATGTCAGAACAGTACAGATATCCCCCAAATGACCACTTTTTGCAAAGTAAACAGTCCGACGTACTTCATAAGAGGCATGGCGAGTTTTTTTAAAGTTGTAATTTTTTTGTCAGAATTTTTTCGGAAAATGAAAAAAAATTATTTTCACAATTTTTCTTTTTTTACATACTGTCAGCAGTGCAGTACAGCGTCATCATATAACTGGCATGGCGTTGATCAGGGACACTGGTGACAGTGCGAAAAAAAATAAATCATAATTTTTTATTATTATTCCTTTTTTTCTTTTTTTTTTCATATTTCACTATGACCAAAGCAGTATAATGTTACCATAGTAACATTGTACTACTTTGGGAAAGTGATCAGTGTATATATATATATTTATTTTTTTATTTTTTTTACACAATTTGCTTATAGCAAAGAATTACTTTGTTATAAGAAAGCATTTACCTGAATGACATCGATTCATTCAGGGTTTTTTTGTGCTTAGCTGTGATTTGGCCATGGCTAATCATATGGCTGGACTGTGATTGGCCCAGCTTGTGCATGTGATCGCTGTGACCATTCAAAGCTAGACACACTTTTATACAATGGATGGCATGAAAGGAAGCCATCTATTGCATACAACTGTCATGTGACCTGCTGTGATTGGTCACAGCAGGTCACATGGTACTGGCAACGGGGTCGGTACACAGATCTGTCATCGGCCGTGTCTGAGGTACATGGCCAGTGACAGATTGTGCCGCAGCGCAACCCTGCAGGCATGCGCGTTCCTGAAGGAACACCATATGGCATCCACCCAGAGGGACGAGCTGTTCGACCGGCCACCATCTGGCTATAGTCCAAGCGGCAACTGGTTAGGGTCATGCCACAGCATCTCAATCAGATTTAAGTCCAGACTTTGACTCGGCCACTCGAAAACCTTAATTTTGTTTTTTTGAGCCATTCAGAGGTGGACTTAATGGTCTGTTTCGGATCATTGCCCTGCATAACCCAAGTGAGCTTAAACTTGAGGCCACGAACTGATCGCCAGATATTCTCCTTCTAGATTTTCTGGCAGGGTGCAGAATTCATGGCTCTGAATCTGCAAAGCAGCCCCACACCATCACACTACCACCACTATATTTGATTGTTGGTATGATGTACATTTTATGAAATGCTGTGTTAGTTTTACACCAGCTGTAACAGGACACACACTTTCCAAAAAGTTCAACTTTCGTCTCATTAGTCCATAGAATATTTGCCCAAAAGTCTCGGAAATAATCAAGATGTTTTTCAGCAAATGACAAGCCTTGTTCTTTTTTGGTCAGCAGTGGATTTTGCCTTAGAACTCTCCTATGGAAGGCATTTTTGCCCAGTCTCTTTCTTATTGTTGAATCATGAACACTGACCTCAACGGAGGCAAGTGAGGCCTGCAGGTCTTTAGATGTTGTTCTGGGTTCTTTTATGACCTCCTGGATGAGTCATCGTTGTGCTCTTGTAGTAATTTTGGTAGGCCGGCCACTCCTAGGAAGGTTCACCACTCTTCCACGTTTTCTCATTTGTGGATAATGACTCTTACTGTGGTTCGCTGGAGTCTCAAAACCTTACAAATGGCTTTGTAACCCTTTCCAGACTGATACATGTCAATTACTTGTTTCTCAACTGTTCTTGAATTTCTTTAGATGGCGGCATGATGTGTTGCTTTTTTTTTTTAGATATTTTAATGCGCCTCACTTTGTCAGACAGCTGCTATTTAACCACTCAGCGCTGATAGTTCCAGGAGGACGTCATATGATGTCCACCTGGAATAACAAAAGTCCTGCCCGGCCATCAAATTGCATTAGGTCAGGCGGGACTTTTGTCGTTCCAGGTGGACATCATAGGACGTCCTCCTGGAACGAGCTGTGCTGAGAGCGCAAACTGCCACCGGCTGTGTCCACTGGACACGGCCGATGACTGATCAGTGTACCGGCCTGCTGCCAGTACCATGTGATCACTTTGATTCCTGTCATTCATTGTTACAATCGTGTTGATCTCTGTGATTGGTCACACGGTATAGACAGGGCAAATCACAGCCCATCTGTACCATGTGACTAGCTGTGGCCAATCACAGCTAATTACAACTGAACAAACTGACTTAATTGATTTCATTCAGTAAAATGCTTGCTTATAGCAGTAAAATTCACTGCTATAAGCAATCATAAAAAAAAAAAAAATTCTGATCACTTCCCTAGAAGTACAATGTTACTATGATATTATATTGCTCTGGCCATAGTGAGTATGTAAAAAATAAAAAGTTTAAAAAATGTAATTAAAAGAAAAAAGTTTTTTTTCCTACTATCATGCTATAGTGCACTATATGAAGTACTTGTATTTGTACTGTCCTGAAATTTTTTGCCTCAAGAAATGAGACAGGCCATCAGTACATCAGGACTGATCGATTTTCAGATATATCCCATAGTTTGCAAACTCTTCTCCTTTCCTACAGACTAAATAATAAACACTGATAGGAGTTCATTTCAGCAAAAAAAAGTAGCAGAATACATCTTGGCCTAAATTTAGGAAGAACAATTATTTAGTTGCAACATTTTATAACAGAAAAGATGAAAACGCATTTCTTTTCAAACTTTTTGGTCTTTTTTCATTTATTTATCAAAAGAATAAAAAAAAAAAAAGTGGTGACTAAATACCACCAAAAGAAAGCTCTATTTGTGTGAAAAAAAAAATTATAAAAATTTAGTTTGGGTACAGCGTTGCAGGACTACGTAATTGTCATTCAAAATGCGACACCGCTGAAAGCTGAAAATTGACCTGGGTAGGAAGGGGGTAAAAGTGTCCGATATTAAAGTGTTACTACAGGCACTTTTTTTTTTTCTTTTTAAATTAAAATAACAAGCATCTAATGCTCATCTGCTCTGTGCAATGGTATTACACAGAGCCGCCACTATCCTCCTCTTCTCAGATCCCCCGCTGGCTCCTCCTCTTCTTTGTATGCCCCCATAGCACGCTGTTTACTACGGGACGCATGCTGCATGCTTGATCCCGACCTGTGTGTCTATGGAGCGCAGCAGGACGCAGCCCCCGCCCACTTCCTCTTCAGCGCATTGGATTAGTCATTGGCTCCTGCTTCTGTTCAAGTCCCTGTGTGAGGAGGAAGAGAGGGAGAAGAGATACAGCAGTGCTGATCTCTTCTCCCTGCTCTTCCCCTTCATATAGGGAAACTGAAAACATTTTTTAACCTAATGCAAGCAATGTATTAACGTAAAAATGCTTTTTAGATTAAGTATCACTTTAGGCGATTTCTTGATTCTACAGGTCTGGCAGTAATCAGGACTGGGTGTGGCAAGTAAAATATAACTCAGCTTTTCAAAAAATTGGTTAACAACAGTTTAGTCATGATTTAGCATGGGATTGGGGGGGGGGGGTTGGAGATAACTTTTTCACATAGGGCCAGGCAGGTTTGAATAGCTGTTCTCTGTATCAATTAAATCATCATTTCAAAACTGCATTTTGTGTTTACTTTGGTTATCTTTGTGTAATATTTAAATTTGTTTCATGATCTGAATCATTTAAGTGTGAAAATTATATCTATCTATCTATCTATCAGAAAGGGGGCATATACTTTTTCACACTTCACTTTGAGAAGGAGCAGAGGCTTGTCTTCTGTTGCTGTCTACGCAGGTAGCATCCACACCTTGGCCTCTTTAGTCCTCCCCTGGGAGCACACATGGAAGGAAAGCTTTATAGGAACCTGCAAGCCAAGGAGCCCCCCCCCCTCCAGAAAGCGAGGTAGAGGTGTGTGTGTGTGTCAAGCTTTATAAAAAAAAAAAAAAAAAAAAAGGGATCTAATATGACTTTGATTACCTTCTCCCCTCCCATGCATGGCAGTCATTGGCCACTCAAGTGCAGACTCACATCCTGGAGGCGGGGAGACAGTCTCATGACCCTCTCTACCTGGAAGTCCTGGACAGACACATGCACAGGGGAGGGGAGTATTGGTGGGTGGGTCTTCAAGGAACCTGTCACTGCGAATGAATATGGGGACAGAATCTCTTTAAAGTAGTAGTAAACTTTACTTTTATGACAGAAGAGACCCTATCAGTTTCTTCTGTTATAAATGTTTCCTCCTGCCATCATGTACACTGAGCCGCGCATGCGCAGCTCAGTGAGCATTTATGGCCTCAATCTGTGCCGCTGCAATGCGACTCTAGTGACATCATCACAGCCCAGCCATTCAAGCGGCCAATGGCACGGAACCTGGGAGGAAGACCAGGCGAAGACGGAAGCGCTCAGGACCCGTAGATTCGTTCGCAGCACATCGCTGGAGGGCTCAGTTTGACAGGTAAGTCTGTCATAATGTGCTAATATGCTGTCCATACTAGCACAATAAGTCATAACCCACCTGGGGGTCCCTAAAAAGAGGAAACATCAGAAGACTTTACTGCCGCTTTAAATGGCATCTACACCGCATCTGAACACCACAAAGCATATGCTATAGAATTCATTTTTAAAGCTCGGTTCACACCTATGCAGTTTGCGTTTTGGCACATGCATTTTTCTTTTTTTTTTTCTTGTTGCTAGGCAGATTTAAAACGCAAAACACATCACAGTTGCATAATAAATGTACTATATGCTTTTCTGCAGCGTTTCCATTGAAGTCTGTAGTACAAAAAAATGCAACTTTTTGCTGTAAAAAAAAAAAAAAAAAAAAAAAAAAAGACCCTGAACCTTTCCAAAAAACGTATCGGGTGAAATGCGGAGATGTGAACGTGTCCCATAGTAAACTATGTTAAATGGACGGTACTGCGTTTCTGCAAAATGCTTAGGTGTGAACCAGGGGTAATATTCAAAGCAAACTCCCCCATCCAGGACTCCGCGCATTATTTTGCTAAGAAATCACTTTGAAAAATACCTCCCCCCAGCATTTCTGGCTGTAGCCATCTTGAGTAAGGGCAGAGGATTTTTGTAGCACTGATTTCCTGGAATCCCTCTGCCCTTAGCTCAGGCATGCTAGCAGGAGGGTGTTCTTAGCTGAGAAAACCCCTCCCCTCCAGAAGACTCCTGGGATGTAGGACATCATTTGCCTAGGCAAGAAACCAGGAAGTAACTGGAGAAATTAAAAAAAAAAAAGTTTAAAACAAATAAATATGATATATATCCTATGTATTCACTAATGCTGGCATCAGAAGGATTACAAATGGTCTATGCTGATCGAAAGAGTGAAGTTCCCCTTCCAGGTGAATGCCTGGTAGGTGCTCAGCAGTAACCTGGAGGTCTACCAGTGGTGATGGACTCCGCACAAAACTACAAGTCCCAGCATGCCCTGACCACACCTTATCGGAGGGACCCCAATCTCCCAGCATGCCCTGGCCACACCTTATCGGAGGGACCCCAATCTCCCAGCATGCCCTGACCACGCCTTATCGGAAGGACCCAGGTGCGGACTGACCATTTGGAAACTCAGGCACTGCCCGAGGGCCCAGGGTCAGTAGGGGGCCCATAAGATGCCCCTGGTACCTTTCTCATAGGCTTTTTTGAGTTTGGGCAAGGACACAGGGGCCCCATGATCCCCTATTGCCCAGGGGCCCCATGAGTTGTCAGTCCGCCCCTGAAGGGACCCCAATCTCCCAGCTTGCCCTCACCACGCCTTATCGGAGGGACCCCAATCTCCCAGCATGCCCTGACCACGCCTTATCAGAGGGACCCCAATCTCCCAGCATGCCCTGACCACGCCTTATCGAAAGGACCCAGGGGCGGACTGACCATTTGGAAACTTGGGCACTGCCCGAGGGCCCAGGGTCAGTAGGGGGCCCATAAGATGCCCCTGGTAGCTTTTCATAGGCTTTTTTGAGTTTGAGCAAAGACACAGGGGCCCCATGATCCCCTATTGCCCGGGGGCCCCATGAGTTGTCAGTCCGCCCCTGAAGGGACCCCAATCTCCCAGCATGCCCTGACCACACCTTATCGGAGGGACCCCAATCTCCCAGCATGTCCTGACCACAACTTATCGGAGAGACCCAAATCTCCCAGCATGCCCTGACCACAACTTATCGGAGGCACCCTAATCTCCCAGTTTGCCCTCACCGCGCCTTATCAGAGTGACCCCAATCTCCCAGCATACCCTCACCACGCCTTATCGGGGTGACCCCAATCTCCCAGCATGCCCTGACAATCTGGAATCACCACAGCTGGCAGTGCAGAGACTGCTCATAAGGCCAGCAGAGGTTGTTAGGATAACCCAGCCAGCCACCGCTCCTGCACAGATGGTCTCTCCCCTCACGTCTTCCCTCCCCCCATGAGGTGCTCAGTTGGTACAGTCCACCTGCACCCATCTGCAGCCTGGCCTACGCAGTACAGGCCGCGCCGTTCACCTGCACGTGGTCTTGCCCACTCCTCCCTTCCCTCCTACGAAGATCCAGCGGAGCGAGCGTTGCTCTATCACGTTGAGCAGGGTGGGCTCCAATGGCTCCACGTCTGGGGCATCCTCAAACTCCTCATCTACCGGCGCAGCCATCTTCATTCACACTCACGTGACCTCAGATAGCCAATCCACACAGAGCCCGCATCACATCGCCGAGAGAAAGAGGGCCCCGCCTCAGCTGTCACCAATACAGAGACCTCGCTTCGCTAAGTGGCCGAAAGACATGCCAATCACTGTCATTCGCTTCATTTCCATAAACGGCGTCCTATTGGTGGATTGCACGGAGCCTCTAATAGGGGATTAGCTGGATGCGCTCATTGGCTGCTAGTCCGGTTAATGACAGAGGAACACGCCCAGAAAGCCTTACGCAGCGTGGATTCTGATTGGACATGTGTCTCAAGAAGCTGCCTATAGGATTGGTTAGTTTTACTGCCAATTCTCGCTCCTCACTGTCTGTCGTAAGAACGTGCCGGCGTCGTCGTAAGTAAGCTGCTATTGGCTGTTGCTCCCCAGTCACCGAGTCTACGTACGTCTAGAAATTTCTACTTGCGGGTTACCGCTGTCCGCCATTTTGGAAAAGCTTTCCCGCTGGTTTCGTGAGGTAAACATTACGGCCTAGAGACCGGGCGGCTGTGGCGCAGTGTCGGTGAGGTCTGGAGGCCTCAGGATGGCAGAGGAGAGTCCACGGCCGGAGTCCGGGGAAGACAGCGAGGAGGAGGGAGAGGAAGCCGCAGAGGCCCCGGTATTAGAGAACAATAAGGCGGCCTCGGAGTCCGAGGATAGTACGGAGGAGGTCGCCGCTACCCCGGAACCTGAGGACAGTACTGAGGAGGCCGCCGCCACCCCTGAACCCCCGCCGGAGCAGGAGGAGAAGAAACAGGAGGAGGCTCCGGAGCAGGCCTCCACCGCCACCCAACCTCTCCTCCCCACACCCCCGGCCTTCCACCTCCCCATGCCGGCCTATCCCGCCTACTACACCCCCGCGGCTCCGGCCTTCCCCTCCACCACCACCGGCGTCAACGTCTTCGCCAACGACGGCAGCTTCCTGGAGCTCTTCAAGAAGCAGATGGAGCAGAGCCCGGCCGGGAGCAAGGAGGAGGATGCGGCGGCGGCGGCGGCGACCACCACCACACCGGAGGAGAAGAAGCCCGAGCCGGACAAAAGGAAGCCCATCACCTTTGTAAGATCCCCGGGGAACCATTAGGGAGATCCCACCTCTCCATTGTCACGCAAAGGAAGAGAGAGGCCCAAATTCTGGGGTGTCACCAGGACAGGAATACAGGGAGAAATCTTCCAGTGGGGACACTAGCTCTGCAATTCCCTCAGGCGGGATTACCTCACTTCCTGTTATTGCTATGGGACAGGAAGTGAGGGGAAATCTCCCCAATGGCAAAATAGAAACTACCAGAGGTTATGGCCCGCCCCTTGGTGTGTGTGTGGGCGGTACCTTTTGTGCAACAAAGCAAAACGTTTTTGGATGGAGGGATTAGACCTCCTGTCAGGTGTTTACTGCTGCCGGTGTCCCTGCTGGGGAGATTCATCCTCAATTCTCCCGTTTACCATGAAAGTGAAGGAAAATCCCTCTTTGATTGTCACTAGAGGGGAATCTTCCAATGGGGACACTCATTCTTGGATTTCCTCACTCTGGGGGGATTTCCTCTAACTTCCTGTTTGGCTATGGGACAGGAAGTGAAGTCTCCCCAATGGGACGCCGATGGCAAAATAAAACCGGATAGGGGTTATAATCCTCCCTTTATTCATAATTGTGGAAGATTTCCCTTTGGTATAACAGAAAGCAAAACTTTTTTGTTTTGGATAGAGTGGGGAGGGATTAGAACCTCTGTCAGCTTTTATTGCCGTGTGTGTCCCCGTTAGGGAGATTCATCCTCTTCCAATGTGGACATGCCACAATCAGCGATTCCCTCACCCTGGAGGGATTTCCTCTCACTTCATGTTTTGGTTATGGAACAGGAAGTGAAGGGAAATCTCCCCAATGGGACACAGATGGCAATATAAAAACGGGTTATAACCCTCCCTTTATTATTGTGGGAGGAGATTTCCCTTTGGTGTAACAAAAAGCAAAAGTTTGTTTTGGATGGGGAGGGATTAGAACCTCTGTCAGCTTTTATTGCCGTGTGTGTCCCCGTTAGGGAGATTCACTCTCGATTTGTCCTGTTTGCTATTCTTAACGAAAGATCATGATAGATTACATGTAGAGGAAAAGAGGGGAAATCTTCCACTGGGGACATGCAACGATTCCCTCACCCTGGAGGGATTTCCTCTCACTTCATGTTTTGGTTATGGAACAGGAAGTGAAGGGAAATCTCCCCAATGGGACACAGATGGCAAAATAAAAACAGGTTATAACAATCCCTTTATTCATAACTGGGGGAGGTTTCCCTTTTCGTGTAATAGAAAGCAAAACTTTTTTTTTTTGCATTGAGTGGAGAGGGATTAGAACCTCTGTCAGCTTTTATTGCCGTGTGTGTCCCCGTTAGGGAGATTCACTCTCTGGATTTGTCCTGTTTACTATTCTCAACAAAAGAACGTTATAGATTGTTACCTGCGGAGGAATAGAGGGGAAATCTTCCACTGGGGACATGCAACAATCAGCGATTCCTCGCCCTGGAGGGATTTCCTCTCACTTCCCGTGTTGGTTATGGGACACAGATGGCAAAATAAAAACCGGGGTTATAACCCCCCCCCCCCCTTTATTCATAATTGTGCGAGGAGTTTTCCCTTCAGTATAACAGAAAGCAAAACGTTTGTTTTGGGTGGAGAGGGATGAGAACCTCTGTCAGCTTTTATTGCCGTCTGTATCCCCGTTAGGGAGACTCACCCTTTCTAGTTGTCTTTTTTACTATTATCAATGAAAGAACATTGATTGTTGCCTCTAGAGGATTAGAGGGGAAATCTTCCAATGGAGAGTCTAGTTCTTGCGACAATCAGATTCCCTCACCCTGGAGGGATTTCCTCTCGCTTCCCGTTTTGGCTATGGGACAGGAAGTGAAGGAAAATCTCCCCAACAGAATACAGATGGCAAAGACTGGCCAAGGTTAAAACCCTCGCTATACGCTATCCAGAATTACATTTTTTGCACAGTATAGTAATGGATTCTTTCCTACATAGCTCACAGGGCAGCACAGTGGTTTAGGGGTCAGCACTTCTGTCTTGCAGCGCTGGGGTGCTTGCTTTAAAACGGGTGTCAAACTGGTGGCCCTCCAGCTGTTGCCAAACTACAAGTCCCATCATGCCTCTGCCTTTGGGAGTCATGCTTGTAACTGTCAGTTTTGCAATGCCTCATGGGACTTGTAGTTTGGCAACAGCTGGAGGGCCGCCAGTTTAACACCCGTGCTTTAAAGGATAAGTTCACCTTTGGGAACATGTTATATGTTCCACCTGTTTGTGGGGTGTAACATGTTCCCATAGACGCAGCCACCCCCTCCCACTGACAGAGAAGTCTCCCCCAGCTATCTGGAAATTTGTATACGATGTGGCTGTGCTCCACCCACACAGCTGCATCATTCTTTCACAGACGTCTGTGAATGAATGAACTGCAAGTCCTCTGCCTTTTGGCTAAGATCAAGTGTAGTATCTGTTCTTATCAGTGTCCAGTAGGGGTGCTCCACCGACATCCTTTAACCACTTGCTCTCCTGAGGATTTCACCCCACCAGGCCATTTTTTGCGCTGCGTTGCTTTAACTGACAATTGCGCGGTCATGCAACGCTGCACCCAAATGAAATTTACATCCTCCCCCCCCCCCCCCCCCCCCACAAATAGAGCTTTCTTCAGTGGTATTTGATCGCCTGTGTGGGTTTTTTTTTGGGGGGGGGGTTGCGCTATAAACAAAGACCACCAATTTTGAGGAAAAAACAATATTTTTCACTTTTTGCTATTAAACATGGCCAGTAAAAAAAATTTAAATGAAACTTTGTCATACATTTAGGACAAAATGTAGTCTCCTCCATGTCTTTCCAATACCTATAAATCATTTGGTTTATGTGAAGTTTATAGCGTTTACAAATGGCGGTACATATACTGGTAGTTTTTTACTTTTTACTAGTAATGACGGCGATCAGTGACTTATAGTGGGACTGCGGCAGGCATTCTGACACTGAACTGACTTGGTGCCACTGACATCCCCAGTGACACCAATACAGTAGTACGTGCTAATAAAAAGCACTGACACTGTACTAATGGCACTGGGTAGGAAGGTGTTAACATCTGGGGCGATCAAAGGGTTAACTGTGTGCTGTCTTCTGTTTTATACTGTGTGGCTGTGTTTGTGCTTCACTGTAAGCACACTGCTTTGCATGGCTCTGCTATGCAAAGCACTGTGCAGGAGCTGAAGGGAGAGAACTGTTTTGTTTACACCCTCTGTGTTCCGCCCTCTGTGTTCCATAGCAGAGATTTCCTTTCACTGCCTGTCCCATAGCCAAACAGGAAGTGAGAGTATCCCCATTGGAAGATTTCCCCTCCATTATTTTTATGGGGACAACCCAGAATTTGGAGTTTTTTGGGGGGGTTTTTTGTTTTGTTTTGTTTTTTTCACTCCAGGGTGAGAGAATCCCTGATTGTTACAAGAACTAGTGTCCCTATTGGAAGATTTCCCCTCCATTACTTTTCTGGGGACAACCCAGAATTTGGAGGGTTTTTTTTTTTTTTTTCACTCCAGGGTGAGGGAATCCCTGATTGTGCCCCAGTCTTCCAATAGGGACACTATGAAACCAGACAGAGGTTCTAAACTCTCTCCACTCGATCCAAAACTGAAAAAAAAATTTGCCTTTAGTCATATTTTAAATCCTGGCCTGCACACTATCTGCATGGAGTTTGCATGTTCTCCCTATGCTTATGTGGGTTTTCCTTGGAAGATGTGCTGGTAGTTTTTGGGGTTTTTTTAGGGGACTTCCTCTCAATTTCTGTGGCTTTGGGACAGGAAGTGAGGGGAAATCTCCTCAATGGGACACAGATGGGAAGTAACTTAACACAGGAATTATAACCCTCATTGTATTCAAAATGGGGGGTGAGAAGTTTTCCCTTTTAGTATAACTGAAAACAAAGCTGCTGCTTCTTCGTTTTAGTTTTTGATAGAGTGTAGAGGGGTTAGAACACTTGTCAGTTTTTATTGCAGTCTGTGTCCTTGTTATGAAGATTCAGCCTTTGTTTAGCTCTTTATCATGAAAGTGAAAGAAAATCCAGAATTTTGGGTACTCGCCAGAACAGGAAAGGAGAAATTACCAATGTGGGGACACTAGTTCTGGTGACAATCAGTCCTCATGCACACGTGACGTTTTTACAGCGGCTGTTTTTGGCTTTTGCCGTTTTTTTTTTTTTTCTACAGCCAGTAAACCCCCGGCGTGTTCTCCTGTGTGTCCATCCCCGGCGTGTTCTCCTGTGTGTCCATCCCCGGCGTGTTCTCCTGTGTGTCCATCCCCGGCGTGTTCTCCTGTGTGTCCATCCCCGGCGTGTTCTCCTGTGTGTCCATCCCCGGCGTGTTCTCCTGTGTGTCCATCCCCGGCGTGTTCTCCTGTGTGTCCATCCCCGGCGTGTTCTCCTGTGTGTCCATCCCCGGCGTGTCATCCTGTGTACATGCGCATATAGACTGTAATCAACCTTTTTTTTGGCTGGGAAAAAACCAGGACTAGTGGGTTTCTAAAGGAGTTTTTTTCAGCTGTACAAATGCTCTAACGTGGTAAAATGCCGCAAACCAGCATTTTTGGCCCAAGAGGAAAAATATTTTTTGGGGGTAAAAAAAAAACTTCTAAACAAAAAATACTGCTAAACGCTAATGCAAAAAAAGCTGACAAACTCATGTTTTTAATGCGGCTTTACATAGCTAATGTTACCAGCGTTCTCAAAATGTCCCGTGTGCATGAGAATTCAGGGATTCCCTTGCTTTGGAAGGGATTTCCTCCTCTTTCCTGTTGTGATGGGACAGGGAGCGAAGGGAAATCTCCCCAATGGGGCACAGTTGTCAAACAAAGACTAACGGGGTTATAACCTTCCCATACTTTATCCAAAATGAAAACTTTTGCACAGTCAGTGATTCTTTCTTACATAGCTCACGGGGCAGCACAGTGGTTAGTTTTTCTGCCTTGCAAGCACTGGGGTCCATGGTTGGAGTTTTCGGTCTGTGTCCCCATCAGGGAGATTCCCCCCTCCTCTTTGTCCTTGAAAGTTATCCATGAAAGAAAATCCTAACTTTCAGCTGGTCCTCAAAACAGCATTAGGCTACATTTAGACTGGCGAATAACAGCGGCAGGGATCTGAGATTCCTGCTACGGCACTCGGCAGTGGCTAAGTGCAGCCACTGACCATGTGCATTCTAATGACAGGTCGCCTGCAGTCCCAGCTATTTACCGTTCTCTGCACAGCCAGCAATTTCCTGCAGTGATCGTTGCTGGATTTACTTTGTGGGATGTGTAGTAGGGAGTGTGGAGAGTTGTCTAGTTTCTGATGCATTGCAGTTGGGGAGTGTCTTGTGCCTGTCTAACCGAGGCCTCCCTTATATTCTGTCATATAGAGGGACTCAGAGAGGCTGCAAGGGCTCGTATAACGGTTGCAGTCTTCTGTTCCTTCCACCCCCAGGTGGGCAGGCGTAGAGGAGGGGCAAAGCTGGCCCTGAAGACTGGCCTGGTAGCCAAGAAGCCAAAGACAGACGAGGAGGAGGTAAGCAGCTCATACCTTGCATTTCCATGCTTCACATTTGGAAGAGCAATGCAAATGTGGTAACCGGTCTTCTCGGTGTATCCGCTCGGAATAAATCGGCAGTTCTGGATACCTGTTTGTGAAACCCGGTAATTTGACTAAAAAGGACATTACCTGGATGTGATGCAGAATGCTACTGCCTGATCTCCTCTGAGGGTCATTGTATTCATACTGTCTGATCCAGGAAGTCCAATACTTGCAGGTTTTGTTTCAGTATAAAAGCAAATGTACATTCACCGGCCACTTCATTAGGTACCCCTTGCTAGTACCGGGTTGAGTCCCCTTTTTCCATCAGAACGGCCTTAATTCTTAGTGGCAAAGATTCATCAAAGTGTTGGAAACTTTCCTCAGAGATTTTTGGCCATATTGACACACAGGGGTTTATTTACTAAAGCTGGAGAGTCCAAAATCAGACTCCCTTCTGCATAGAAACCAATCAGCTTCTAACCTCAGCTTGTTCAATGAAGCTTTGGCAATGAAACCTGGAAGCTGATTGGTTTCTATGCAGAAGGGAGTCTGATTTTGGACTCTCCAGCTTTAGTAAATAAACCCCATAGCATCAAACAGTTGCTGCAGATTTGTCGGCTGCACATCCATGAACTGTGTTGATACAAGGCAGGATGGATCCGTGCTTTCATCATCTGAATGTCAAAGCTGAAATCAAGACTCCTCAGACCAGGCAACGTTTTTCTAATCTTCTATTCTCCAGTTTTGGCGCAAATTGTATCCT
Source organism: Staurois parvus (assembly GCF_062004578.1). Classification (NCBI taxonomy): domain Eukaryota; kingdom Metazoa; phylum Chordata; class Amphibia; order Anura; family Ranidae; genus Staurois; species Staurois parvus. The sequence goes on from NW_028319092.1 coordinate 139,662, forward strand.
CCGCTTCCTGTTCTTAGCTAACAAGACTGGCACCCGGTGTGGTCTTCTGCTGCTGTAGCCCATCTGCTTCAAGGTTTGATGTGTGCATCTAGAGATGGTATTCTGAATATCTTGGTTGTAACAAGTGGTCATTTGAGTTAGGCTGGCCATACATTATACAATTTTTGAGATTTTTGCTTTAGATTTACCAAAAGCCATATAAAATGAGGTCAAACCTAAACAACACTTACAATTCTATCTAATTAGGCAGGCCATTGCACTACATAGTGGAAGGTAAATCTGAAGGAAATTGGGCAGAAATCTGTAAGAAAATTGTATAGTGTATGGCCAGCCTTACTGTTGCCTTTATCATCTCAAACCAGTCTGCCCATTCTCCTCTGACCTCAGCAAAGCATTTTTGTCCACACGTCTGCTGCTCACTGGATATTTTTTTTTTTTTTCGGGCCTTTCTTGGTAAACCCTGGAGATGGGTGTGCATGCAAATCCCAGTAGGTCAGCAATTTTTTAAATACTCAGACCAGCCTGTCTGGGCACCAACTACTGTGCCACATTCAAAGTCACTTAAATCCCCTTTCTTCCCCATTCTGATGCTCGGTTTTAACTTCAGCAAGTTGTCTTCACCACATCTAGATTCTTAAATGCATTGAGTTGCTGCCATGTGATTGGTAATTTGTGTTACCAAGTAATTGAACAGTTGTACCTAATAAAGTGGCCGGTGAGTGTATAAAAGCTGTAAAAAAAAAAAAAAAAAAAATATGTCCCCAGCACACTTTCCACCTAACCAGCAAATAAAAAGACTATTTTGACTACATTGGTCAGAATGGAAGTTTTCTCACCTGTTCTCCAGCGATGTCCCCTAAACTCCACGCCAGCTGCTGACATCTTAAAGTAATTGTAAACCCAAAAAATAAAAATTGAAATGACCAGTCTACATTGCATAGCAGCAGAAGTCATCTGCCCCCAATCTGGCCAGGAAAGGAGCAGCCAGTCACCTGAAATTCTCTCTGCTTTCCTACAGTGAAAAAACCCAACACATGAAAAGAATGTGTCGCTGCACCCCCTCTCCTGTGACTGAAAGACTAATTAGGAGTCCGCTCCAGCCTGAGGAGACTGAGAAAACTGTTCTCCCCATAAACACTGGGCAGCATTTGAGGCACCGGAGACTGCAGACTTTCATAGGTTGGAGGGAGCTGAGCAACTGTCAGGGGAATTACTCAGCGGGGACCCTGCATATGTTATCTCTACTAAGGGAAGCAGAGGTGGGACACAGGCTTTCACAGGTCATTATTATCCACTAACTGGAGCCAAACAACCTCAGACAGATTTAACCCCACAGCTCCCGGGGAGGGAGTCACGCAGAAAGATGACCGTAGTGCCCTACTTTCAAGTAACACCAGATAGTTGCACAGGAAAAGTGGCCAGTCATTGAGGGTTAATTGTGATCCTCCTGCTTGGTTTTCTCCCCCCATTAGATGACAATGATGACCTGTGAAGGCATGTATCCCCCCTTCCTCCTCTGTTAGTAGAGATAAGCACATGGTGTCAGCATAGTCCTGATCTGTGTGGATGGCTGCGGGACACGCCCCCTTCTCTCATGCATGAGACTCCTAATTAGTCTGAGTCACAGGAGAGGGGGTGGGGGCGACAATTCCCCCCCCCCCCCCCCCCATTTCAGGAAAGCAGAGAGAATTTCAGATGATTGACTTTCTTGGCCAGACTAAGGATAGATGACTTCTGCTGTTATGCTGTGTGAGGTGGACTGATCATTTCAATTTTGATATTTTTTTGGGGGGGGGGGGGGTTTACAACCACTTTAGGTTCAGTGGCTTCTGGTTATCAATCATCAACCGACTCCATTGGCTGGGCCAGGATGTCACTTCTGCTCATGCGTGGAAGTTGTCAGAATGCAATGTCACATCCATCCAATGTGCGTCACATCCATCCAGTGTGTGTGTGTGTTTTTTTTACAAAAAACCTAACCATGTATACACAGCTTTAACCACTTGAAGACCAGCTAATGTAAAAATATATTGCCAATTTGGATGGTCATACCAAGAAGACACCTGCAGCTACAGGCATCATCCCGGTATATGTTGTGTTTTTGTTTTCCCCTTTTTTTTTTTTTTTTTTTTTTTTTTTTTTTTTTTTTTTTAAATATTATAAGCAGCTGATTCTCACCGGGGAGCCTAGAACTGAAGCTGGAGATTTTGCCAGCTTACCATGAAGGTGATCAAGGACCAGAACGTCTCCGATCATCTATGGTATAGGAAACTGGAAGCGGCGAGTTTTGCCAGATGAAAAGAGCTCCATTTTTGGCTTGGGAAAGTATCTGCTCACACTGATCTAGGTGTGATCAGATGCTTTCAAGGGCATGGGAGACATCTGGGGTCTAATAGACCTGTCACTGCTTATTATCAAAAGGGATGTTTGCATTCCTTTTGATAATTATCAGTGATAAAAAAAAATGTAGAGACAGTGTAAAGAAAAAAAAAAAAATTTAAGTAAAAATATTAAAGCGCCCCTGTCACATCATGCTCGCACACAAAGGGGAACGCATATGCAGGTCCCACATGTATACATAGACAGCGATCACACCACACGTGTGATTTACAAACCTGTAAAAGTTTTTAAATCACCACCCAAGGAGATTTTTAATTACTGTAGTTTGGCGCCGTTCCATGAATGTGCACAATTTGAAATTGCGCCATGTTGGGCATTTATTTACTCAGCGTAACACCATCTTTTATATTTTACCCCAAATTGGGTATTATATTGTGTTTGTGTGCACTAAAATGTGTTTTCCAAAATTTGGATTTGAAAAAACGTTGCACAAATTCCGTGTGACATAAATTGCAAAACACACCATTTTATTCTCTAAGGCCTTTGCTTAACAAAATTATATACCTGTGACGGAGGGTAGGCAGGACAGAGCAGATGGCAAACGCACAAAGCTTGATTGAGACAAACAGATGACAGTCACTCAATAGAGGGATTCGCACGGAGGGTGAATTCGTCAGTAAAGGGGTAGCAAGGAGGGGCCAAACACTTATAGTCCAACACTGAGAGCCAAGGGAAAGTCTCTCTAGTAGATTGTAATCCAACAGGGGGGGTGGGGGGACAGCACAAGAACAGTTCAGTTCAGGTAAAATGGGGGGAGTGCATATACTCACGGATCCGACAGTGTGCCTGGTCTCCCAGGGATAGAAAGTAGGACACAGGTACCTATTGGGATCCGGAATATGCGGGTGGTCCCTCTGGTGCTGAGGTCCTAGGCAGCTGGCAGGCACTCTCTCCCCTGGACTGGCTGGGGGTCTCGGACCTGTGACAGGCACTCTCGAATCCCCCCCGAGACATCAGAGGGCCATTTGGCAGGGTGACACAGAGGACATGGAGTGATTGAATTTGAGGCATGTTTGGTACAGGGAATTAATATGGGGATTAAGTGGAATCAATAATTGGCAGGGGCCCCTGTACCGTGACAATACCATTTGGATGTTCTAAGTAATTTTCTAGCAAAAAAATAGTTTTTTTTAAAGGTAAACAAAAATGTCACAAAAGGCCGGATCTTCAAGTGGTTAATACAACCCCAAGGATCTCCTAAAGTAATGATCTTAGGAGGTGAGAATCATTGCCTAACAGCTCCCCTCTTGTTATCTGGAGGCCCCCTTTTATGAGATCCTTGTTTTAAAAATGAACAATGAATTGTGCCAAACTGTAATATACAAATTTTTTTTCTTTTATTTATATTAACAGGTTGTTGTACAGAAAGGAGGGGCTTGGGCGCAGTACATGGCAGAGGTGAAAAAATATAAAGCCCACCAATGCAGTGATGATGACAAAACACGACCGCTTGTCAAATAACACAGAAAAATATTTGGACTTGTGCCGAGCGAATATAGGGGATGGCTCTGGATTCCCAAACAAAGAGTATTTCTTTCCCAACACCAGCTGCAAGATCTGCAAGATCCTTTTGCTAACCCTCCCTCACCACCCCGTCCCCAAATGCCACCTTGGAGTGTATATTGCTGATCTGTATTAGACTTGCTAATCTTACCAAGGAGAGAAGAGACTTTCTGAGTGGGTGCTAAAATGCTGTGCTGGTGAATTGCTCCCTCCTCAAACAGGATGTTTTCCCGTTCCTGGACTCTTAGAGCACCTTTTTTTTTGTTTTTTTTTTTTGTTTTTTTTCCCCTAACCTGTCTGCTGTTGCAGAATGGAGGAATATAGACATTGTTTGTTTTATATTTGTGTGTGGGCATGACATCTTTCACTTTTAGTTTGTAAGAATGCTTGCATTCAGATCAATATCGGAGTAGACTGTTGCCCTGTGAAATCAAAGGTAACCTGACCCTAATTACATTCCCATCCTAACCATTTATATTTTCTTTTTAGTTTCCAGTTATGGGGAATGTTACCCTTACCATGAGATGCATGGTGCCCATTCAGCACAGTTACAGCTCCTGTGATGTGATTGGCAACCTATCCCTTCTCTGTTACAAGCACTGGCGAACACTGCTCCGGTGAAGAGGAATTTTACCACAGTGCTTGCTGGAAAACCAGCTCTACTGCAAGTGTTGACGTTTCTCTGTCCCTCCACAGTGTCCTCTGGTTCTTCCTGCTTACTTCAGGTCACTACCATGTAGTATTGTAGCAGATAGCAGGAAGCACCAAAGTGCCCAGTGGGGGACATGCTCTCTTGGAGAGCGGTGGTGCCCAGCACTTGTAAAGATGGCAAGGATTTCACTTGCTGCCTGTGAGAGAAGTGTTCAGTAGCTTTTACTGCAGCTGGCTGTGTGTTTTGTGTGATCTGACCACATTTATTTAGGATCAACCCACCACAAAACTTGGGGTGCTTAGTTTGTACAAGGCTGCCTGAACGCCTCATACGTTGGGGTTCTGAGACCTCACATGTATTTAAATGCAGTTCTCCCAGCCTCTTTTAACCCTATTATTACTATTTATAGGAAACATGCTACAGCTTCAATATCTAAATGTAATCCAGATTTGATCTGTAAAAGGTTCTGCTGAAGTAATTGCCTGCGTATAGGCAGGTCCTTGGATATCATCCTTTTTCCATTATACTTTGTTCTCCAATTCAAGCAAAAATAAATTTCTTCTCTACCATGAGTGTTTGGTGCAAAGATTTAAATGGTTACAGCGATCTTAATACCACTTTCCTCTGCACTTTTTGATGGAAATAATGAATTTTCCCCCTTTTTAAAAAACAAAAAACTTGTATATACTAAAAAGACCCAATTGCCACCTTGAACTTCTTTAAGCTGGCAACAGTGAGAAGTGCCAAAAACAGTTCTGGAAGTATCTGATTGTTCAGGGTTCCTGCTGTTCACATTTGCTCCCCTTTTGCTAAGTTCCCAATCTCTTGCTCCAGGCACAGCCTGCATTATTCTGTACTTGGAGCGTAGAGGCTGTGAACAGGAGAAAAGCTGTATCATTTGGGTGACAGGTCCATTGCTGCTGCTGTCAAGACGAGATGGAACCCACAAGCAGCAAACGAGTAGTGTTTTGGGGCATGTAGATTGCATTTCCAAAGCAATGCGTGTCAACAACAGAGGAAATAAAAGTCTGGTTGAAAGATCTTAGGAAAAAGTGACTTTCCCTGAGGCGAAAGACTGAAGATGCCATGGGCAGTACACAAGTTTTTGTGGTTTTTTGTTTTTTTTCTGTACAATCATGATGCCTACAGTATTTACCTAATTTCAAGATTCACATGAAGGGTTTCATTTTGTCTACCTTGATAAATATCATTTCATTAAACTGGAGGATTCTCTGTTTGCTCTAGTCATAAGTCTGAGTCAAGCCTATTTTAATTTAATTTTTTTTTTAGTCTTGTTTCAATCTGCTTTTCCTGATTTTTAGCCCATTCACGCTGCCGACTCCCGGTTCTTTAAGGGGTTTCTGATGCCGAGGGTGGTTTAGGGTCATGTGATTGGCAGTCACATGATCAGGTCCCGATCACAAGGGGAGATCGGGACCTTTCCGTGGGACACAGACACATGCTGGGAGCATGCAGGGTACGTGCTCTCAGCGCATGTTTGTTTACAAATGGTATGCAAATATGCGGCCTCTCCCTGTCAAGGCCCAGCCGATATTTGCATACCGTCAGTGTGAAGAGGTTAGAAATAATTTCAACCAAAACTATTTATTTAAATCCTGAGGTGCTTTTAGGAATATCTGGGGCTTTCAAAAACATTATGGTAACTTAAACTTGTTTTAACCATTGCACTGTTTATCTCCTCACCTCCCTTTCTGTCTCCAGCACTGCATCTGGGACTAGCAGGGAGGGGAGAGACCTTGCTGTGTATTGAGAACCAATTGGGTGCTGGTCAGGAAAGGAGTTTTTTTTTTTTTTTTTTGTGGGCTCTTTTAACCTCTTCATGCCTTCAGCACACAAATGTGCGGCCTCTGGGCCTTGAGGCTGAGCGGCCGCATATTTGCGTGCAATTAACAAAAAACATATGTACTGAGAGCACGCACCCTGCCGCTCCCAGCACACGTCCGGTACTCACGGAAAGGTCCCGGTCTGCTCTTTCGATCAGGACCTTTCCTGATCATGTGACCGCCGCGATGACTCGTCACGGCGGTCACATCCCTAAACCCCGCCTCCCGGCTTCTGAAACTCTTAAAGGGCCAGGAGGTGCCGACGGGAAGGGGTTAACACTCAGCAGAAGCTCATCTGCTGAGTGAGTAAGGCGCCAATGAGGGGGGAAAAAAAAAACGTTATTTCTTCAGGTTACCCTTGCCCATGGAAACACTTGGGCACTCGGTACTGGCGCATGCTGAGCAGCCAAATCAAGCTCCAGTGTCTGATCCGTTTAGGCCACGTTCACACCTGGGCATTTTAGGATTGCGGCAGATTCGCCACGATTCTGCTTGCAATCTCAAAATTCACTACTATGCAAAACACAGGTTGAGGTATCATTTTCAATTGCACTTAAAATGTGGTGTAGTTTTGGTGCAATTGTCATTATCTTTACTGTGTGGCAGTCCTGGCAAATTGCATCGCCTGAGGCTTGTTGCCCAAAAAGGAGCTTCTTATGGGTGACAAGCTTCCATCAGTGTGATTTGCCACACAACAATTGTGGCAAAACCACACTGTGTTAGGTGCCATTGAAAACAATGTCACCATTATTGCAGTGATTCTGCTGCGACCCCCAAAACACTCAGGTATGAATAGAGCCGCCCTAGTTCACACATGCAGTTTCAAACTCAGTCGCATAACGGGCTAGATATGTGTTCCTATTGAGATAATTCACACAGATGTGATCCACATGCATTGTGTTTTGAGTGCCGAACTGTTCACATAGGATTGCTATTGGCAGGAGTTTTTGCATTGATGTCAGTGCGAGGCGGTTTTTGAATTAATGGGACATGATTTTGCATGGAAGGCAGTGTGTGAACCCAGGTGACAGGATGCAATTTCTAGTCCCCATGGTGACCTGGTGCCTGGGATTTGTCGAGCCCTGAAGTAATGAAACCTTTTTGAGCTGTCACCAAAATGAGAAGGTAAGAGAACATTACAATAGGACGCCTGATCTGGCGAGGACTAAGAGAGGAATTCCCTAAATAGTTTGTTTGGACCAAGCTGATCCAAACCTACAATTTGATATCCTAATAGATGCAACAGCTGTATGTAGCCTCAGCTCCATACAGTATACAGTACTCTGTTCTGACAGTGGGAAGGGAACTTCCCATCCTGCTCCTAGAACAAAATTGAGTTATACTAAGCACTTCTCAGGCATTCACAGGAAGCTTTGTATTCAATGAATGAATACAAAGCTCCCTCTAATGGGCTGAGGAGGAGATTGCGACAAAATCTGTCTGCATCAATCAGAGGAAGCTTAAGGGCTCATGTACACTGCGGCTGATAAACTCACATTTAGGAGCTGTTCCCTTTTTTTTTTTTTTTTTTTTTTCTTCTCCCCTCGGCAGCCCCTGAGCTTTCCCTAATGTGTTCCTATGGGATTTATTTACTAAAGCTGGAGAGTCCAAAATCAGACTCCCTTCTGCATAGAAACCAATCAGCTTCCAGGTTTCATTGCCAAAGCTTCATTGAACAAGCTGAGGTTAGAAGCTGATTGGTTTCTATGCAGAAGGGAGTCTGATTTTGTATTTCAATAGTTTTTATTAATTTTAAACAGTATAAAACAGAGGCAACAAAACACACCCACGCAGGGGCTATCAATTGCACCAATAAAAAAGGCATAATAGAGCAGACAACGCTCTAATTCCAATAAGGCAAAACGTATGCCCACGCAGGGGCTATCAATGGCACATAGGTTACAATAACATCAGTAAGACTCTGACTATCGCAACTAAAGACAGTTGTCCACTGTCGCATCAAAACAAACAGAAAAGGAGAGAAGAAGAGCAGAGAAGAAAGGGGAAAAAAAAACAAAACAAAAACCAAAGAGCAGTGGTCCACGAGCGCCAATACCAAACTCCATTACCTCCCCACACTGGCCGGGGGGAGCGTGGGAAAGGCGTATTGCAACCACGGCTCCCATACTTTCAAAAATTTATGTTGAGAGTCGTTGCATATACTCGACATCTGTTCGTTGAGCATCATAGTAGTCATACGATCCCGCACCCCCTGGAAAAGTACAAACGGACTCTTCCAGGCCTGAGCAATTGTCCTAGTAGCCGATAAAAACAAATAGGAAGCCAACCGCTGCTGACGAGCCAAGAGGCCCGGCATGGGGCAATGAAGCAAAGCATACCGAGCATCCCGGCGTATGGAGAGATGGAACAAAGTGAAAAGAAGGCCAAATACACGAGACCAAAAACGAACCAACCTCGGGCATGACCACCAGATATGCAGTACATCGCCACGATGGCCACAACCCCGAAAACATCGATCACTACAGGCAGGGTTAGCCTGGGCCAGACGAGCCGGAACCCAATACCAACGGAACAATACCTTGTAGGCTGCTTCCAGCGTGGTCGTATTAAATGAACATTTAGCTATGAGTGACCAGGCCCTACTCCAGTCCACCGGATCCACAGCCACTCCCAGGTCGCGTTCCCACTGAACAACATATGAAAGAGAAGTGTGAGACGAGCGTCTGTTCAAAGCTGCGTAAAGAAGGGAGATAAGGCCCGGGGCGCCCGGGTGCTGCTGGCAAAGCCGTTCAAAGGCAGATTTCTGATATGGGAAAGCAGAAGTGGCCCTCAGCGAAAGTAGCCAGTGCCGCAATTGAAGGTACCGAAAAAATTCCGCTGGGGGAACATCTCGAGATTCCCGAAGGACATTCCAGGTGGGAAAGGACCAAAAAGTGTTGCACCTGTGAGAAACCATGAGCCACCCACCAAGAAAATGCCCCCGGGCAATCTACACCCGGTGGGAAAAGAGGGTTGTTAACGATTGGAAGCAAGGGCAAAAAGGGTGACATCAGGCCACTGGAGTAACGTACCGAGTCCCAGACTTGTAGGCCATGGAGCAACATCGGACTCAGCGCCATAGGGCGCAGGGCAGGGGGAAGCCATAGGAGTGTCGACAGTGCGATAGGGGCACAATTAGGTAGTTCCAGCAGGACCCAGAGAGGAACATCGGAGGAAGCGTGCAACATAGACAGCGGGGCAATCTGGCTCGCCTGATAATACTTAGCTACATTGGGTACCCCAAGACCACCCTGGAGTCTATGAGCAAAGAGCGTATTTCTAGAGACTCTGGGGTGTTTATCGGCCCAGATAAAATGCATAAACTTCGCCTGAAGCAACCGAAGAAAGTGAGGGGGAACCCGCACTGGGAGGGTGCGAAAATAATATAACAATTTCGGCAAGATGGTCATTTTCACTGAATGAACCCGTCCTATCCAAGACAGGTGCGGAAATTGCCAGGAATGCATAAGAGAAGATAAAGAGCTAAGCAAAGGATAATAATTTGCAGCAAAAAGGGAGTCATAGGTGGGGGTCAAGCGAATGCCCAAGTATTCCAGAAAAGAGGAAGCCCACCGGTAAGGGAAGTGGGATTGTAGGCGTGAAACCAAATCTGAAGCCAAAGTAATATTGAGAGCGACGGTTTTATCCAAGTTGATACGTAGACCCGAAATCAAGGAGAAGCGCTCAAGAACTCGTTGCAAGTTAGGAAGCGTCGTCAGAGGATTAGTAAGGGTCAAGAGGGCATCGTCCGCAAAGAGGCTCAGCTTAAACTCCTGTCCCGCGTATGGAACCCCCGATATATTGCAGTCGGTCCGGAGCGCTAAAGCCAGTGGCTCAAGCGCCAGGACAAAGAGCGCCGGGGACAGCGGGCAACCCTGCCTCGTCCCTCGCCCAACAGGAAAGGGATCCGAGAAATACCCAGCGTATTTAACGGAGGCCGAAGGAAAGGAATACAAGGCCTGAATCCAAGAGAATAGAATCCCCGAAACCCCAACGAGACAGCACAAACCGCAGATATTCCCAAGATAGAGAATCAAAAGCTTTATATATGTCCAAGGACAGTAGGAATCCTGGGATTTTCCGTTGTTGCAGAAAATGTATAAGATGGACCACCTTACGGACGTTATCACCCGCCTGCCTCCCGGGGACGAACCCTACTTGGTCCCGGTGGACCAGGCTACACAAATATTTATTGATGCGAAAACTAAGGATCTTGCCCAATATCTTCAGGTCTTCATTAAGAAGAGAAATGGGCCGGAAGGCTTGCGGTTCCTGGACATCGTCGGTCGTCTTAGGAATCATAGAGATATGTGCCCTAAGTGCGTCCGGAGAGGGCAAAGAGCCCTGTTGTAACTCATTGAAATAGGCCGCTAAAAAGAGCGCCAATAGGGCTGAGAATTTTTTATAATAGAGATCGGAGAAGCCGTCGGGACCTGGGGCCGCGGTGGACCGTAAAGATTTGATCGCTTGGAGCACTTCCGGTACGGTGACACCAGCGTTGAGGGCCGCCTGTGCTGCCTCGGTTAATCCGGGAAGATGGAGGTCTTGAAAGAATGCCTCTGCCTGGGCCACAGGGAAAGGCTCTGGGGCAGCATAGAGGCGCGAAAGGAAGTCCGAAAATCGGGAAACAATCTGCTGGGGATTAGAAGTACAGCCACCTGTGGAAAGTCGAAGTCGAATCGGTTTATGGGGTTTCCCCACAGAATTGAGTTTCCTGGCTAGCATGGGACCGGGCTTATTAGCGCAGGAGTAAAATTTATGTCTGGTCCAACGCAGGGCCCGTTCCGCCTCTGAAGAGGCGAAGAGGTCCAATTCTGTCGCCAGAGCGTCCCGAGCGCGTTTATGGGCCACGGATGGAGATGACTTCCAACGCACATCCGCAGAGGCCAGGAGAGAATGAAGCTCCAAGAGTCGGCGTTCCCGCTCCCGCTTCCGGACCGCAGCCAGCTGTATAACATGACCCCGCATCGTGGCCTTATGCGCTTCCCAAAGGGGCACTGCTGAAGAGACCGATCCCGAATTTTCCGCAAAGTATGTTCGTAAAAAGAATTCTATTTGTTGGCAGGTAGCCTGAGTGGTCAGCAAAGAGTCATTGATGCGCCAATGAAAAGGGCGCCGTTCTGACCCAGAAAGGGCAAGGAGGAGTACCAAGGGATCATGATCTGACCAGGGTGAGGAGGGAATAGTTATCCGCCGGACCAAGGGGAGCTGCTGGACCTGCATGAATATATGATCAATTCTACAAAAACTGTCATGAGGATTGGAATAGAACGTAAAGTCGCGTTCAGTTGGATGAAGTTCCCTCCAGACGTCCGCTAGCCCCGCCGTCCGTAAAAGAGAGCGCATACGTTCCTCTAGCACCAAGTCATGAGAGGGGGTCGCTCCCCGTGCGTAGCGCCTATCCAATGTGGAATCCAAGGTAACATTCGAATCACCCATAACAAGAAGAAGACCCTTAGAGTGTCGAGAAACAATGGTGCAAAGATGCGAAAAGAATTTATGCTGGAAACGGTTAGGCGCGTAGTAAGAGACAAAGGTAACCTCCTGGTCCCAGAGGGTGCCTTGCAGAAGCAAATACCTGCCCGTGGGGTCCGCTATATGCCTAGAACAGACAAAGGGGAGATTGTGTTTAAAAGCTATAAGAACACCCCGGCGCTTCTCAGGAGCCGAGGCCGTGTAAAAGATGGGATAGTGATGTGAAAGATAACGCGGAGCGGAGGACTGAGAAAACCTGGTCTCCTGTAGACATACCACATCAATTTGTTGCGATTTGAGGTGATGAAAAACTTTAGCCCGTTTCTGAGGCGAATTGAAGCCTTGAACATTTTGTGAATGTATTTTCAAAAGGGGTGAGGCCATGGCGGTATCAACGCAACACGCTCAGCAGAAAAAAGCCCAAAGCAGCCAGCAATCTCCACTCCCAATGGCGATCGGACCATGGCGTCCCGGAACCCTGCAGAAAACAAAAACAAAAAAAAACAGAGAAAAAGAAAAGAACAAATAAAGGAAAAAGACACAAAAAGTATACACAACAGTGCAATTGTGTCACACCAATGGTGACGTGCATCCTACACATGAAGGATACAGTTAGGGGTAACTCTACCGCCGGACACATGGCTGCAAATGGAAACATCAAAACAGAAGCCCTCAGAGGGCAAAAAGGTAATAAACATAATATAATGTAGTAAAACTTAATAAAACTAAAAGTCCCAGGAGCAGGGACCTCCGCGATAACCTCCCCATAGAAACCTGGAGAACCATAGGGGCCAATCCCCTTCCACCCAACCAGGCCCACCGGGTCAACCTCCCACCCCGGAGCCCGAGGAGCAGTATCAACCCGGAACGCAAACAAACTGGGGGAGCCCCAAGGGCCAAACTCACGGTCCCATCAGAGAGTTCATCGGTGAGATGATACATGGAAAGTCCAGGACGCATCTTCAGCCCGGAGAAGAACAGGAAGGACTTGATCGCGAAGGGGTCTGAGAAAGGGCCCTCTTCCTATTGGACGATTGCTCCCAGATGCGGCTCGGAGGAAGCGGCCTTGCCAAGGATCCAGATGAATGAACTGGGCTCCGATCCGCAGCCTCCGGCGAAAGAAGGTGTAAGGATTCCAGGAGAGAGTGAGCCTCCTCTGGTGTTGCCACAGAGTGACTGCGGCCCTGGTAGGTGAAGGTGAGGCGGAACGGAAAACCCCAGGCGTATTTAATACTATGTTTCACCAGGACCGAAGTGAAGGGCTTCAACTGGCGGCGCTTTTGAAGAGTGGTCTGGGAGAGGTCCGCGAAGAGCTGATAGCGATGCCCCTGGAAGCTGAGATCAGGTTTATTTCTGGCCGCCAAGAGGATGGTTTCCTTAGTGCGGTAATAAGTGAACTGGATGATAATGTCTCTCGGGGGCCCATCCGGTCGTCTGGGGCCCAATGTACGATGTATACGATCAAATTCAAGACGGTCAATGGGAATGGCGGACGTCAGCTCCTGGAACAGAGCAGTAGCAGTGGAGGTAAGATCCGTAACCGTTTCCGGGATACCCCTTAACCGCAAATTGCCACGGCGGGAACGATTTTCAAAATCCGTAGCAGCGCGTCCGCCAATTCTTTCTTGAGGTCGCATAAATCCTGTTCGTGATTTTCAAGGACCGTAGCCGCAGCATCCATTTTATCTTCAAGGTCGTTCGTCCGACTGCCCAACTCCCGAATTTCCCGTGAGAGACGGTCGGCCAGCTTGGAGGTAGCGGAGGACAATTCTGATTGTAACATAAACTGGAAGCGGCGCAGGAGCTCAGCATCCCGCAGAGATGGCATGGGAGACTGCTGGGATGGCTCCAATGGCATGGGAGACTGCTGGGACGGGTCCTCCACACTGCCATGATCCGACCCACCTGCAGATGGTGATGGCATGGGACCCAAAATTGCGGCTGGGGCTCCATTTAAGGTCTCCGGCGGGAGCCGGGGTCCTGGAAGTGTTCGGCGGCCGGCCCAAAATCGAGGCCCCGGCTTCAGCCGCGATCTCTGGCGGGTAGGCCGCAAACTTCGGAACGGCCCCCCGGGAGCTGGAGGCACGGGCGGCCGGCGTTTTTTTGCCCATCGGGGCACCAGGGAGACAGGGGGCCAGTGAGGAAACAGGGGGACCCCCCCTGGAGGGCGAAAATCGGCCGATGTGTCCGGCGGCCAAAGCACAGATTTAGAAGGCAGCCATCCTGGCTGCTGCTCACGAGCGCCCCCGGGAGTCTGATTTTGGACTCTCCAGCTTTCGTAAATAAACCCCTATGTGTCCATGTACACATCTTCGTTTACAGTCGTTTCAATGAATGCAGAAAACTTGCGTTCAGGAGTAGACTTTATCAATGTTTCAAATGCAAAATGCTTGTAAACGTGTTTATAGGCTGTTGCATTTGAAAATTTATTTTAACTCCTTTTCCATTTCCAGATGCTGTCCAGAGCCTTTTTTCATCATGAAAAATACATGCAAAGCGTTTTCCCGGTACTCAATTGGACCCGGTACACCATACTTTGAGGTTTCACATGTTAGACACTGCTGCAATAATTTCTGCACAGAAATGAGTTGGAACACATCCAAACACCACAAAAAAAAAAAAAAAGACAGCTAATCTCAACACATACTACTCTCTCCGCTTCTGCTCGCTTTATTTCTCTCAAAATGTCTGAAATAGTTAATTTTTTTTACTATTTTTTTTAGTGCATTCTGGGCATTTTGGAAGGTCTCCTGAGGTTATCTTTATACACCTCCCACCCGCCATCTAGTAATATGACGGATGCAAGGCGGTTCTCTCGTTCTGGGAGGATGTCCTATGACGTCCTCCCATTCTAAACGTGCAGCGTGGCGATCGGTGGTGCGCTGTGTCCCTCGGACACAGCGGATTACTGATCCACGAAAGAGCTGAAGATGTCGGCTTGGTCATGTGATCAGCTGTGTCCAATCAGGGAAATGCCGGTTATCGGCATTTCTCTCCCCACGAGCTGTCACGCTGGGAGAGGAGAGGAGAGTCGGTAATCGGCGTTCCTCGGAGGGGATGTCTACACTGATCATCAGAGCACTGATGATCCCAGTGCTCATCCATGCCACATCAGTGCCCATCTGAGCTGCCTCAGTGTCTCCCATCAGTGCCGCCTATCAATGCCAGTCAGTGCTGCCTAACAGTGTCAGTGCCATATATGAGTGCTGCCTATCAGTGCCCATTACTGCAGCCTCTCTAGCTCACATCAGTGAAGGAGAAAAATCACTTATTTACAAAATTTTATAACAAAAACTAAGAAAAAATTTTTTTTTCAAAATTTTCTGTGGTTTTTGGTTTAAGAAAAAAATAAAAAACCCCAAGGTGATTAAAAACCACCAAAATAAAGCTCTATCACAAAAAAATGATAAAAATGTCATATGGGTATAGTGTTGCATGACCGCCCAATTGTCATTCAAAATGCAACAGCGCTGGAAATTGGCTTGGGCAGGAAGGGGGTATAATGCCCTGTAGGCAAGTGGTTAAAAAACGCTTCTAAATGCAAACACAATATGCAAATACGGCTAAACAGATGTTTTTTTAACCTACGTTTTCCAGCAGCCAGTTTCCACCTTTCAGAAGTGTCCCGTGTACATGAGGCCTTATTCGTAAAATACAAAGCTTCCTGTAAATGTCTGAGCAGCACTCTGCCTGCCTTTTATTCCAGGAGTTGGACAGGAATCCCACATACCACTGCCGGGGAACAGTGCAGTATACTGTATATAGCTGAGACTACATACAATTTATACAGCACACACAGCCTGCTGCATCTGTTAGTGATTGTAAATAATTTGTTTGGACCAGCTTGGTCTAAACCAGTGGTTCTCAACCTGTGGGTTGTGACCCCTTTGGGGGTCGAACGACCCTTTCACAGGGGTCCCCTAAGACCATCAGAAAACACATTTCCGATGTGTAAAGAGCAGCTACTGTGTAGGAAGCAGCTACTGTGTTGAAAGCCTCTACTCTGTTAAAAGCAGCTACTGTGTTGAAAGCAGCTACTGTGCTGAAAGCAGCTACTCTGTTAAAAGCAGCTACTGTGCTGAAAGCAGCAGTATTGGAGGTAAAACGACACTTCATGAATTATAATTACTGGGTAAATAATTTTATGGTTGGGGGTCACCACAACATGAGGAACTGTATTAAAGGGTCACGGCATTAGGAAGGTTGAGAACCACTGCTCTAAACTTTACTAAAATCTGGAGTTCCCCTTTAAACGTTTCTAATCTACTGCCTCCTACTAGAGATTTGGACACTGGCAATTAGAAGAAACTCTCTCTTACTACCATCCTGTGTCAGGTTTTTATGCTTGTTTCCAAGGGCGATGGATCTCTTTTCTTCATATCAGCTGTTGTAAAGACCTCTTTTTTTTTATTCTACTTTTTTTTAATCAAGACGCTTCTCTATGCCACTGCTGAAGAATCCCCCTCTGATTTGCAGCAATCTTGCATTGTCATCCTCAACCCAGCTTTGGACTGTCCCACAGATGAAAGTTGTGGGACTGGACTGGGAGTGACCTTCAGGCACTGGCTTCCATGTAGGATGCATTTTAGTCTCTGTTAAGCTAGCAGGAGAGCCTGTTCTGGGACCAGAGCCACTGGTATTGTCTCTGAAGACTCATGATGCTGGTCCAGCCAGCCTACTTGTCATTTTTATTTGCTGGGCCATTTCCTTTTTATTGTGGAAGAGGCAGGACACTGCTGTCATCCATTAAGCGGTGTGTCATGTCATGCTCCTCTCTTTCCTGCTATGCAACATTGAGAGAGCTTCTCACTGCTTCTGCTTGCAAAGAGCCATGTCCAGGTTTAGTCTTTGTTCATGATTTTACTGCCCCCCCCCCCCCATACTGCCCCGAACTACATCACTGACCTAATGTCCAAGTACCGCCCAGCACGCACACTCCGCTCCTCACAAGACCTCCTTCTCTCTAGTTCCCTGGTCTCCTCCTCCCATGCCCGCCTCCAGGACTTCTCCAGGGTGTCACCCATCCTCGAACTCCCTGCCCCAACCCATCAGATTATCACCTACTCTCCTCTCCTTTAGGCGCACCCTGAAAACCCATCTCTTCAGGGAAGCCTACCCCACCCTCTGCTAACCTGCCGACCTCCTCCACTCTTCCTACCACTCCATCCCCCACAGCTATCTCCTCCTGTGCCACCATCCCCTCCCTCCTAGATTGTAAGCTGGAAAGAGCAGGGCCCTCGAACCCCTCATGTTTTGCATTGTATTGGTATTGTTCTGTCACATGTTCTGTCCCCCTTTGTAATGTACAGCGCTGAGCGAACTATTGGCTCTTTATAAATACTGTATAATAACAATAATGATTTTGGTAGCGGAGGTCATGGACGTGCTCCTTTTGGCCTCTCCAGCAGATTCTGTATCTGATTTACCCCTGGCCTTGGTGGCTTCTAAGTCATAGAGACTCTGATTCTGAAGTCCGTGACTGATGAGTTTACCCCCTGAGAAGTTGCAGTCTACTACTCTTTAAGGAGACGGTACCTGCTCTTAACCACTTCCAGTCCGGACACTTTTACCCCCTTCCTGTCCAGGCCAATTTTTAGCTTTCAGTGCTGTCACAGTTTGACAATGGTGCGGTCATGCAACACTGTACCCATATGAATTTTTTAGCATTTTTTTGAGACAGATAAAGCTTTATTTTGGTGGTATTTATTCACCGCTGGGATTTTTATTTTTTTTGCTATGTAAATTAAAAAGTCCCAAAATTTTGAAAAAAAGTGTTTCTTATAAAATTTTTCACATAAATAGTATTTCATCATAAATCTTGGCCAAAAATTTATTCCGTCCTATTTTTAGTAAAAAAAAAAAAATAACCCAAATTAGTTTATAACCAAAAATTATATTTTTTAAACATTGTTTTTAATTTTTTTTTATATTTTTATTTATTTTTTACATACTGTCACCCTAGCAGTACAGTGTCACCATGGTGACACTGTACTACTTGGGGGGGGGGGGTGATGGGGTTTTTTTGTACACTGATTGCTTTTACACCCATAAAAGCAATCATTTCTCCTTTTCTCTGGCTGCATTCTTGCAGCCATTGAGAACTACTGCGTGAGCTGTGATTGGTCACAGCTTGTCACATGGTACAAGGCTGTTGTGAATAGTCTTGTACCATGTGACCTCTGTGATCATTCACAGATTTCACAGGTAGTAAGCAATGATGTCACAAGTGACATCTTGCTTACTACTCTGCATCTGATCACTGATTGGTCAATCAGTGATCACATGATCGAGACCTCGTACAGAGGTCCCGTCCGACGATCGGTGTTTCACTGTGTCCGGAGGACACAGCAGGCACCCTGGGAGCGAGCAGAAGCAGGGTGTGGGGAGGCCGTTTATAAACGGCCACCCGACCCTGCACTGCCACCGTCTGGCCGTTTATATACAACGACCAGACAGGAGGTGGTTAATGCAGTGCGCGCCACTCTAAAACCGAAGGTGGCTTGTTGCTCCAACCAGTACTGTTTCAGGTCTCAAGTCCTTTAATACTCGAAAGGCTTTCCCTTTGCCCCCAAATGCTTACTGGCTCTGTATCCCTTGCTGGTGATTTTGTTCAGAAATCCTGTGGTTATGGACATGTCTTGCTTTAAAGGATAAGTTCACCTTTGTTACATGTGCCACCTGTTTTTAGGGTGGAACATGTTCCCATAGTTGCAGCAGTGCCTGCCGCCCTCCCGACAGATAGGGCAGGAGCGGACTGGCAACTCATGGGGCCCCCAGGCAATAGGGGATCATGGGGCCCCTGTGTCCTTGCCCAAACTCAAAAAAGCCTATGAAAAAAGTACCAAGGCCATCTCATGGGGCCCCCTACTGACCCCAGGGCCTCGGTCAGTGCCCAAGTTTCCAAATGGTCAGTCCGCCCCTGGTACAGAGAGAAGTTTCCCGGTACTGTCAGATTTGAAAACAGCGGGGCTCCACACACACGGTCACATCACTCATTCAGAGTTCTGTGAATGAGTGCCTACAAGTCCCGGTAGCCTTATGCAGGCCATAGATGGGTCGAAAATCAGACAATTTTTCGGCCAAAAATAAAATTGGCCGATTTTCGGATCATTAGTGGGCTAAATGTTCGGCCGTTTTTGGATATTTTGGCAGATTTTTTTTATCAGTAAAGTTGGAAAAAAATCGGCCGATTTTGCCGATCAGCCCATTTACGCGGCAATAATGGGCAAATCGGCCGATCTTTTACCGATAAAAAAATCTGCGCATGAGCAGTGACCTGCAAGAGGAAGACAAAAAGAAGAAGAAAAAAGAAGAGGATGAAGAAGAGGAAGAGGATGAAGAAGAGGAAGAAGGAGAAGGGGAAGAGAAGAAGAGGATGAAGAAGAGGATGGAGAAGAAGAGGAAGAAGACGAAGAGGATGCAGAAGAAGAAGAGGATGAAGAGGAAGATGAAGAAGAGGATGAAAAAGAAGAAGAAGATGAAGAGGATGAAAAAGAAGAGGATGAAGAAGAAGAGGAAGAGGATGAAGAAGAAGGAGAAGGGAAAGAGAAGAAGAGGATGAAGAAGAAGAAGAGGATGAAGAAGAGGATGGAGAAGAAGAGGATGCAGAAGAGGATGAAGAAGAGGATGCAGAAGAGGATGAAGAAGAAGAGGAAGAAGAAGAGGATGAAGAAGAGGATGAAGAAGAGGAAGCAGAAGAAGAGGAAGATGAAGAAGAGGATGAAGAAGAAGAGGATGAAGAGGAAGACGAAGAAGAGGATGAAGAAGAAGAAGAGGAAGAAAAAGAAGAGGATGAAGAAGAAGAGGAATTCCAGTCTGGCAAAAAGTGTCCCTGCAGAGAGCTCCGCTATTTCTTTGACAATTCCTTGACATTTATAGCGATTGCAACAATGTATTTATTTGTTTCCGAATAAAAACATCTGTATCCTAAATGGATACAAATAGATACATTGTTGCAACCGCTATAAATGTCAAGGAACTGTCAAAGAAATAGCTCTCTGCAGGGACACTTTTTGCCGGCTGTAGACGGGATGAAAATCGGCCGATTTTTTTTACCGTTGCTGGTAACGTCGGCCGCTTGAACAACCGATTTTTGGTTTTTTTAAAGAAAAATCGGCCGATTTTCGACCCGTCTATGGCCTGCATTAGCGGTTGTCGGTTTGTAGTTTTTAATGAACTACCACAGTGTTGTGGAGCGCCGGGGTAGTTCATTGAAGCTGCTGGTCAGTATGTCTGATTGACTGTACATACCCTACAGCAAGCAGATATTTTGACAGACCTGCAGGAGACCTGCATGGCATCAGAGATCTACTGATCACTGGTGCAATGCTTTCCAGGCTCCTTTGGACAAAAATAATAAATGCACATTTTTGTCCAAAAGGTGAACTTATCCTTTAACAAGGCAAATGCCATACTGAGCAAGGATACACTTGCTTTAACAGTTGGTTCACACTGAATCCGACTTTGAAATCATGCGACTTGACTTGAAGTCATACAATATTGAATCAGCAGGGACTTCATGCACAGAAGTCTATGCAAGTTGCACTTGAAATTGCAAAAAATAGTTTGCCGACAGTAGGGTGTGACTTGTCATGTGCATTGGAAAGTGTATGACAATTCACACCGCTGTGAACCAGGGCTCATGGACATGTACACTGATCATCAGGGCACTGATGATCAGTGTAGCCCCAGCAGTGCCACCTGCCAGAGCCCATCAATGCCACATATCAGTGCCTACCAATGCACATCAGTGCTACATATCAGTGCTCATCTGAGCTGCCTTTGTGTCACCTATCAATGCCAGTCAGTGCCGCCTATCAGTGCTATATATGAGTGCTACCTTTCAGTGCCCATCAGTGATGCCTGTCAATGCCCATCAGTGCCACCTATTATTGCCTCCTCATCAGTGCCCATCACTGCAGCCTCATTAGTGCACATCAATGAAGGAGAAAACTCACTTATTTACAAAATTTTATAACAAAAACTAAGAAAAAAACTTTTTTTTTTTTCAAAATTTTCAGTAGTTTTTGGTTTGTTTAGAAAAAAATAAAAAAACCCAGAGATGACTAAACACAACAAAAAGAAAGCTCTATCTGTCTCAAAAAAATGATAAAAATTTCATATGGGTACAGTGTTGCATGACCGCGCAGTTGTCATTCAAAGTGCTACAGCACTGAAAACTGGCCTGGGCAGGAAGGAGGTATAAGTGCCCTGTAGGCAAGTAGTTAAGGGAAGCCCTTAGGCTTTGAAATTTCTCTGTAAACTCCAATCCAGCACACTTTATACAGCATTGCTAGAAGACTGGAAAAATCTCTATAAGTACAGTCTGCGCATTCTGCTGTTTCCCAAGTGTAGTGGCTTTTAAAACATTTATTAAAAAAGACAATTGGCAACTGGCATGGAATGTATTAGAAAATTGCTTATCACTCCTAGATGGAGGTCTCAACCGACCAGAGCACTCTGAGCGTTGACACACTGGATGATGCAGAGACGAGATCTGGAAAGGCCAAGAAGACGCCTAAGTGCAGCATGAAAGTAGGGTAAACACAGCGCACAACAATTGGCAACTCATTCAAATAAAAGTAGAAATCACATGTATACACTCCAAAGACATGCTGGTAGGTTAATTGTCTCCTGTCTAAATTGGTCCTAGTATGTGTATGTATGAATGTGAGTTAGGGACCTTAGATTGTACGCCCCTTGAGGGTTAGGGACTGATGTGATTATATAATATGTATGTAAAGTGCTGCGTAAATTGACGGCGCTATATAAGTACCTGAAATAAATAAATAATATATGTTGGTGACAGTCCCTCCCCCGGCTCCTGCTGTACCAGTCCAAGGTCCCAGGGAAGCACTGCCACTGTCCGGATGGTGTATGGCAGGGTGTCAAACTGGCGGCCCTCCAGCTGTTGCGAAACTACAAGTCCCATCATGCCTCTGCCTTTGGGAGTCATGTGTCAGGGCTCCCGGTAAGACCAGAGATGTGTGAACTGACACAGGGAAACGCAGGCTCAAGTATGGTGTAACAATATAATTTATTAAAGGTTATACACAAATATAAACGCACAATATAACAAAACCAAACCTCCAACTGATAACGGAATGTACACAGACGAGAGCAGTCAGGGCTGGTGAGGTGGAGTGGTCAGGCAGGCCGGGTCAGGAACCATCGGGCAGACAAGACACAAAGGAGCAGGCAGAGCGTAGTCAGACGGGCCGGGTCAGGAACAATCAGGCAGACAAGGTACCAAAGGAGCAGGCTGGAGAGTGGTCAGGAATAGCCGGGGTCAGGACAGGCGGAGTTCACTCAGAGTCGGGATCAAAGCAGAATCAGGAATCAGGCAGGAAGCAGACAGGATGCAGGTACAGGGGCTCATGGGAAGCATACACCAAGGCACTGACTGCAGGTCTGGCCATTCCTTAAATACACCTCCTGCAATCATCCTCAGGTGATGGTTGACTGCAGGAGTGAGCTTCTGGTTGCTGAGAGCACCCGCTGCCCAGCCCTGGTACTGCAGCCCACATGGCAGATGAGTCCCACCACTAATGGTGAGTCCATTCCTGACATCATGCTTGTAACTCAATCTTGCAATGCCTCCTGGGACTTGTAGTTTGCCAACAGCTGGAGGGCTGCCAGTTTAACACCCGTGGTGTATGGTAACCAGGCAATCCAAAGACAAAGCAGATCACCGAGATCAGTGGAGCACAGACAACACCAGAAGTGGGCATAGCTGAGTGTTTCGAGGCCCCGTCTCTTTATCAAGCCTGCTGGCTTGATAAAGCTTTCATATGCAGATTTATTTTTTTTCCTTTTTGTAAATAACAGTTTTTATTGAAGATTTTTCAATACAAGAAACGGAAAATATGAACATACAGCTTACTGTATAGCAAAGCTCACAGGAAGAGAGCAAAGCAAATACTAACGAGGTTCAACCATTATCCATA
Source organism: Staurois parvus (assembly GCF_062004578.1). Lineage (NCBI taxonomy): Eukaryota > Metazoa > Chordata > Amphibia > Anura > Ranidae > Staurois > Staurois parvus. The sequence continues at coordinate 162,482 of NW_028319092.1, forward strand.
AACAATCCAGGCTATGGGGATGCTTAATTCCCATTAATCATTATCACCTATGATCGGAGCAAGTAATAAGCTAGAGTAGCTGGCAATTTGGTGTGGAGATGCTAAAGCAGACACAAGTTTGTGAAGAATACCTTCATAATAGCATAATTGGCTTAAACCTCAGTGCAGCTATACAGGAGACAGGAAAAAAAATATAGAAGGAAAAATAGAAGAGACTAGGTAGAAAGGAATAGAGAAGGAGAGCAGATCCACTTCTCTCCATATCCCGGGCCTAGACAACTGATACAAGAGTAGGATAACTGGTGCAGCACAAAACATTTGCTAAGGCACATGCTGATGCCAAACCTCCCAAATTGCATTGAGTCTATCTTCTGCATTTTGCAAGCATGCAGTCAGCAATTCCATAAGTTCCAGCTCTCCAATTCTAGCACATAACGCTGCCTGAGAGGGTGGCGTTCTCCGTTTCCAGTGGCAGGCAATAAGGCCCGCCGTAAGTATGTACCGTAATAGCTTCTTGTTCAGTTTTGAAAGGATTTGAGGGGAAAGGCCCAACAAAAAACAGTTTAGGAGTAAAAGGGAGTGTGGAATCAAAAAGGACATCAAAATCCTCCTGCGCTAATAAAGGAAGTGTACCCTAATGTAAAGCTGCCATCACTCTGAACTGATACCCAAACAGTGTAAACAATTAATAATAAAACTAGTGTAGCGCTTCTTAAATAAATAAATATACAAACAGGGGTGGACTGACAACTCATGGGGCCAACGGGCAATAGGGGATCATGGGGCCCCTGTGTCCTTGCCCAAACTCAAAAAGCCTATGAAAAAGGTACCAGGGGCATCTCATGGGGCCCCTTACTGACCCCGGGCCCTCGGGCAGTGCCCAAGTTTCCAAATGGTCAGTCCGACCCTGTATACAAATATGTGTATAAAAATAAAAACACAATACAGTGCCAAAACCAATGTGCCTCAGTCACCTATGTGACTTATAAAAGTGATAACCACAACAATATTACATGAACACAATACAGAGACAAATAATTATTGTGCCACGGTCACTGAGGTGACCTATTAAAAGTGATATCTACAAAAGAACAATAACAAAGACCCCTATATAGATGGGGATGAAAGCAAACAAGTGATAGTGCCACTCCAAATCACATATAAACACACTGAATGCTCTAATAGTCCATAAATAAATTGATGAGTGCTTCATATAAACATGCGACGTGCAAATGGTGTATAAAGATCTGTGCAAGTGTCAGCACACTTCTTCCACTGTGGCTACAATGCCTCCTCACCTCCTTCCGGCGACCCCAAAGGGCCAAAAAGCCTTCAGGATTACCCTGGATCCTTTTCAATCCCGGCTGATACCAATCCACCTGCAGTTTTTCTCCTATAAATCACCAGGTCCCTCAGGATATTCTGCGGAATATGTATCTCACCACCACAGTGAGCAACAAAAGAGATCCTCCATAGTGTAGTAATTAGTAGGCAAAACTCCTTTATTTTATATGCATAAATACACTCACATTTAATGCAGTCCCCCTTCCTCTCCTGATGTATGGGTGTACTGCATGCGTGTGGGACTTCCTAGGTGTACCAAGATGGCGTACAACATCGGAAGTGCGTCACCACGCACCGGAAGCTGCGTATCGGTGTACCTACATGTTACGTCACTGTGACTCATGACTTCCTCGGAGTATCGCCATAGAGACGCAGCTTTTCAAAAAGGAGTTGTAGCTATTGAGGGACTGATTTCCAGAAAGATTTAATTCAGAGGTAGCTCCAAAAAATATGATCAAGGGAGCCCTTAGTTCGTAGGCAATGCCAACACCGATTGCTAGCGTCAGGGGGTAGAGTATGTAGAAGTTCTGGGGTAAGATACCAAAAATATTAAATTCCTTATACAAGGTGCAGATAGAGCTTTTCACCACCTGTGACTTTACCATTTGCCAGGTTTCGAATGTCCGTTCTTTCCCCCAAATTTTGTCCCACTTCAACATATAAGCATGTTTTCCCAGCATTTGCATGGGATATGCGTTGAAAAGTTTGTATATGTCTAATATTAAACCTTTACAAGAGGGACCCTCAGACATCCGGAGCTCAAATGATGTTTGTCTGGAAAATTGTAGCGAAGGGGTTATGGAAAGTGTGTAATGCCGTACCTGTAGATATACTGTAAAGTCCCCTTTAACCTTTCTGTTCAGAGAAGATTCATGCAGAGGAGAGATGGAGAGCGGTGTAGAAGAGGTTCATTATTGGGAAGAGGATTCCCCCACTTCGCTTAGTTCTGACTGCTGTACCTTCCTCCAAACACAACTTTTCACAGCCATGAAACATGCATTCATGGATAGATACAGGAGAAAAATGGTGGATTAACTTTATTATAGGCCCTGGTCTGTTTCAGTCATGGGGCCCCCAAAAGTTTAAAGGAATCTTGCTCATGGTCGGTGTACAGAGGCATCTACACTATATTGCCAAACGTTTTGGGACACCCCTCCTAATCATTGGATTCAGGTGTTCCAATCCCCTCCATGGCCACAGGTGTATAAAATCATCACCTAGGCATGCAGACTGCTTCTACAAACATTTGTAAAAGAATGGGTCGCTCTCAGGAGCTCAGTGACTCCAAGCGTGGTCCCGTGATAGGTTGTCACCTGTGCAATAAGTCCATCTGTGACATTGCCTTGCAACTAAATATTCCACACTCAACTGTTAGTGATATTATAACAAAGTGGAAGCAACTGCGAACAGCAACTCAGCCACCAAGTGGTAGGCCACGTAAAGTGACAGAGCGGGGTCATTGCATGCTGAAGCGCACAGTGCACAGAAGTCACCAATTGTCTGCAGAGTCAATAGCTAAAGACCTCCAAACTTGGTGTAGCCTTCAGATTAGCACAACAGTGCATAGAAAGCTTCATGGAATGGGTTTCCATGGCCGAGCAGCTGCATCCAAGCCTTACATCACCAAGTGCAATGCAAAGCATTAGATGCAGTGGTGTAAAGCACGCTGCCACTGGACTCTAGAGCAGTGAAGACGTATTCTCTGGAGTGACCAATCACGTTTCTCTGTCTGGCAATCTGATGCACATGTCTGGGTTTGGTGGTTATCAGGAGACCGGTACTTGCCTGACTGCATTGTGCCAAGTGTAAAGTTTGGTGGAGGGGGGATTATGGTGTGGGGTTGTTTTTCAGGGGTTGGGCTTGGCCCCCTAGTTCCAGTGAAGGGAACTCTTAAGGCATCAGCAAACCAAGACATTTTGGACAATTTCATGCTCCCAACTTTGTGGAAACAGTTTGGGTATGGCCCCTTCCTGTTGAAACATGACTGTGCACCAGTGCACAAAGCAAGGTCCATAAAGACATGGATGAGCGAGTTTAGGGTGGAGGCAGGGCAGGTACTTCCACTAGGCAAACTAGGTGGCTGCCTAGGATGCACTGCCACCTAGGGGCAGCTTGGCACAGCACAGGCCAGCACTCTCTCTGTGTGGAACGCCACCATATCATGAATGATCCTACAGCTGAGGGGAGGGGCGCCAGAGGGGAGGAAGAAAGGACAGAGGAAGATGCCCGGTGTCTGGGGCAAGTGTAGGAGCTGAGCTGCCATTCCTTTCAGTGTTCCTCTCGGGCTCAGTCCCTTACTGCAAGCCAGCTGGTGGTTGGTGATGATCACTGTGTTGTTCCAGCCCTTCTCTTTCCATTCATCAGTGGACGCGGAGCTGTCCCTGCAGAGGAAGGTAATGTCTGACTCTGATGTCTCGTGTCTGTGTGAGTGCGACCCACTTGGCCGGCCATCCATCAAATGTGCAATATGTCAGTGAGTGATGACATCAGTACGATCCCAAAGCCTGCTCTTCTAGTGTCTGCTGATCTGTGTCAGTGTTAGTGGTGGTGTGCTGTGTTGGATCTGTCATTGCGTGGGATCACTCAATTCAGGTGTCCTCTGTGTGTGTGTGGGCTGGGCTGCCTGCTGTCACAGCATTTTATCTCCCCCTATTGGCTGGGGAATTTCAGCCTGGAATCTGTCAGAGTGTGGATCCGTCATCCTCCAGTTACTGCAACTGTTACCTTGCCACTGCCAGCCACAGATACAGACCATCCGTGACACTGATTTTGTCTTTGATATTGGTGCTCGTGGCATTTTATGGCACTTATTTTTGAAAATTAAAAGAAATTTAAGTGTTTCATGTTTTGTTAATTTAATATTTTCTACTGTTTTTTTTTATGGGGGGGGGGGGCGCAAGTAGCTGGTCTTACCTAGGGTGAAAAATAGTCTAGCACTGGCCCTGGGTGGAGGAACTTAACTGGCCTGCACAGTGTCCTGACCAGAACATCTTTGGGATGAATTAGAGCGGAGACTGTGAGCCAGGTCTCCTCCCCCCGACATCAGTGCCTGACCTCACAAATGTGCTTCTGGAAGAATAGTCAAACCTTCCCATAGACACCCTCCTAAACCTTGTGGACGGCCTTCCCAGAAGAGTTGAAGCTGTTGAAGCTGCAAAGGGTGGGCCAACTCAATATTGAACCCTACAGACTAAGACTGGGGGCCATTAAAGTTCATGTGCATGTAAGCTAGGTGTCCCATTACTTTTAGCAATATAGTGTATATAAAAAATGCCGCACCTGGCGAGTTATGACCGTTCTTAAGGTGTTCAAAGAGAGCAATTTGCACATAATAGGGGCTACTAACTGGCAAAAGTGAAATAGCTTCTCCTGGAACCAAGAAGAGGTCATCGAAGCAGATAGACTATCTGCCACTGTGGGATTAAAAATAAAAACGATGTCATTGGGGATGCTTCTGACATACGTGAGTATTGTTGTTTCAGGGTTTTCCACAAGTTTCAAAGAAAGGACATGCTGTACAAAATCTCATTGGGAGGCACGGGTGCATCCACATTCCACAGAAGGATATTTGGGTATATGGGGGCTAACCTGAGCTTTTCAACCTTGGTCCAACAATTATAGGCAATAAAAGCCCAGAAGGTAAGGGCCTGTAGTTGTGAGGCATGGTAACAGATGATCAAGTTAGAAAGTGCGAGACCCCCGTCATTTCGTAAAGCAAACAGCACTGATCTCGAGACCCTATGCCTCTTATAGGCCCAAATAAAGTCCAAGAGGGCAACTTGTAATTTTTCAAATGAGAGGAAGGGATAAGAATTGGCAACATTTGATAAAAAATATAGAAGCTTGGGGAGAGTATTTCTCTTAATAGATACAATATGGACGATCAGAGAAATGGAATGGGTTTTCCCTTATATAAAGTGGTGTGTTACAGGGTAAGACGAACTCCTAAGTACACTGTTCAAAAAAATTAAAGGAACACTTTTTAATCAGAGTCTAGCATCAAATAAGCTAAACTCCTGGGATATGGATCTGGTCAGTTAAGTAGCAGAGGGGGTTGTTAATCAGTTTTAGCTGCTTTGGTGTTAATGAAAATAATAACAGGTGCACTAGATGGCCAACAATGAGACGACCCCCAAAATAGGAATGGTTTTACAGGAGGAGGCCACTGACATTTTTGTCCTACTAATCTTTTCTGTTTTTCACTAGTTTTGCATTTGGCTAGGGTCAGTGTCACTACTGGTAGCATGAGGCCATACCTGGACCCTACAGAGGTTGCACAGGTAGTCTAACTCCTCCAGGATGGCACACGTGCCATTGCCAGAAGGTGTGCTGGGAGACCCAGCACAGTCTCAAGAGATTCCAGGAGACAGGCAGTTACTCTAGGAGAGCTGGACAGAGCCGTAGAAGGTCCTTAACCCATCAGCAGGACCAGTATCTGCTCCTTTGTGCAAGGAGGAACAGGATGAGCACTGCCAGAGCCTAAAAAATGATCTCCAGCAGGCCACTGGTGTGAATGTCTCTGACCAATCAGAAACAGACTTCATGAGGGTGGCCCGAGGGCCCGACTTCCTCTATTGGGCCCTGTGCTCAAAAGAGATAAATTGGCATTTGTCATTGAACACCAGAATTGGCAGGTCCACCACTGGCACAGTGTGCTTTTCACAGCTGAAGCAGGGTAACCCTGAGCACGTGACAGATGTGAAAGGGTCTGGAGAAGCTGTGGTGAACGTTCTGCTGTCTGTAACATCGTTCAGCATGACCGTTTTGGTGGTGGGTCAGTGATGGTTTGGGGAGGCATATCCATGGAGGGACGCAAAGACCTCTACAGGCTAGACAATGGCACCCTGACTGCCATTAGGTATTGGGATGAAATCCTTGGACCCATTATCAGACCTTACGCTGGTGTACTGGGTCCTGGGTTCCTCCTGGTGCACGACAATGACCAACCTCATGTAGCGAGAGTATGCAGGCAGTTCCTGGAGGATGAAAGAGTTGATACCATTGAATGGCCCCCACGTTCACCTGACCTAAATTCAATAGAACACCTCTGGGATATCATGTTTTGGTCCATCCGACAACCGCCAGGTTGCACATCAGACTGTCCATGAGCTCAGTGATGCCCTGGTCCAGATCAGGGAGAAAATACCCCAGGACACCCCGTTGTCTCATTAGGAGCATGCTCCGATGTTGTCAGTCATGCATACAAGCACTTGGGGGCCATACAAACTACTGAGGACCATTCTGAGTTGCTGCAATGAAATTTCAGCAAAATGGACTAGCCTGCTGCATCATTTTTTCACTTTGATTTTTGGGGTGTCTTTGAATTCAGTCCTCTGTAGGTCGATCGTTTTCATTTCCACCAAACGATGGGGCATCCTTATGTTCCGAACACATTACCCCGCCCATATCAGTATAGATATCCAGCAGGAGATTTTACTCCATTGAGATCTGATGTTTTTTCAAAGTGTTCCTTTAATTTTTTTGAGCAGTGTATTTTAATGAGGAGGATCTCCAGGCATATGAGAAAGTAGCCAAGAGATGTGAAATTTCTGAATGAGGAGTGTTTAAGGGCAGATCTTCCAATTTAGAGGAATTCATTTTATACAACAAAAGGGCTCCATAAACATCTAACTCCTTTTGAAGGTTGGGGAGGGTAATCTGAATCTGAGTTAATGTAAGGAGGATGTCATCTGCGAAAAGTGAAGAGTTTAAATTCCCTACTTCTAACTAGAATGCCATGTATATCAGGATTATTACAAGTATGGACTGCCAAGGGTTCTATGTAGAACGCAAACAGACAGAGAGAGAGGGGGCAGCCCTGATGTATCCCATTCAAAATCATGGCATAGGGAGTTTTAACTTGCGTCATAGGGCTGGAATATAAATGTTGTATCGCTTGTAGAAGGGGGCCCTTAAATCCCATGTATGTTGCAGATTTTCTTAAGGCATCTACATCTCTTCTCCAATAAAACAGATGTGGGGTAGCAACAATAAACTAAATTTGTTCTCAGCAGGCCGAGAAGCTTGCTTAGCAACAACAGGAACAATAAAGCACATAAAAAATAGCTACACCCATGTGCACATATAAATAAATTAATAAAAAAAGTTTAAAGAACATACACACATATGTATGTATATATTTCTTATTTATTTCAGGTACTTATATAGTGCTGACAATTTACACAGCGCTTTACATATATATTGTACATTCACATCAGTCCCTAACCCTCAAGGGGTGTACAATCTAAGGTCCCTAACTTACATTCATACATACACATACTAGGGACAATTTAGACAGGATCCAATTAACCTACCTGCATGTCTTTGGAGTGTAGGAGGAAACTGGAGTACCCGGAGGAAACCCACAAAGGCACAGGGAGAACACGCAAACTCCAGGCAGGTGGTGCCGTGGTGGGATTCGAACCAACGACCCTATTGCTGCCAGGCAGAAGTGCTAACCACTAAGCCACTGTGCCGCCCATATATATATAATTATTTACAATATGGTGATACTAAAGCTACTTTTTTTCCTATAGTAAAAAAAAGGTTTATATTTACCTGCTCTGTGTAAGGATATTGCACAGAGTGGCCCCTTAGCTCCTCTTCCTCCTCTCCTGCATGTACCCCCATAGCAAGCTGTGTGTTATTGGGGCACACTTGCCTGACAGCCGCAGGATCCCACTCCCTCTGCTACCTATGTGTTCTGTGAGAAGAGGAGAGAGAAGAGCAGACCTACAGATGGGCACAGTGCTGGATCAAGAGAGGACTCAGGTAAAGCCTAGTGCACATGTAGATAATATTGGATGAATGATCGTCATTTTTTTCCTGCATGCTAGTCTCAAAATTGAAAAGGAATAAGTTGCTAAAGTTACGAAAATTCTCATAAAACACAATACAACTTCAGAAGTCAAAGTGTTTTAAGAAAAGCGCCACACCCTCTAACTCCGAAGCAGCAAATTCCCAACTCAAAAAATCAAAAATATTTTTTGCTTAAACAAATAAATAAAAGGACTGCGCTAATTAAGTGAATAATACAAAGTGAATATAAGAAAAAATATAAACTAAAATGTTAAATAAAAAATTATGCAAAAAAAGTGTCCATAAATAATGTCCAAAAAGATTTTTAATTAATTTTTAACCAACGACGTCCTCACGGGGTGGTCTGGGACCGTGAGGACGTCGTTGGTGACGAAACGCGTAGGTCGTGGCCTGCTGGATGCTGATGTCTGAAACTTTCTTTGGATGTGAAAGGAGGAGATCCAGAGCAAACGAAGATACGTTCGTGCACGATTGCCTAAACACGCTTGTAAAACTGGTGTCGGTGGAGACACCTGCCTTGTGAGTTTTATTCGTTCATTAAAAAGTTTGTTATATTTTTAAAAACTTGCTGCACCATGATTCTTTTTTCTTACCTTTAAACATGGTCCCTATGGTATGGAAATCTACAAAAGAGTCGTGAGATATATTCCTGGAAATTACCTACACCCTTGAATGGTGGAGTTTCATCTGAAAATTCGTTCATTTCTCGCATCTAAGAATCGGATTGCGATATATCCTTGTTATATCCTTGAATGGTGGTTTTTCATCTGAGGAAAATACGTTCGTTGATTCACACAGTAATATTTTTTATTGGAGGAAAATTTGTTTGTTGATTTACATAGTATTGTATTCAAGAATTGATTTGTTATACATTGCCCAGAGCAAAAAGGTATTTGTTTTATTATTTTTTGAGCTCGGTTGGGTGATTTAAAAACATTTTTTTCGTGGTAGTTCTAACACAGTGTGGACATTAATTAAAAATCTTTTTGGACATTATTTATGGACACTTTTTTTGCATAATTTTTTATTTAACATTTTATTTTATATTTTTTCTTATATTCACTTTGTATTATTCACTTAATTAGCGCACAACTTCAGAAGTGATGTAATATATTGTATTCTTTTGCAATGTATTCTTTCGTCTCCGAGCATGCGTGGTCTTGGTCACTCAATTTTTTTTTGTACAAATACAATATTAATTACACGAAAATCATTTGTTCTGTTATTGTGCGAGAAACATTTCCGTGTTTGTCCCTTCGGATCATTTTGCATGAACTCTCATGACCGGCTCTTGAAATCTGTACTAACGAATAGATTATCTGATGATCGCTCAGAATGCGTTTTTTTTTTTTTCTCCAATATTCTCATTGTGTGTACTAGTGTTTAGTGAGAGGAAGAAAGAAAAAAGCAGTGAAAGGTTTTTTTTACCTTTAAGTAATATTGAAGGTTCTGTTTTTTCATTAAAATACATATATGTTATACTTATATGTATTAGGTAAACTTATACTTATATGCAAAAGGTAAAAATACAATGAACATTGTAGCATTCTGGAAGAGAGGGGGAGGGACAAGTAAGACATTGTTGTTTAGGTGAGATAAAGTGAAAAATGAGGTCCTGCTATATCACTTCAGGCTGAGCCCTTTTGCAGGTGTAGCTATGTAAAACATTAAAAATAAGTGCCTATACCATTTATAATCCAGTTATTATGGGTTGTTATGGGTAAAGTTCCACTTTAAGGGGGTTTGATAAAACCGTGGTTCAACCACCTATTTTTACAGCCCCTGTCCGTAAGTGTAAATGAGGCCTAAGATAAAAGGTGAAGGTAAATCTCCCAAAGGGTTTCCCAGATACTAACATGAAAGTACAGTGCCTTGAAAAATTATTCTTAGTCTTTGAAATTTTCCACATTTTGTCATCTTACAACCAAAATCGTAAATGTATTATATTGGGATTTTATGTGATAGACCAACACAAAGTGGCACATAATTGTCAAGTGGAAGGAAAATGATAAATGCGTTTCTTAATTTTTCACAGATAAATCTGTGAAAAGTGTGGCGGCTTTTGTATTCAGCCCCCCCGGAGTCAATACTTTGTAGGACCCCCTTTTGTTGCAATTACATCTGCAAATCTTTTTGGGGATGTCTCTACCAGCTTTGCACATCTAGAGAGGGACATTTTTGCCCATTTTTCTTTGCAAAAAACTCAAGCTCTTACAGATTGGATGGAGAGCATCTGTGAACAGCAATTTTCAAGATTCTCAATTGGATTTAAGTCTGGACTGTGACTGGGCCATTCTAACACATGAATATGCTTTGATCTAAACCATTCCATTGTAGCTCTGGCTGGATGTTTCGGGTCGTTGTCCTGCTGAAAGGTGAACTTCTTCCTTAATCTCAAGTCTTTTGCAGACTCTACAGGTTTTCTTCTAAGATTTCCCTGTATTTGGCTCCATCCATCTTCCCATCAACTCTGAACAGCTTCCTGTCCCTGCTGAAGAAAAGCATCCCCACAACATGATGCTGCCGCCACCATGTCTCACAGTGGGGATGGTGTAATCAGGGTGATGTGCAGTGTTAGTTTTCCATCACACATAGCATTTTGCTTTAAGGCCAAAAAGTTAAATTTTGGTCTCATCTGACCAGAGCACCTTCTTCCACGTTTGCTGTGTCCCCCCACCTAGCTTCTCGCAAACAGGACTTCTTATGGCTCTTTCAACAGTGGCTTTCTTTTCACCACTGTTCCATAAAGGCCAGATTTGTGGAGTGCACGACTAATAGTTGTCCTGTGGACAGATTCTCCCGCCTGAGCTGTGGATCTCTGCAGCTCCTCCAGAGTTACCATGGGCCTCTTGGCTGCTTTTCTGAATAATGCTGTCCTGCCCGGCCTGTCAGTTTAGGTGGACGGCCATGTATTGGTAGGTTGGCAGTTGTGCCATACTCTTTCCATTTTCAGATGATGGATTGAACAGTGTTCTGTGAGATGTTCAAAGCTCTGGATATTTTTTTATAACCTAACCCTGCTTTAAACTTCTCTACAACTTTATCCCTGACCTGTCTGCTGTGTTCCTTGGCCTTCTGATGCTGTTTGTTCACTAATGTTCTCTAACAAACCTCTGAGGGCTTCACAAAACAGTTGTATTTTTTTTCTTTATTTTTTTTAAATCAGATTATTTTTTATTGAAAAACTTTTTCTACAATAACAAAAACACCAACCACAAAAATATAGATTAACAAATAAAAAAAATAAAATAAATAATTAAAAAAAAGGCTACCACAGTATTGGAGATTAGCAAAAAAATGAAAAACAATAGAAAGACCGTAAACAAGTGGCTTCCATTTTCACAACAAAAAATACAATCTTGTAAGAGTAACAAAATTTAGGTCTGCAAATTCCATTGGAAACACAACTTGTGTGAGCAGGTATTAGACATTAGACACTGCAACAGCACAAAAAAAAGAGCATAAATCACAAATGTTATATAGGGAGTCCTAATAAGGTCTCAGGAGACAGTGGAGGAGTCGTTAGCCAGAGGTCCCAGATTTTATGGAATTTTTTTGGACAACCTCTATGCTTGTATGTTAATTCTTCCCTCTTTATTGTGAAGTTCACTGCTTCTTTCCATTGTGTGTTGGAGAATTAGGCGATAACCCCTTTTGCTAAATACGTTTGCGATCAAAGGTACAGGGTTCTGATCCATGACATATTATAATCCGAGGGTAACACCTCCTCCTGGATTAACACCCAATATAGCACTCTTAAGGTCTATAGGGACCTGCGTAGAACGTATTACGGTCCAATAACGATGTAGTTTGGGATATTGCCACAACATATGGATCAGTGACCTATTATGCAGCGTACAACGTGGGCAGTTAGGTGAAGAACGTCTTCCCCATATGTGCAAGCGCTGTGGGGTATAATGGACCCTGTGTAAAATAAATAGTTGTGTCAACCATTGAGAGGGAGATAATGATACCCTAGGAGTAATGCAGGCCATAGACGGGTCGTTTATCGGCCGAATTTTCGTCCGCACGAAAAATCGGCCGATAATCACGCCGTTACTGGGGCCAGCCTGTCGGCCGTTTTTTGTGGATCTCCTCATTTATTTTTAGCGGTCATGCTGGAAAATCCATGGAAAACGGACGTTTTTCGGGGCCATGGGTGGCAGCATTGGCAACGGGGCCGACCGATTTTTCATTTATTGGTCGGAAATAAATGGCCCGTCTATGGCCTGCCTAAGTTCAAGTGCTTGCTGCCATTGTTCTTCTTCAAAGGGACCCACATCCTCCTCCCATCTATCTGCACATTTCAGCTGTATCTGATCTCTAAATGTGGCAGGTAGAGCAGAGTATAAATCCCCTATCCTTCCCCCTTTAGTACTGGATGAAGATCCCACCATTCTCAGTACATTAGAGGGATTATATACCAACTCCATTGAGACAACCTGACATTGTAATGCATGACGGATCTGAAGATATTGAAAAAACATCTTGTGTTAAATTATATCTCTCCACCAAGTTTTCAAAAGATAACAGAGCACCATTGCTACAGTATACAATTGATGTAGATGAATAATACTCGCTTGTCGCCATCTTTCAAAACCTGAAAGTGTGGCCAATTCAGGAAGGCTAGGGTTATTCCAAATGGACATATATCCTTTATGAGATGTGAGTTCCCCAACAGATTCCCAAAGACAATGATGCATATAAAATGTGGGAAACTTACAATGTATCTGAAAATGACCCCATACCAACAAAAGGTCCACTAAAGGGGCTTCCGGTAGTATAGACAAAAAAGTGCATTGAATGGGGTCTAGAATGTTAACTGAATGCCACCCATACTTGTGTTGGAATCGGGAAGCTAGAAAGTACAGTTTGGCGTTAGGGACTGCCAAACCCCCACTGTCCGTGGGGAGCTGAAGGGTAGTAAGTTTAATTCTAGGGTGTCCTCGCTTCCAAATAAGTTTCCAAAAAAATGTATCTATGTTTCTAAAAGTTTTTTTGAGGGATCCAAACTAGGCAATTATGTAGTAGATATAACAATTGTGGCATCCATATAATTTTTACTAGATTAGCCCTGCCAATAACCGAGAAAGGTAATTTACACCAAGTTCTGCCAGTTTGTTTCCTCCTAGATAAAAGAGGGTCAATGTTTATGGAGAAGTATTCCAAAGCTCTAGGTGTAACGTGAACGCCTAAATATTTAAAGGAAGAAACAACTGAAATCAGGTTGGCCTCGGAGGGTAAATCACCAGATATCGGTATAGTAACCGACTTGCCCCAGTTCATGGTGAACCCAGAAAATGAACCATATATTGAGATAAGGAACAGCTGTATTTATACGGAGATTAAATTACACACAGGTGTACTCTACTAATTAGGTGACTTCTGAAGGCAATTGGATCCACTAGATTTTACTTCGAGATATCAGAGTAAAGGGAGCTGAATACAAATGCACACCACACTTTTCAGATATTTATTTGTAAAAAATCTTGAAAACCATTTATCATTTTCCTTCCACTTCACAATTATGTGCCACTTTGTGTTGGTCTATCAGATAAAATTCCAATAAAATACATTTACTTTTTTGGGTGTAACATGACAAAATGTGGAAAATTTCTAGGTTGTAGGAATAAATTTTCAAGGCACTGTATGTTGTGATTAAAATGTGGAGAAGGCAGGAACTCTGACTGTCTGTGTGTTTGCTCTCCACTTTATATAAATAATACATTTATCGATTGAACTTTTCATATACTGTATATTTGCCCATATAGATAGAAAAGGAGGGGAAAAATAAATCACATGATCTACAAATGCATAGAAGCGTGGGTTTATTTTATGGCATGACAATGCAGTAATTGTATCATATCTGATATATTCAGACTTCGTTCATGGCAGTGTACTGCAATGATAAAAAACAGTGCTTAAAAATAAAAAAAACAAAACCTTCATATTCAATCTAATACACATATACCCTAAGAAATTGCACTAACCCAACACAAAGGTTTGTCATCGTTCTAAAACGTGAGGGGAGATGTTCCTGGGATGTATAACTGTACCTAGATCGTGAAGCAGTGTTGTAGTCAACTAAATCAAAGCAGAAAATGTCAACTTTCAAGTATTCCATGGAAACTGTATAGGTAACATCTAATCTACCCAAAACCGGTATTTCCTATTTGTGCTGATGCAGGTGAGTTTAATCATGTATTGCGTCGTACCCTAGGTTCACATCTGTGCGGGTGGTGCCGCTGTGGATCCGAGTGAAAATCCGTGCAGCCGCCCCACCCACACAGAGAATTGCGGACCCGCGGGCGGGTGCCATTAGTTCTAATGGCATGCCGCCCGCACTGGAAAACGCAACTGTACTCGGAGGTTCCCGTGTGGGCTGCATTTTCCAAAGAAGTGCAGAGACTTCTTTCCCTGCGTTCCACGGGCAAGGGAGTCCATTCAAATGAATGGGCTCTCGTGCCCGTGCAAAACGCGGCCCGCAAGGCCGCATAGATGTGAACCGGGGGTTAACCATGTCGAGAATTCCATTGGTGAGAGTTCTGCACTTGAGTTCTCAATTCCACCAACCTTCTGTAGCAATTACAAGGGTGTCCCATTAACTCTGCTTTGTTTTCCATTATTTATTGGGAACAGTCTCCACCAGGAGAACACAGTGATTACTGGTAACAGCTATAATAGCCGCTAGCAATAATTGCATTTAAAATCCGACAGGCTGGTTGTACCCAAGTTGATCGATCAATCAACTTGGGTACATTCAGCCTGTCCATACATGGTTTGAATCTCGGCCGTGATCCAAACACAGTCTATGGCCAGCTTTAGACCTCATGCACACTGGACATGTTTAATGCTGCTCTTAGGGGCATCTGGATATTTTTACTTTCTGCCTCTAAATGCCATTGCATGTTATCTATGGGGTTACTAAAACTGGAGAATGCAAAATCTGGTGCAGCTCTGCCTGGCAGCCAATCAGCTTCTAACATCAGCTTGTTCAATTAAGCTTTGACAATAAAACCTGGAAGCCGATTGGTTTCTGTGTAGAGTTGCACCAGATTTTGCACTGCCCAGTATTAGGAAATCAACCCCTATATCTCAATGCATTAAGAGGCAGAAAAAGAAACCCGCTGTACAGGAGCAGCGGCATTTTGGCAGAAAAAAACCCTTGATGTGTCTTCATGCTAGGTGCGTTTAGCACTTGAGCATTAATTCATTTCAGTGACCAAAATAAATAAATATTCTGGCCAATGAAATGAACACCCAAGCGTTTGACGCACCTAAAGACTCATTTACAAGTATCAAACTTTTTTTTCCTGCGAAAACGCCGCTGCCAGGAGGAAAGGTGTTTAGAAGGGCTGGGCAAAAGCCCAGTATGTATGAGGCCTAACTGCAGAGTGTAAAGTTGGGTAACTACACCCCAAACAAGGAAACCCTTATGTGACTCAGATCCCCCGTTCACTCCATGTGAAAATATTCTGAGGATTTAAAGTGATCCTTTGTTCACAGGAGTGCATTTACAAACCTTGTACAGCACTCCGAGAGCGAACTGAAATTTGCATAAAATAGCTTTTTGTTCAGGGGCTCCCAGGACACACCACAGTATTGATTTTCAAATGGTTGTGATGAATTTGTAACACAGGACAATTACTTTTATAAATAACATTCACTACTTTTCTTGTTTCCTTATACCTGTACTCAATCTATTATTATCTCGCCTGAATGTTTAAGGATGTACTAGTCATGGCTGCCTTGTATCATGTCCAATTGTCTTCCCTTCCCCGCTGGTTGCGCTCACATTGTGCTGAGCCCGAGGACGCTTACGTTATCACCTCTGCCTCTCACAAATGCATACTGTGGCAAATCTAACTGAACTGTGCCCAAGTCCACCTCTCCAAGTGGGCCAAGGTAGAGTATGCTGAACCATACCCAAGCATGGTACAAAGAGATCACACTAGCCAAACACACATGACTTTTGGATTGATACATTCACAGAATGGATTGCCTAGTGTGAATACACCTTAATTAGTACTGGTTTCCATGGAGGAACAATAGACAGTGAACTGTCATGCTTTGGAGGTGTCAGTCTGTTCAATCACGGAAGGAGTGGGACATTTTAGACTGACCTTACCAAAAAACTGCCTATGCAGATGGCGGTCCATCTATGGAAGTTCACAATTGCATAGCTTTAAATTTGTAATCATCAGGTATTCACTATCTCCTTCTATTCTGCCTCTGTTGTGCTGTTAAATTACCGGTTATGCCAAATAAAAAATATTTAAAGGGTTAGTTCACCTTTACCAAAAAACTTCCTATGCGGATAAAGGGTGTCTGTAGAGTTATTCACCCTGAGGTCATCACAGAGGACAAGGGGGCACTCTTTACATCTGGAGGAAAAGAGATTTAAATCTCCAAACACAGAAAGGTTTCTTCACAGTGAGAGCTGTGAAAATGTGGAATAGACTCCCTCAAGAGTTGGTTCTGGCCAGCTCAGTGGATTGCTTTAAAAAAGTCCTGGATTGTTTCTTAGATACACAGAATATCCTAGATTGTAAGCTCCAAGGAGAAGGGCCCTCCTATCCCTCTTGTATTGAACTGTATTGTTGCTGTATTGTCTCCCGTTATATTGTAAAGCGCTGAGCAAACTGTTGGCGCTATATAAATCCTGTACAATAATAATATAACTGGATATAACATTTATAGGTAAAGTTGATCCAGGGAATATCAGATTGCCTCTCGGGGGATCAGGAAGGATTTTTTTCCCAGCAGGAGCAAATTGGATCGTGCTTTGCTGGGGTTTTTGCCTTCCTCTGGATCAACTGTGTGTATAGGATAACTTTTTTTTTTTTTTTTTTAATGGTTGAACTGGATGGACTTTTGTCTTTTTTCAGCCAGACTAACTATGTAGCAGCACAACAGAGGCAGAATAGAAGGAGATAGTTAATACCTGATAATTACAAATTTAAATTTGAGCTGTATGCATCTATGAAACTCAATGTAGTGCAGATGGACTGCCTTTGGCGCTATATAAACTCGATGTAATAATATTTTTTTTATAAACAGGTCACCCCCAGGTAATTTTTTATTTCTACTCCTTAGGGGCTTCCATTTTTGTTTAGGAATAGGTTCCTACCAAGCCATTTTGCTGCAGAGTCGTAATCCAGGCACTGGGCAGAAGACATTCAAGATAAAATCCTCGGCCTACACGGCAACAAACCTACTACATGATGATCAAGCGGTGGATGGGAGATTGGGAATGTCCGTGGCTGCACTGTATGAACTCACAGAGGTGTTCTGCATGCAGTACCCACAGACATTCCCTTGCTATCATGCATGATCTGTCAGTAGTATTCAACATAAATGGTGATCAGAACTTATAACTTAAGTATCATGGCTACTAACTAGCATTAATGATTTATCTGTCCTCAAATTTTTAAAAAAAGGGGGAGGTATGAGAATTCTTATTAAAAGGAATCCTATTCTGCACTCAGCTACAAGCAGCCATTGCCCTCAACTGTTTTAGGTACAAGATAACCTAACAAAGGTGTCTATCTACTGTCCATGGTAGAAAATAACCCCAACCCATCAGAGATGGTGTCTCTCTATTGTCCAAAGTAGAAGATAACCTCAACCCATTGCAGGAGGTGTCTATCTACTGTCCATGGTAGAAAATAACCCCAGCCCATCGGAGATGGTGTCTCTCTATTGTCCAAAGTAGAAGAAAACCTCAACCCATTGCAGGAGGTGTCTACTGTCTAAGAAACAAGATAATCCCAACCCCCATTGCAAGTTGTCTCTCTACTTTCCAAGGTGGAAGATAAGCCCAACCCCCATTTCAGGTGGTGCCTCTTTACTGTCCAAAAGGTAGAAGAAAATCCTAACCCACTGCAGATAGAAAATAACCCCAACCCATCGGAGATGGTGTCTCTCTATTGTCCAAAGTAGAAGAAAACCTCAACCCATTGCAGGAGGTGTCCATCTAATGTCTAAGAAACAAGATAACCCCAACCCCCATTGCAAGTTGTGTCTCTCTACTTTCCAAGGTGGAAGATAAGCCCAACCCCCATTGCAGATGGTGCCTCTCTACTGTCCAAAGGTAGAAGAAAATCCCAACCCATTGCAGGTGCTGTCTCTCTACTGTCTAAGGAACAAGATAACCCCAACCCATTGCAGGTGGTACTTTCTCCCCCAAACCCTCGTTCCTCCTGAGATGTGTGCGTCTCTCCAGACTGGCCAGCAGTTTGCCCTCGTTCACACACGCACACCTCAGTTTGTACAGTTGCTCAGGGATCCATTTGGTATTTGAATAAAGACATTTTGACCCCCGTTACTGAAGAATAAAAGTCTTCTAATTAAGAAGAGCAAACAAAGCTTGCATGGAAGCGTCTAGATTGCTGAAGACCACAATGCGGAGCTGAATGAGATGAGAAATTTATAGTACACAAAGTCTCCTCCTCCTCTCAACAAGTTGTTTTCACTGATGGAGGGGTTTTTAATGTTTTAATTTATTTTCTTCCACTCGGTGACTCTGGAGCGGTAATTCACATGACTTTTAAGCATCAACACTTCATCTATTCCTACCCAGCAAACCATTCTTATACAAGTTTTCACCAGCGCCTACGAAGAGTGGTCATCAGGTGTCAACGAGCCCTTTCCAAAGTACTGTACTTGATCGACAGAAGCCATGGTGCCAGCACATCCAGGGTGACCCCCCTTTCCGATCAGTTTGTCTCATAGGAGGACAGCAGTGCAGCATCCACAGGCTCCATGCATGATGGACATGTGAAGGAGCGCATAAGCCAGTCATCTATACATTCCATATGGTAAATGTGCATACAAGGCAGGAAGCGTATTGGATCCCCAGTGACAAAGTCCAGCATACAGATCACACACCTGCACAGAAAAAACAGAAGAGAAAAAAAAAAAAAGAAGTGTGATGGATGTACTGTATCAATAACAGCACAGATTAGCAAAGACATAAACCCTGCACACATGGGCATTAAAATACAGGACATATCTCCCCCCACTTCAGGCAGAAAAATGGTATTGATCTGCATGAAGCTGACCACCATCTGCATCTTCTGCAGCCCTGACTTTATTAACGTATCTAAAGCGATTTGTTATTTTTTTTGGGTGAAGTAAAAAGCGTTCGGGTAAAAGATTGTGTTATTATTTTATTACTTTTTATGGTTTTATGAAGACATTTTTATTGTTTCAGTAATTTGTATGAAATGTCTTTTTAAAAGAGGAACTATACTCACCTCCACTCCAGCGATGAAATGCTTAGGAGCTTCTTGTTGGCTGCTAAACATCTTCGGCTGGTCTTCTTCCCGGTTTCAATCTCAAGCCGTTTTGATTGGCCGGGCCAAAATGATGTCAGTCGTGCGCAGTTGTGGAAATGAATTTATCCCGGCAAATACTAACATTGCATAGTTCAGTGTACACAGCAGACCGACAGGTAAGAATACTTTAACCACTTCCAGACCGGACACTTTTACCCCCTTCCTGACCAGGGCAATTTTCAGCTTTCAGCGCTATCACACTTTGAATGACAATTGCGCAGTCATGCAACACTGTACCCAAATGAATTTTTTACCATTTTTTTTAGACAGATAAAGCTTTATTTTGGTGGTATTTATTCACCGCTGGAATTTTTATTTTTTTTGCTATGTAAATGAAAAGTCCAAAAATTTTGAAAAAAAGTGTTTTTTTTATAAAATTTTGCAAATAAATAATATTTCATCATAAATCTTTGCCAAAATTTATTCCGTTATCTTTTTAGTAAAAAAAAATTTCCAAATTAGTTTACAACCAAAAATTATAATTTTTAAACATTTTTTTTTACATTTTTATATTATTTTTATTTTTTTATTTTTTTACATACTGTTACCCTAGCAGTACAGTGTCACCATGGTGACACTGTACTACTTGGGGGTGGTGATGAAGATTTTTTTTTTTTTTTTTACACATTGCTTTTACACCCATATAGGATGTAAAAGCAATCATTTCTCTTTCTCTCTGTCTGCATTCTTGCACTCATTGAGAAGTACTGAGTGAGCTGTGATTGGTCACAGCTTGTCACATGGTACAAGCCTGTTGTGAATAGGCTTGTACCATGTGACCTCTGTGATCATTCACAGATTTCACACGTAGTAAGCAATGATGTCACAAGTGACATCTTGCTTACTACTTTGCATGTGATCACTGATTGGCCAATCAGTGATCACATGATCGGGACCTCGTACAGAGGTCCCGTTCCGACGATCGGTGTTTCATTGTGTCCGGAGGACACAGCGGGCACCGGATCGCGGTGCTACGCGCTCCCAGGAAGCGTGCACAAGCAGTGTGCGGGGAGGCCGTTTATAAACGGCCACCCGACCCTGCACTGCCACCGTCCGGCCGTTTATATGCAACGCCGGTCAGGAAGTGGTTAAAGCAGAACAGCCATAGTTTGTCTCTTCTGTACTAAAAAGTCCAACTGTTAGCAGATTTTTTTTTTAAATTAAAGTAGACCTTAAAGTGGAGTTCCACTCACTCTGTAAAAAAAAAAAAAAACTAGCTGCTGACTTTTAAAAAACAGCCACTCACCTATCCCACGATCCCGCGCTGGCCCCTGCCGCAGCCTGTTTCACCAGCCATCCTGAATTCCTGGCGCTGGTATCTTCAGTGTGGGCACCCGGCTTCACAGCTGGGTGCCCACTGTGCATGCGTGAGTAGCGCTGTGCTTCCTGAATGGCCCCGTCATCTTCTGGGACCTGTCGCATGTCCCACAAGACTTCGGGGAGGGAGGGTAGGAGGGCAACTTCCGTTTCCGATGGCCTAGGCAATCACAGTGGAAGTGGGAGCGGGTACCTGTCAAATTTGGGTACCCGCTCCGCCCCTCCCTCCCCGTTCCCCAAAGGTGCCAATCCTTAATGGAGAGCGGGGGGCCAATCTTTAAAGCAGAACTTCCCCTTTTGGGTGGAACTCCACTTTAAATCTGTGATTTTTGTCTTATAAATGAGATAATTCTCTGGCTGCTTAGTAATGATTTCTCGAACACACTCCCTCCCGCTGTATAAAGTCTAGTACACACTATGAGAGAATTGGACGAATGATCGTCTCATTTTCCACGAAGGTGCATATCATGATGTAACCAACAATAGTATGAACTTGTATGAAAATTCTCAGCCTATGTAGGGAGACATTCTTTCTTGCGTACAATTTCTATGTTCATTGCCACTTTCTTCTGGGTTGTTCTTTGCTTCTGATCATGCACTTTTTTTTCTGTTTATTTCCGTATATGTACACATTGAGCAAAAATCGTACATTGAGTTCACGTACGATAAAAATTTTCTAGCTTGCACTTTTTTTTTTTTTCGTTCGAATTGTCGGAATCAGCTGTTGAAAATAGAATACTAAGGAAGAGGTAATCAACCTATCGCTCCTTGTACAGAAATTTCCATACAATTTTCTAATCACGTGTACAGGCCTTTACCAAGCATGACTTTTGGGTCCCTCAGGTGGAGCTCTCTTGATTTCTGCCCCCCCCCCCCCTCATCTGCTGCGATCACACCAGTGAATATCTATTAGGCAGTCACTCTCATACACCCCCCAGCTGACATGCCCCTTTCTCTCTTTGGCTGGCCATAGACGGACGTTTATCGGCTGAATTGTCGGCCGATAAACGAAAAATCAGTCGTTACTGCCACCAATGCTTACGGAAAACGGACGTTTTTCGTAGATTTTCCAGCATGACCGAAATGACAAGACCCGCGAAAATAGGCCGACGACACTGCCCCACTAACGGTCTATCGGCCGATTTTTTGTTCAGCCGACAATTCGGCCGATAAACGTCCTGTCTATGGCCTGCATTTGTGTTGTAACAGCACTGGTCTCAGGCAAGTGCCCGAGATCAGTGCTGTCAATCAGCACTAGTCGATTATGCTCCTCAATCAGATCCATAAGACTGGAAGGGGAAGGGGGGGTGCATTGTCAGTGGATCTACTGCACCAACTGAAAGAGAATAAAGTGCTACAGACACTTTGTGCCATTGGAGGAAGTGTATAGAAAAGGTGTGGTGAAACCATGTTTACAAAGCCTACAGACCACTACAGAAAGTCAAATATTTGTTCATTTTGCCATTATCCTGAGCATGACCTAGAATAATTGGGCTGCAATAAAAGTATACCATAGGAGAAGTACAAAGGCTGCTATTGCTGTTCTCCATCTGAAAATGCCAGGCTGTAATTGGCTTTGGTAACTTTCCATGAAAGCCCCACTCCTGCTAGTTTCAGCAGTATATTAGGCACGCAGAAAACTAGCCTCAGGATTAGCTTCATTGACCTTGATGCAGCAGCATTATCCTCGGATCTTCCCTCAAAGTCATAATCCAGAGATTTTATGTGTTTAATTTCCTGTCCAGGAGACTGGAACCTAGCGGCTGCTTTATTCTTAGAGTGACCAATCCCCCCCACAATGCCCTGGTGTGATTTGATGGGGATTTTACTGACATCAGGGGACAGTGAGCAGTACCAACAGATTACAGGCAGAAATGGTGTGCAGGTATTGGGAGCTGTGACAGAGGACACGATTACTCCTGACAAATCACACAGAAATGCCCATGTAATGCCTACATAGGAACTAACATCCCAAAGCTTAATGAGATGTGTAGGCCATTGTGATGGGGGCAATGATGTGCAGCACATCTGGGTTTTTCCCCCATCCACACAGCCCGGAAAGAAAGTCATTCTCAAAACAGATAAATCAGGTGTATTGTAACCACTTGCCTACCGGGCACTTATACCCCCTTCCTTACCAGGCCAATTTTCAGCTTTCAGCGCTGTCGCACTTTGAATGACAACTGCGCGGTCGTGCAACATTGTACCCATATGAAATTTTTATCATTTTTTTTCTCACAAATAGAGCTTTCTTTTGGTGGCATTTACTTGCCGCTGGGGGTTTTATTTTTTGCGCTATAAACAAAAAAATGTTTGAAAAAAAAAAGGTTTCTTTGCTTCTATTATAAAATTTTGCAAACAGGTAATTTTTCTCCTTTACTGATGTGCGTTGATGAGGCTGCACTGATAGGCAGCACTGATGGGCACTGATAGGCAGCACTAATGAGGTGGCACGGATAGGTGGCACTGATAGGCGGCACTGATGATGGGTACTGATAGTCAGCACTGATAGGCAGCACTGCTGGGCACTGACTGGCGGCACTGGTGGGTGGCACAGGTGGGTGGCACCGCTGGGCACTGGTGGGTGGCACCGCTGAGCACCGATCATCAGGGCACTGATGATCGGTGCCGATCCCTGCTCTGACAACTGCCGGTTCTCGGTAGTACTTTCCCCACGTTCTGACAGCGAGAGGAAAGTGCAGCCGAGAATCGGCAATTGCATTTCCCTGTGATCAGCGTGTCACTGGACACGGCTGATCACGTGGTAAAAAGCTGCTGTGATTGGCCTTTTACCACATCATGTGATCAGCTTTGTCCGTAGGACACAGCGATCACAGAGATCGCCGGGGGAGCGCAGGAGAGCGCATTCTGGGAGGACGTCATATGACGCCCTCCCAGAACTGGCTAGGCGCAGTGTAGCCGTCATTCGGCTAGCTGCGGTCGGCAACTGGTTAATAACTGCACAACACAACAGAAAACAATTGTGCATGCTGAAAGTGCTCACAATTCCAAATTCACCTTATGCCCCGTACACTCGGTAAGAAAATTCTACGAAAATTTTCGCGGAACCACTGATGGAACGATTTTCTCTTCATTGGTGAGCAGGATGTTTTAACCGATACGATATTGTGAACAAAAAAATCCGGTTGAACAACAGTGAAAAATTTTGTAGTTTCGCATACGAACAGCTGATTTTCTATGCGGTGGTATGACGGTCGTACGAAAAAAAATCTATCAAGCGCTATCACACATGAGCGGAAGCAGAAGATGACCCGGATGTTTATGTCCAAGGAATCTTCGTAAACACGAACAAAAAATCTAAATGTTAAAAGTAGATTGGCCTAATGAGATAATGACACCAGAATTCTGCAGATGATATTTTATGTATCACTATTTATGTATACAGGTCATGTAATAAACGATATTATACTCATTGCTGGTCATTGTTGTGTATATTGCTCGTTCTGGCCGGAAGGGCGTGGCTACAAGGTCACATGCACACCGCATCACTTCCACTTGTACAGAAGATGTCAACACTACGTATTGCCCGAACGATTTTTTTAGATTGGTTAATGTGGGCCACGATTTCGACCAACGAACGAACGCCTCTCGGCTGTCGGATGACCGATCGATTTTCTAATCCTGTATTCCCACCTTTAATATGTTGCTGGTAGACTGGTAGCAATTTTCTCCATCTCTGGTGTAAGCAGCTAAGTGCACAGCAGAGCTCATGCTACTTAAAGCACTCTGCATAATGCTAGTCGATAACCCCGAGACTCACGTCATGGCAGCAATCCTGATGCTGGAGGCACCTCGCCAGTAACAGGATTGCTATAAGAGCAGAAAGAACCTGCTACTACAAAATTGCTCCTTCACTGGCCATACCACCAAGGTGTCGGTCCATCATTGCTTCCTTGCGGTCAACTGACATTCTGCAAGTTTCATCGTGGGAGGGATGCCACAGAAGCAGGTGATTGCTCTTGTTTGAGATCCTGTTGTTAGCGAGCTGCAGCCAATAACAGGATCTCTGGTGTGGCATGGCCCTAATGGGTCACATACTCTGGGGTAGGTTTACTAGTACACAAGTCTGTGGATCATGTTCATTAAATGGATAATTAAAGTGTATGCGTGGGTAATATCTACTGCAGTAGAACTCTGCCATTCATGCAAAACTTCTCTATGTGAAAAATAAAAACAGAGACGGCACAAATGCCTAACGCATTATCTATGGACACTTTATTAACCACTTGCCTGCTGGGCACTTCTACCCCCTTCCTTACCAGACCAATTTTCAGCTTTCAGCGCTGTCGCACTTTGAATGACAATTGCGCGGTCATGCAACATTGTACTCATTTGAAATGTTTATCATTTTTTTCCTCACAAATAGAGCTTTCTTTTGGTGGTATTTACTCGCCGCTGGGTGTTTTATTTTTTGCACTATGAACAAAAAAAAAAGCAAAAAATTTTGAAAAAAAAAAAAAAGTTTCTTTGTTTCTATTATAAAATTTTGCAAACAGGTAATTTTTCTCCTTCACTGATTTGTGTTGATGAGGCTGCACTGATAGGCAGCACTGATGGGCACTAATAGGCAGCACTAATAGTCACCACTGATGATGGGTACTGAAAGTCGGAACTGACTGGCGGCACTGCTGGGCTGCACTGATGGGCACAGGTGGGTGACACCGGTGGGCACAGGTGAGAGGAACTGGTGGGTGGCACTGCTGGGCACTGATCATCAGTGCCCTGATGATCGGTGCCGATCCCTGCTCTGACAACTGCCGGTCCTTGGCAGTACTTTCCTCACACTCTGACAGCGTGAGGAAAGTGCAGCCGAAAACCGGCAATAGCATTTCCCGGTGATCACCGTGTCATTGGACACGGCTGATCACGTGGCAAAAGGCCGCTGTGATTGGCCTTTTACCACATCACGTGATCAGCTGTGTCCATAGGACACAGCGATCACGGAGATCGCTGGGTGCGCTCAGGAGGGTGCGTTCTGGGAGGACGTCATATGACAGCCTGCCAGAACTGGCCTGCCGCAGTGCAGCAGTCATTCATGCCGCAGTGCAGCATGGTGACACTGTACTGCTAGGGTGACAGTATGTAAAAAAAAAAAAATAAATAATAATATAAAAAAATAAAAATGTAAAAAAAAAAAGTTTAAAAATTATAATTTTTGGTTATAAACTAATTTGAATTTTTTTTTTACTAAAAAGATAACGGAATAAACTTTGGCCAAGGTTTATGATGAAATATTATTTATTTGCAAGATTTTATAAAAAAAAAACTTTTTTTTCAAAATTTTTGGACTTTTTCATTTACATAGCAAAAGAATAAAAATCCCAGTGGTGAATAAATACCATCAAAATAAAGCTTTATCTGTCTCAAAAAAATGGCAAAAAATTCATTTGGGTACAGTGTTGCATGACCGCGCAATTGTCATTCAAAGTGTGATAGTGCTGAAAGCTGAAAATTGCCCTGGACTGGAAGGGGGTAAAAGTGGTTAAGCAGATGGCATTGTTCTATTTCACAGTACAGAACCCACCGCAGGTGTAACTTGAAGTTTTTACAGCGGCACTTTGTGGCTGTTGAAGTTTTTTTCTACAGCCAGTAAACCCCCCAGCATGTTATCCTATGTGTCAATGCACACATAGACTGGAATCAACGTTTTTGGCTGAGACGTTTTTTCTGGCTGGAAAAGTGGGTTTCTAGAGTTTTTTTAGCTGTAAAAATGCACCAATGTTGAAAAACGTGGCAAAATGCTCTAAAATGCTGCAAACCGGTGTTTTTGGACTTTTTTTGATGAAAGAAAAAATTAATTTTGGTAAAAAAAAAAAACCACGCTAAAAAACGCAAATGCAGGAAACCGCCGCTAATCGTGGGAAACCGCCACTAAACGCTAATGCAAATACGCTAAAAAAAGCTGAAAAACTCAGTTTTTTAACATGACTTTACACAGCTAACGTTACCAGCGTTATCAAAATGTCCCGTGTGCACGAGGGCTAATAGTCATACTAGTGGTAAAAGTAATGATGTTAACCTCTTCACGCCGGCCAAATGTGCGGCCTCCCGGTGTCTGGGCCTAGACGCCGAGCAGCCGCACATTTGCGTGCAATTAACGAAAAACATATGTGCTGAAAGCGCGCACCCGGCACACATGTCCGGTACTCACGGAAATGTCCCGGACTGCTCTTTCAATCGGGACCTTTCCCGAAAGTGTGAACGCCGTGATGATACGTCACGACGGTCACATGATCCCTAAACCCCGCCTCCTGAAACTCTTAAAGGGCCGGGAGGCGCCGGCAGGAAGGGGTTAATGATATTGTATAATAGAGAGAAGACACCAATATCACCAGCCTGTATATTACTGCAGTATTAAGCCAGGCATAGACGGATCGAAATTTGGCCAGTTCAACAAAAACCAGTCGAATTTCGATCCATCCTGGTTATACTGAAGTCAGCCTTTCAGATTTTTTTCGTATGATCACTGCCGCTGACTTTAACCAGCAGCAGTGATCACTGTATTCTGAAAGCAGGGAACCTCCCGCTGTCAAAATAAAATAGCTTCGCGGGAGGGATTCCCCCATCAACACTGACCGTGTTTATTGGGAAAACAACCGATTTTTTTTTTTTCCTTCATCCTGCGGTTGAAGGAAAGAAAATTGCATAATGTATGGCCAGCCTTACAAAGAAACCAAGCTACATTGTTTCATTAATAAAGCAGCCAAAACAATGCAAACGCTGGGATTCCTGATGCAGGGAAAAACTATCATGAAGACATAATGATAACATGGGATCCTATCCCTATGGCACTAACTCTTTCAGCTTCTTCTCCGAGCGCTCAGATCCAGAGTCATATCTGCCTTTCGGTAAATGCTGAATTAGGCCCATCCTCTGCACAATCCACACTTGTTCCTCCTCAGTCAGCTGGGTGGCTAGACGGGTCTGGCTGGGTGTGGGATGGTAAACCGGCACCGGCTCTCGTTCCTGAAATAAATCATGACAATGAAATCAGAACAAGAGAAACCCCTCTAAAGCATCAGTACATCTAATCTGCTACAAAAGTAGCATGCTGGATCACAGGTACACAACAAAACTCTGATGTTATCAGCCTTACCCACTTCTCCCTTGCTGGGCTACAGAACACCTCCCCCCTTATTTTATGTATCTTTCTGTAATGCATCTCAATGGGGAAAATTACGATGAAGCTGTGGCTCCTGGGCATCACAACAAAAGCCATATTTCCCTCTGTAAGACCTATGTTGTAATGTACGGCCATGTCCATGCAAGAACTTACCTCGCAGCTCTCAGCTCACCCTGCCCTTCCTCTAAACTGCAACTCTGCAGATCCCCCTCCCTTCTGCTCCTACTTCCAGCAGTGACTCCGCCATCTTCCAGCCTATTCATCTCTAATGTACACATAGACAAAATGTTCTGAGAGGGCATAGCAAGGGGAGCTGAACTGCTGAGACTATGATATGAACAACTTGCCTGCAACTATAGGAGTCGGGAAGGGCTTGTTTATAAGCCAATATGCAGCCTGTAGTTAAAGCAAATTATTTTGTTTTTAAGAAATACCACTTTTGAGGCCCAGTAACATCACCGGGTCTGTCTGCTGGCCTTTGTTCCAAAGCTAGACTGAGTTTGATGAGAGGGGCTATCATGCTCCTGTAAATAGCACATTACATCCAGAATTATATGAAAAAAATACCTCCCTGCCATCCCTTCAATCACGCATCCCTGCTAACTGCAGAGTGCTGCAACTTTTAGCTGTGCAGTCTGCTTAGCTGATCCAATAGAGTGTAATCAAGCAACTGATATGCAGATTGCACAGCTACAACCTGTGGCAAGCTATGGCTAGCAGGGATGCATGTCTAAAGGGATGCTGAAGACATGTTCTTTTATACAGCGCACTGAAACAGCAGTATAGTGACTTTTGGCAGCACTAAAAAAATGAGAATTGATGATCAGTGAAGTCACTTAAACAGCTGCGACTACAATGGGTCGTACTGTGGAGATGAAAGTGTGCATGGAATTGAAAGTAAATCACTCTCAACATAGACTACAAGTCTGGGGAAGAAAGGTAAGGCTGGAGTTAGGGCTCGTTCACACTTGGCTGTTTTACCAATGCTTGCCAAACGCCCCTATAGCGTTTGGCAAGCGTTGGTCAGGCGTTTGCGGAGCGTTTTTTAACGCTCGGCAAATGCTCCGCAAACGCTGCATGCGCGGTTTAGCGGAGGTTGCTAGGCATTTGCCGAGCGTTAAAAACGCCCCACAAACGCCTATAATGCAGTTTGAGTGGTGTTACCGCTCCGCAAACGCCCCGCAACCGCACCGCAAACGCTGGCCGGGCATTTGTGGAGCGGCACCATAGACTAGAATAGGAGGGTTCAACGCCTCCTGACTCAACCAGAGGCGTCTGTTTTGCCGCGACGCAAACGCTCCCGTTAGAACAGCACCATGTGATGCAATGTGCAGAATTGGCAGAGGCGTTTGGGAAGCGGTAAAAACGCTTCCCAAACGCCTCTCTGCCGCCTGCACACAACTCTAGTGTGAACGTAGCCTTATACTTTAAAAGGAGTTGAAGTATTACCGGTAAATGGGGGGGGGGTAATATCTCAGGGGATATGTCAAAGCAGTTCAATTTACCAAAAGAAAACAATGTGTTAGCTGGAGTCCATCTAATGCAGGCCATAGATGGGGAGAAAAACGGCCGATTTTTCGTCCGAAAATAAAACCGGCCGATTATCTTATCGTTAATGGACGATTTTGTCGGCCGTTTTTCGTGTATTTTGGACTTTCAGATTATCGGTGATGTTGGAAAATTTTCGAAAAACGCCCGACTTTATCCTCATTGATGGTCAAAAACGAACGATCGTTTTCCGAAAAAGGATCACAAAGGCCACAAAATGACATCATTTCCCGTTATAGGTTACTCATTAATCGGCCGATTTTCGTAATAATTGGTGGTCAGGTAAGTTTTTTAGACCGACCGATAGTTCGTTAATCGGCCAAAAATCTGCCGTTTTTCTCCCCATCTATGGCCTGCATTAGACTATCCTACACACAAGGTGACAACGCAGCTATGTGATTTCACTACCGATACATTGGAGGCTGAAAAAAGGGTTATCAGCATTTTGCCAACAGAAAAAAAAAAAAAAAAAAAGATAATAATTGACTTCAATGCAAAATCGCATCCCACTGACTTCAATGCATAATTGCTAATTATTGACTACAATGCAAAAATAACGTCTCTAATGCAGGCCATAGATGGGGAGAAAAACAGCCGATTTTTCGTCCGAAAATAAAACCGGCCGATTATCTTATCGTTAGTGGACGATTTTGTCGGCCGTTTTTCCTGTATTTTGGACTTTCAGATTATCGGTGATGTTGGAAAATTTTCGAAAAACGCCCAACTTTATCCTCATTGATGGTCAAAAACGAACGATCGTTTTCCGAAAAAGGATCACAAAGGCCACAAAATGACATCATTTCCCGTTATAGGTTACTCATTAATCGGCCGATTTTCGTAATAATTGGTGGTCAGGTAAGTTTTTTAGACCGACCGATAGTTCGTTAATCGGCCGAAAATCTGCCGTTTTTCTCCCCATCTATGGCCTGCATAAGTCTTTACACACATTATATATATATATATTTGAGGTGATTGTAGCCGTATTAGTGCATTTGCAACAGAAACAATTGAGTACTGTCCGCGATACTTTTTTTATTTGCACTAACATACAATTCTGAGGACAAGCTTTCGGGGTATGTCCCCTTCTTCAAAGTCCAAGCAGTACTGTACAAATCACAAAATTTCAGCAGAATGTTAGAATAGATGAAGAAAAAAAAAAAAAAAAAAGAGAAGATACAGCCAAAGCGAGGGGGGAGGGGATACTACACTCACACAGAGGGAGTCAAGCTTCAGCTAATAGCCATAAAACTGTTGGATGATGAGCGAGGAATCATTACACACTTATTATCCAACAGTTTTATGGCTATTAGCTGAAGCTTGACTCCCTCTGTGTGAGTGTAGTATCCCCTCCCCCCTCGCTTTGGCTGTATCTTATCTCTAGCCTCTCTTTTTTTTTTTTTTTTTCCTTATCTCTTCTAACATTCTGCTGAAACTTTGTGATTTGTACAGTACTGCTTGGACCTGAAGAAGGGGACATAGCCCGAAAGCTTGTACTCAAAATTGTATATTAGTGCAAATAAAAAAAGTATCACGGACAGTACTCAATCATATATATATATATAAAATTTTAGTTTAAATTTTTGTGTTACTTTCAATAAAAATTAATTTACGTTACTAAATTGTATTTTAGAACTTCATAATAGTGTAAGAAATTAAAAAACTGCACAGGCGATCAAATACCACCAAAAGAAAGCTCTATTCGTGGAGGGGAAAAAAAAAAGGAACTAAATTTAATTTGGGTGCAGCGTTGCATGATCGCAATTGTCAGTTAAAGTAATGCAGCGCTATATCTAAAAAAAATGGCCTGATCAGGAAGGGGGGGGGGGGTAAATCCTCAGGAGGGCAAGGGGTTATAGCAGGGTTAGATTATAAAAAAAAAATATCCCAAGCTCTGAACATCTCATGGAGCACTGTTCAATCCATCATCCAAAAATGGAAGGAGTATGGCACGACTGCAAACCTACCAAGACATGGCCATCCACCTAAATTGACAGGCCGGGCAAGGAGAGCATTCATCAGAGAGGCAGCCAAGAGGCCCATGGGAACTCTGGAGGAGCTGCAGAGATCCACAGCTCAGGTGGGAGAATCTGTCCACAGGACAACTATTAGGCCCCATGTACACGGGACATTTCTGAACGATGGAAACTGACTGCTGGAAAATATAGGTTAAAAAAAGTCTGTTTAGCCGCGTCTGCATAACGCGTTTATGTGCATTTGCGTTTAGAAGCGTTTTTTAAAGATAAGCACAGGAGAACCTCCCAAATGGCCAGAATGCACTGAAAAGTGGTAAATTATTAACTATTTCAGACTGTTTCAGAGAAATACAGAGAGTAGAAGCAGAGACAGCAGTACGTGTTGAGATTAGCTTAGGTGTGAATTGCTCATTAACATTTCTTTTGTTTCCAAGGGTGGGAAAGGTGTCTGCTGGAGTGAGTCATTAAGGTCACCTGGCAGGGGGTCTTCATGAGGAATTTGAGGTGTGAATGGTCATTAACATATCTTTTGTTTCCAAGGATGGGAGAGGTCTGAGGTGTGAATTGGTCATTACAATGTGTGACAAGCTTGGTAGGAACATTCTGTGTTCAGTGTTTTGTCCATCTGAGTACCCTGAAAACGCTTTGCATGCATTTTTCATGATGCAAAAAGGCTCTGGACAGCATTGGGAACTGGAAGAGTTAAAAAAACAAAAAAAATTCAAAGCAAACGCTTATAAACACGATTTGCCGCATTTACAAGCGTTTTGCGTTTGAAACTCTGGTAAAATCGACTGCTGAACTTTAAAAGAAACGACTGTAAACTCAAATGCCTGTAAACAACTCTGTGCACATGGACACATAGGAAAACATTAGGGAGAGTTCAGGGGCTGCTGAAAAAAAACGCTGAACAGCTCCTAAACGTGGGTTTATCAGCCGCAGTGTACATGAGCCCTTAGTCCTGCACTCCACAAATGTTTATCATTTAATACAAACCTTTACAATCATATATATATATATAGCTAATTTCATAAAAATTGCACAAAGTTGTGAATGGCTAGAAGCCCTGCCAGTTTATTTTCTGCTGTCTGTGTCCCATTGGGGAGATTTTACTTCTGTCACACAACAGGACGTTGGAGGAAATCTCTCAAAGCCAGGGACAAGCCCCTCTTAGCTGTCCCTGGAACAGGTACTCCCATTGGACGATTTCTCCTTGCTTTGGGGACAACTTTAAAATGTTGGCTATCCCCCCACTTTTGTTCCTGGTGACAAATAGAGAGGGTGAATCACTCCATTGGGGACACAGACAGCAATAAAATCCTGACAGTCCAAATCTTCCTTTGTCAATCAAAAACCAGAAAAAAAAAAAAAAGATTCCCCCGGAGATACTCTTTAATTGACTGTTCTGAAACTGCTAGTTTCCTGGCTTCAACGACCAGCCTGGAAGAGGTGTGCAGATCAAGGACTGTTACTGCAGTCTGACTTTCTAAGGTACATGTTTGTTCCAGGCCCAGTGAGTCGGGATACTAAAACTACAGACAGCCAGGCAATGAGCAATCCCAGGAAGAGGCTAGCAATGGCTGCCTGCTCATTTCTGGCTGTACACATCCAAGCTGTGTGAAGAATCAAGACAATGAAATGTGACACCAGAGGAAATCAGAGGACACCAGATATTTCCGGGACTCTGGACAGTCAATAGCAGGAATCCCGAAGTGTCAACTATTAGATCCAAATTAGAGTCTCCTTCATTCAAATCCAGATAGAGAAAACATTGGGAGGTGATGGCTGCCGAAGGAGCTGCTGACAGTTCCTGAAATAATAGTTCATATACTTCTCCTAGCCGGGATGGATGGCACTCACACATGTCAGATAATGGGGTACAGCCGCATACAGTGTACACAGGCACCAGGCTTCTGATAGTGGGGTGTGTATACATACAGCTGGTAATAGTATATGGAAGTGTGTATACGGGGAGTGGCGGTGTATACAGAGGGGTGTATACGGGGGATGGATACGGGGAGCGGCGGTGTGTACAGAGGGGTGTATACGGGGAGCGGCGGTGTATACAGAGGGGTGTATACGGGGAGTGGCGGTGTGTACAGAGGGGTGTATACGGGGAGCGGCGGTGTATACAGAGGGGTGTATACGGGGAGCGGCGGTGTATACAGAGGGGTGTATACGGGGAGCGGCGGTGTATACAGAGGGGTGGATACGGGGAGCGGCGGTGTATACAGAGGGGTGGATACGGGGAGCGGCGGTGTATACAGAGGGGTGGATACGGGGAGCGGCGGTGTATACAGAGGGGTGTATACGGGGAGCGGCGGTGTATACAGAGGGGTGTATACGGGGAGCGGCGGTGTATACAGAGGGGTGTATACGGGGAGCGGCGGTGTATACAGGGAGCGGCGGTGTATATAGAGGGGTGTATACGGGGAGCGGCGGTGTATACAGAGGGGTGTATACGGGGAGCGGCGGTGTATACAGAGGGGTGTATACGGGGAGCGGCGGTGTATACAGAGGGGTGTATACGGGGAGCGGCGGTGTATACAGAGGGGTGGATACGGGGAGCGGCGGTGTATACAGAGGGGTGTATACGGGGAGCGGCGGTGTATACGGGGAGCGGCGGTGTATACAGAGGGGTGTATACGGGGAGCAGCGGTGTATACAGAGGGGTGTATACGGGGAGTGGCGGTGTGTAGTTGTGTATACAAAGGGGTGTATAGAGGTATGAGGAGGTAGCAGTATATGGGAAGTATATACACAGAGGTATGACGTCACACACAATGTACACAATGCATTGAGTCACCTGGTAGGGCGGTGGGGGCTCCCCGGGCAGGCTGGCTCCATCAGAATCATTGAGCAGGGATAGGTCATCAGCGGACTGGGATGACAGGCAGTTCCCCATCCCCCCACCGCCGGGGATCCAGCTGTCGCCCCCGGACTCCCCTCCAGCTCCGGACTGTTTACTCTGCCTCCTTCCCGGAAGTCGCGGTGCTGGAGACTACAACTCCCGGCATCCCCGCCGTCTGCTCGTCACGTGCCGACTCCCTGTGTCACGTGGTGCCCAGGTGGATCTCCGTTACATTGTATCACTGCTGGAGAGAAACCCTTCCGGAAGGAGATCCCTGTGTCCTCTGTGAGAGATCCTTGCAATACAATCACTGTTCATAATAAAGTGATATTACATAAAATATTACAATTGTGTTTAAATATGTTTATTTAATATGTTATAAAATTTACACAGTTCTTTGACATTTATAGCGGTTGCAACAATGTATCTATTTGTATCCATTTAGGATACAAATGTTTTTATTCGGAAACAAATAAATACATTGTTGCAACCGCTATAAATGTCAAAGAACTGTCAAAGAAATAGCGGAGCTCTCTGCAGGGACACTTTTTGCCGGACTGGAATTCCTCTTCTTCTTCATCCTCTTCTTCATCCTCTTCTCCATCTTCTTCATCTTCCTCTTCTTCATCCTCTTCTTCTTCTTCTTCATCCTCTTCTTCTTCCTCTTCTTCATCATCCTCTTCTTCTTCCTCTTCTTCATCATCCTCTTCTTCTTCCTCTTCTTCCTCTTCTTCTTCCTCTTCTTCATCCTCTTCTTCTTCTTCATCCTCTTCTTCTTTCTCTTCTTCTTCATCCTCTTCTTCTTCCTCTTCTTCTTCATCCTCTTCTTCCTCTTCTTCTTCTTCCTCTTCTTCTTCATCCTCTTCTTCTTCATCCTCTTCTTCTTCTTCATCTTCTTCTTCATCCTCTTCTTCTTCATCCTCTTCTTCTTCATCCTCTTCTTCTTCTTTTTCTTCTTCTTTTGGTCTTCCTCTTGCAGGTCACTGCTCATGCGCAGATTTTTTTATCTGTAAACAGATCGGCTGATTTGCCCATAATTGCCGTGAAAATCGGCTGATCTGCAAAATCAGCCGATTTTTTCCAACTTTACCGATAAAAATAATCTGCCAAAATACAGAAAAACGGCCGAACAATTAGCCCACGAACGATCCGAAAATCGGGCGATTTTATTTTCGGCCGAAAAATCGGCAGATTTTCGACCCATCTATGGCCTGCATTACTTGGGAAACATACTGCTGTGTAATTCTCTGGTGTGCAGAGAAATACACAGCAGCATGTTATTGCTGGCAGGAGAGAGACCTGTGTTGTTTACATGCAAGTCTCTCCCCTCTCAGTGTTCCTCGGCGATCGCCGGGTGCCAGAGGGGAATCTCTGGCCAGGACCCGGTGATTGACATCTGTAGCTGCCAATGGCAACGCGGGTAGGGAAGCACGTGTATGCGTTCGTGCCCCCTATCCATAAATGCAAATCACATATAGACGTGATTTTGTGCAGCCCTGCCACCCTGTAGCAGTAGTTCTACTATAGGGTGGTGGGGAAGCGGTTAAAACAAAGTATTTATTAAACACAATATTTATGTTGCTGTGCAATGCGCTGCACATCTTCATTCAATGAACAGAAGTATTCAAGAATGTAACTAAAAGTGTTACTAAACCCACAACAGTAAAATCAGTCTGTAGATGCAGTAAAGCATGCTTGTTATACTCACCGTGGAACCTAAGGGGTTAATCCTCTGCATTGCCTAAAAAGGATGTTTGATCCTGTCTTCTCTGATCCTCCCCTTCTTCCACATCCCCCAATCCATTTGCTGATAAAACAGAGCCCTGGGGGCAAGCTGCCCATGCTCAGTTTGGTGTGTATTGCTAGAGAGGTTTTTGTTTTCTTGGGAGAGTGCATGTGATCAGCACAGGGCCAATCAGCGTTGTCCAGACAGAGGGTCAGGGGTCCTGAAGCCTCAAAAGAGAGAATAAAAACTCCTCCTGCAACATACCTCCCAATGTTTTCAGATGGGAATGAGGGATACCTATTAGCAAATGTATGTAGGTATAGGATAATAGGGCACACCCCCTGCCACGCCCCCTTAAAGGAGATATAAAAAAAAAAAAAGGTTAGTTAAACCGACAAGTGCTTTTTTTTTACAACTACTATTCCTTTATACTGGCTTTTCAAGTTTACAATTGCAATTTAGAAACTGGATGAAAGGTTTAGCACTGTGAAACACCTTTTGAAAGATTAATAGTACATTTTATATACAACTATATAGATCAGACCAAAATGAGGAACAGATAAGGAGGAAAGAGGGACAGAGGGACTTTGTTCCAAATCAGGGACAGTTGGGAGGTATGCCACAAGCTTTAACCAGTGCTCTGCTGGACACTGATGGAAGTCACAAAACCTAGCTGCTGATGAGAAAAGGTATTTAGCAGTTTATATTTACTAAAATATTTGCATTTCCACGTTCTGTGTACTGGGGGTGTCAGGGCTCCCGGGTAT
This sequence comes from Staurois parvus, assembly GCF_062004578.1. Classification (NCBI taxonomy): domain Eukaryota; kingdom Metazoa; phylum Chordata; class Amphibia; order Anura; family Ranidae; genus Staurois; species Staurois parvus. The sequence continues at coordinate 199,310 of NW_028319092.1, forward strand.
GACCAGAGGTGTGTGACTGACGCAGGGAAACACAGACTTCAGATATGTTATAAACAATATAATTTATTAACACTAACAATACAAACATAAACGCAGTGCAATACTAAAACATAACACAGTGCAAACAAACCAAACCAACCACCCACAGATGACAGTACATACAATGCAAGCAGGCCGGGTCAATATCAATCGGGCAGGTAGGTACAGGGGGAGCAAGCGGAGAATGGTCAGGGATCAGAGCAGGGTCAGCAACGAATCAGACAGGAACAGGACCAGGAACAGGGAGCAGGAGCAGGAGTAGGAGCAGGAGTAGGAGCAGGAGCAGGATACAGGGCCCAGGAGAAACACACACCAAGGCAGAGTCTGCAGGTCTGGCCATCCCTTAAATACACCAGTATAATCAGTTCCAGGTGTTTGACTGGCTGCAAGGTTGAGTCTCTGATTGCTGGGAGCACCCGCTGGCCAGCCCTGGTACTGCAGCTCATAAGGCAGGTGAGTCCCACCATTGCTGGCCAGTCCATTCCTGACAGGGGGAGACCAGATATAGTGAATGCGGGGTCCAGGGAGACCAGATTTAGTGAATGCAGGGTCCTGTGTAGACCAGACATAGTGAATGCGGGGTCCGGGGAGACCAGATATAGTGAATGCGGGGTCCAGGGAGACCAGATTTAGTGAATGCAGGGTCCGGGGAGACCAGATATAGTGAATGCAGGGTCCGGGGAGACCAGATATAGTGAATGCAGGGTCCTGGGAGACCAGATACAGTGAATGCAGGTTCCGGGGAGACCAGATATAGTGAATGCAGGGTCCGGGGAGATCAGATATAGTGAATGCAGGGTCCGGGGAGACCAGATATAGTGAATGCAGGGCCCGGGGTTTAGTAACACTTTAACATGAAATCCCTGAGAGCAAAAATACAGGTTACAAGGCGGTAAAACTATGGAAAGTGTTTATTTTTCCTTTCTTATACTCTATTATTTACAAAAAAAGCTTTTCGCTTAAAGATTGAGGGGTTGACTCTTGGCACCTGTCCAAATGGTCGTATGGAGAAGCCAAATTTCTCCTGCTGGTGGCTCTGTAGACTAGCTGCTCATTTAAAGCTGAACTCTGGTCAGAAACAAAGACACAAATAATGCAGCTCTGTATTCATTAGTCACTCACACATTTTTAGTTCAGGAGGAACCACCTCCACTACCACCACCAAAGAAGAAGAGAAAGGACCTGTGACATCATTTGACCAACCTAAAGACTGCAGGAAAAAAAGGAGTGTATAGAGGTTATTTATTTATTTATTCATGTATTCACTTATTTCGATGATTAGTTTCCAAGATGGAAAAACTTACTGCTTCCTTTAAAAATACAGAACACAAGTTCAGGATGACTTGGCTCCCATAGATAATGTTTTAAACACCCTCCTCACACCAAATTACCAAATGGTTCTATGAAAAAGAAGCAATGACCCATGTCACGCATCTGAATACCTGCTACAGGACAAGGGGTCTCAATTATTGCCAAACCTGCTTACTTTCTGATATTTCTAGTGGAGGATCAATATTCAGTCCTTAGAAAAAGTTGACCTTCCATCTCCCACCCTACCTGGCCTAACCCTTGCTTTTGTTTGATTTTATCTAGTCATTTCCAGGATAGCCTTTGAGAGATGGAGCTCCTCCCAGGAGGACCAGAAACACATTTCCAAAGCAGTTCAAAGGGTGGTTCCTCAGGCACATGATCAGTTTTTGTGTTTCCTCTGTTCAGAGGAGGCATGGTACCAGAGGAAATGTCTTTGAGTGGGGAGGCCTATCTCTTTAAGGGGTGTCTGGCTGACTAGGTTTCCCTCACCTCAGATGCTTTTGGTTGCTGCCTGTGGGATCCCCCTTCTTTTAAGACAAGAAGAGACCCACTTCCCACCTCTCTTCCATGCCCTGTGAGGGTCTTGACTGGCTGTGCTTCATCCCCTTGGCGGGGGTTCAGCGGCTGGCTTGTCACACTCACAGAGCACGTGTCATTGTAGGGGGCGGAGAAGTGTTCCTTATTCCTGCCACCATGACCATGCTTGACCAGAAGACACCAAGCTTTCCCACCTCTGTACCCCTCTTTTCACCTCCTTTTGCAGCATCTTCAACTTTATATAATCTCATCCCCTTTTCAGCATTCCACTGTACCTCCATCCCCAATACGTCCTTGCACCAATTCAGGGACTGGATCATTATAATCACCTAGTGCACTCTCAGCATTCTATTGAGAAAAGCTGCAGGGTCTGCATCCCTTTAGAAGTGTTTAAAGGGAAATTCCAGGTATGCATATTTTATAAATATTTACAGTACATTTGTTCATCTTGGACCATATTCAATATAGCATACCTGGCTGATGCCCCTGGAAGGTGGAAATCACTGAAGTAGACATCGATTTTCCAGAGATCCCCTCTTGCTTTCAGGGTTCCTGGAATTACTTGGCCAGGTGTGGTATATACATAGGCACATTGGTCCAAACTGAACCAATGTAATCATGTAAAAACTGCCATACCTGGAATCCTTACATAGCAACATAGGGGTTGATTCCCTAAAACAGAAAAGTGCAAAATCTGGTGCAGCTCTGCATAGAAACCAATCAGATTCCAGTTTATTTTTGTCAAAATGTATTGAACAAGCTGAAGTTAGAAGCTGATTGGCTACCATGAACAGCTGCACCAGATCTTGCACTCAACAGTTTTAGTAAATCAATGTCATAGTTTGTAAGGTTGAATAAAGACACCATTCCATCCAGTTCAGCCAGAGCGTGTGTGTATGTGTTTGTATGTTTGTTTATGTCAGTATCATTTCCAATATACTTGTACATTATGTTCATTATAAAAAATCTATTTTTTTTTTCATTTATCTACACTCCTCACTAACAACCACCAACTGTGGAAGGGAGTTCCACATCCTTACCACTCTATAGCCGGCCATAGTTGTTTTGAATCTCAGCCGGTTCAGCAGAGACTGGCCGAGATTCGAGCCATGTATTGGCAGGCTGATTATACTCAAGTGGATCTATCGATCGACTTGGGTAAAGCCAGCATGTTGTATCTTTAGGATGTGATTATTGCCAGTGGCTATAGTCACTAGCAATAATCATTGTGTTCTCCTGGCAAGGACGGCTCCCCGCACCCCCCCTCTTTCTTTTCTGTGGTTGAAAGAAAGAAAATTGCATCATCTAAGGCCAGTCTAACAATAAAGAAATCCTTACACGGGTTAAAGTGGTTCTAAAGCCTCAAGGTTTTATTTCCTTAATGCATTCTATGTATTAAGGTAAAAAACCTTCTGTGTCACAGACTTTCCCTCTTACCCCCCTTATACTTACGTGAGCCCCATCGCGATCCAGCGCTGTGCATGAGAGCTGCAGCTCTCCTGGCTTTGTCCCTCCTCACTGGGAAGATCAACAACAATGGGAGCCATTGGCTCCCACTCCTGTCAATCAACTCCACTGGGGAGGGAGGGGGAGGAGCTGGGCCGAGTCACGCTGTCTGTGTCAATGGATGCATCAGGACTTGGGAGCAAGCCCACATGGGTTTCAAGCTGCCTATTGGGGGCACCAGCAAGAGAGGAGCAGCCAGGAGCGCCGGCGGGCGACCTGAGAAGAGGAGGATCGGGGCCGCTCTGTGCAATTCTATTACACAGAGCAGGCAAGTATAGACATATTTGGGTTTTTTTAAAAATAAATTTTCCTTTACAACCACTTTAAGATTCCCACATGGAAGAGAAATATATTTGAAATATAGTTTAAAAATATTCTTCCCAAATATAGGAACGTCTACTTTTTTTAAATATATTCTTCAGATTTTTTTAACATATAAAAAAGTCACTTTAACATATATTTTTACATATATTTGTAAATGCATTCTAAAAATGTAGATTTGTATTTTTAAAGACATACAGTATATTTGAAATGCATTTTTAAAAATATTTTTCATATATTTTGTAATAAAAACACATTTCAACATACATACAGTATATATATATATATATATATATATATATATATATATATTGAAATATATTTTGAAATATACTGAATATGGCTAAAATTGTAGTGTTTAAAATATGTGTCAATATATTTGGGAAGAATATTTTTAAAATATATTTCAAATATATTTTTCTTCCATATGGGTTGAACTGCTGTTAATTACATTTTATTGTGTGTCTTCTGTAAAGTCCATAGGTTATTTTTTTTCTCCCGATTCTAGCATCAAAATTGAAAGATTTGTATATGGCAATGATATTCTCTACTAAGCCCTTCCTGTCCGGGGAGAATAGGTATAATGTTTGTAGACGTTCCTCATAACTGAGGTCCTCCAGCAAAACACGCAAGTAGGAAATTACATTTCTGGGGCACTCTGCACACCTACGGTGCAAGTTACAGTGGATGCAGATGGAAAAGGAATGGAAATCCCTAAAAATATTGCATTACAACATGGCATGCGTAGCAATTGTTTCTGCTATATCATTTTTTATTTGCTATATTTTTTCCAATAAAGTGGAGTTATTCTCTAGCCAGTTTAGCTCCCACACCTGTACACCCCTCTTCCACCATGAACCTAATTGTTCAATAGTAGTTTTGTCATTACCAGGGGCGGACTGACAACTCATGGGGCCCCCTGGACAATTGGGGATCATGGGGCCCCTGTGTCTTTGCCCACACTCAAAACACACCCAAAAAAGCATATAAAAGGTACCAGGGGCATTTTAGTGGGCCCCCTACTGACCCCGGGCCCTCGGGCAGTGACCGACTGCTTGAATGGTCAGTCCGCCCCTGGTCATTACTAATGATAACATAGTAATACTGTATATACAGTATGTAAGGGTGTTTGGTGGAGAGTCAATGTGAGATGACCCTACCGTGCAGTCATTACATCCCAATGCTGTAGCAGCACCCCGGTAATGGGAACTCTTGATTGGAAGTTCCTAACTTTGATGTCCTGATGTTCTTAGTGCTACAACTCCTGCTAAAGGAGACTTGCAGTTGCAAGAGGGACTGCCCCATAGGACATCCCCAGTCTCCACGACAGATCACATGTACTTGCCCTTGAAGGAAAGTAGGCTCAGACATGCTTTAACCCCTTGGTGCCGACGCCTCCCGGCCCTTTAAGGGTTTCAGAAGCCGGGAGATGGGGCGGGGTTTTAGGGTCATGTGACCGCCGTGATTCGCCGTCACGGCGGTCACATGATTGGGAAAGGTCTCGATCGAAAGAGGAGATTGGGACCATTCTGTGAGTACCGGACATGTGTGCTGGTTGCACACAGGGCGCGTGCTCCCAGCATGTATGTTTTTCTTAATTGCACACAAATGTGCGGCCGCTCGGCGTCTAGGCCCAGACACATTTGTGTGCGGCAGGTGTGAAGAGGTTAAAAAAGTCCTGGATTCTTTCTTGGATACCAAAATATATCTGGATACTAACATTTATAGGTTAAGTTGATCCAGGGAATATCCGATTGCCTCTCAGTGGATCAGGAGGGGATTTTTTCCCCTGCAGGAGCAAATTGGATCATGCTTTGCTGGTTTTTGTTTTTGCCTTCTTCTGGATCAACTGTGGGTGTAGGATTATAACTTTTTCTTATTATTATTTTAATGGTTGAACTAGATGGACTTTTATCTTTTTTCAGGCAGACTAACTATGTAACATGAAGTATCTCAAAGCTTTACAGGTACATAGTAAAAGATAGGGAAGGAGGTGGGATACCCAAAACTTACACAGGGGTCCTACAACTCCTTGTCTAGAAGATGCTGGGTGGATCACAGCATCCAGAAGCATCACACAGAACTTCAGTGTACATCCGCCAAAACAAGAGGTTCACGTCTATCTCTGCTTTCTAGCAAAAAATCTACTTAGACCCACTTGGCCACCAAGTAGTGGTGCACCGAAATGTAAATTCTGGATCAAAACCAAAAATTAAGGATGCACTTGGCCGAAAACTGAAACTGAAATGGCCAGCTTTTTAAAAAAATATTTTTTTTTTGTTATATAACTATTGTATTTGACTTTTTAATTGACATCATGAATTTAAATGGAAAAAAAATAAATATTGGACAGAAAATAAAATGAAATATATTTACAATTAAAAACCTTAAATAGATGCGTTTTTTGCATTGAAGTCAATGGGATGCGACTTTGCATTGAAGTCAATCGGGGGCGTTTTCGCATTGAAGTCAATGGGACGCAATTATGCATTGAAGTCAATAGGTCTCAATTTTGCATTGAAATCAATTATCATTATTGGCAACTTTTTTTCCCGATAACCCTATTTTCGGTTGATAATTTTCGGCGGACGATATATTGGTGCATCACTACCACCAGGCACACAGTCTGCCCACACAGAGAGACGGTATCCTATAGACTCAAGCAGACAACCTTCTCTGAACAACCAACCACTCCTAGCCATACACATTTAGAACTTTGTTAGAAAACGGTAATATTCTAAAGGTTTTTTCATTTTTTTTTTTAATGGTGACATCTCGAGAATAATTTTCAACTATAGTGACGAGGAAAATCAAAAGCAAAGGATGGGAAATGTGTATCTTTATTTTATCTGAATGAATTAAATTCTAACAGTGAATAAAAAAATCTTCACCTTTTATTATTAAAACAGCAGTGCTTGGGCTCCCGTCAATGACAATGCCAAGCCTAAGATGATATCATCCAACTGCTGCAGACAGTAGGAAGCATTTCCTTAGGCTAGCTATACATGGATTAAAATTTGGCTAATTCATCAGGAACTGGTCGAATTTCGATCCATGTATGGGCACTCTGGTTGTACACAAGGCAATCCATAGATCAACATGTGTACAACCATCCTCTCGAAATTTTCCTGAATGCATAGCCACCAATCACTTTTACAGTGCAGGCAGACCTAGCTTCCCCACGCCCCCCTTGTGGTTCTACAACCTCTGACTTCAGAATGGAGATCGGAGGGAGATCAAAGCACATCCATGCCTTGATCTCCACTGTACTGAATGAAACTGGAACTGATGCTGATTTTGTCACTTCCTATTTCAGATCCTCCATTTTCCTGCTGGTACAGCCAGGGGACCATCTAACCGAACAGATCTGTGCTCAGTTAGATGCTGTGAAGGAGGAAAGAACAAACAGAGGGCACACAGGCCTAGCGCATTACCATAAAAAATGTTTAATAAGAAATAAAGTAGGTGTTGTACTCACAAACGACAATATAGTCAAGGCACATCATAAAAGAACAGCTGGGTCAACACCGCACTCAGTAACAGTCCGCAATTTGGAGTGTAGACATCCAATAGCCTAACGCGTTTCAAGGACTTGCCTCTTCCTCAGAGCCAACTGACCAAATGTCTGCTCCCTCTTTTATATGCTCACTACTAGTTGAACCAAAGGTCACATGGGCCGTCCTGGACACTCCCCTATGCAGTTGGAGGGGTCACAGGGGCAATTGACATAGTATAAGTAAACACAAAAGATCTATAAAAATATATACATATATATGTATAAATAAAATCATTGAAACTAGTGACAATCATAAAATCATAAGAACCATAAGAAGTATGCAAATAAAAAATAAATAAGTAAAAAATGACACATATATATATTAACCTCCTTAGCGCTTTTCCCGAGTGTAGCTCGGGGTAAAATTTCTATACCAAGAGCGGTAACCCCGAGCTACACTCAGGCTTACCATGCGGCGTTGCTCTGGGGGTCCCTGCAACACTTACCTTGTCCTTCGCTCCCGCGATGTGTCCCCTGCAGCGTCCCCGGCCATCTCCTCCGGCCGATGCCGGCATCCGGCTTCTGTGTTCCGGACCCTGTGACGTCGGGACGTACTGGTGCCGGAACCGGCGGGAAATTTGAAATTTTTAAAAAATTTCATTTTTGCTGTCATTGCTGTTTCAATGCATTTCACATACATTTTGTCCCTACTGCTTTGTCCTGTGCCCTGCCTGCATTTTGAATGTTCTTTCTACCTGGAAACTTAGAAAAGTCCATGGCGTCCAAAAAGCGTCCCTTTAGGTCAAAAGCGGTTTTAGACCGGCTAGAGAACAGCGATAGTAAATCAGAACCACTTGCAGAATTGAGTGATAATGATTCGTGGGGAAATTCGTCATCAGACACTGAAAACGATTTTGCAACTTTGCTCAGCGATGTGCGAATTTGCCTCTGTATTTCAAATTTCAGTGTTTTTGGTTTGATTATATTATTGAATTAAATTTATTATTATTATATTTTTATTTTTATGATTATTTATTAAATTATAATTTATGATTTCGTGTTTCAAATTTTATCCTACCCGGGATGTTTACTAGACTCTTGTTCGGACAGATTTCAGTGAGTTATTCCTAAAAATTACAGCCTACAATAAAAAACTACATATTTCCATGCAAAAAAATGGTACTGCTTTCAGCACAAAAAATCGGAAAGAATCATACCGCCGAGGAGGTTAAAAATCCTTCCCTGGTGATGCACTGCATTGCTCGCATTTAAATAAATGGATGGATGGATGAACGACACTACGATGCTGCCTTGGTGCACTGCGTTGCCACACATGCTTAAGTTTCATCACATATGACTACACTAGAATAATAGTACACACTGTGTAGCAATAAAGTAAAAATATATTTAAAAAAAAGTTTAAAAAAAACCCAAAACTATAAAATTAATATAAAATGTATTTTAAAATGTTTTGCCATAACACCTGTTGCCCTGCACGCAAAAACGCAAGTCCATGGTGTGAACATGTACTGTATGTAAACCATGATCAGTTTAAAGTCTTTTAAAGCATCACCTCTGGAGCTTTTTGGGTACTGTCGTTTTTTGCAATATCACAGGTGCATGAAATTTTAAGACCTGACATGTTTGGTATCTATTTACTTGACGCAACCTCATCTTTTATATTTCACCAAAAAAGAAAGGTATTCTATTATGTGTTTTTGCACTAAAGTTCATTTTATTATACATTTTCCTTAAAATTTGCATTTGATAAACAGTTGTGCAAATATCATGTGTCATAAAAAAATAGCAACCATCATCTTTTTATTCTACAGGGCCTCTGCTTTTAGAAAATATATAATGTTCTGGAAGTTTAAGTAACTTAATGGCCAAAAATGTAGATTTTTACATGAGTGCAAAAAATGAAAAAAAAAAATGCTCTAATGTCAAACTAAGTAACAAACATGTCTTACTTATCTGCTCTGTGCAATGGTTTTGCACACAGCAGCCCCGATTCTCCTCTTCTGAGTTCCCCCACTGTCGCTTTTGACCTGAATGCTTCCATAGCCAGCTGCTAGACACGCAGCACAGCTCAGCCCTGTCCCCTCTTCACAGGCTGTGATTGAAAGCAGCTGGAGCCAATGTCACCCACTGCTGCCTCTGTTGCCTCCATGGCCAGTGAGAAGGGAAAGAGCCAAGAGAGCCACTGCTCTTGGGCACAACACTGGATCAAAATTGGGCTCAGGTAAGTATAAGGGGGTAATTGGAAGGGGAAGTGAACACAGAAGGTTTTTAAGCAGAATTCCACCCAAAAGTGGAAGCTCCACTTTTCTGCCTCCTCCCCCTCTCCGCTGCCACATTTGGCACCTTTTGGGGGAAGGAGGAGCAGGTACTTGGTTTTGACAGGTACCCTTTCCCATTTCCAGCTCAGTTTGCAGCGGAGAACTAAGCCAGACGTTCGGCACCCCCTGCAGCCCTCTGGGACACTTCCAAGGTCCCAGAGGACTGCAGCCCATTCACAAAGTGCAGTGTGCTTTGCGCATGCACAATAGGAAACCGGCTGTGAAACTGCAAGGCTTTCCCTTAGTTAAGATGGCTGCACCAGCACCCGATAGCGGATTGAAGAATGGGCTCAGGGTGAGGACACTGCTGGATGCATGGACAGGTAAGTGCCCTACTATTAAAAGTCAGCAGCTACAGTATTTGTAGCTGCTGATTTTTAATGTTTTTTTGGGAGGTGGCGGGGGCTGGAACTCCACTTTAAAGTGATTCTAAAGGTAAAAATAAAAATAAAATAACAAACATATTATACTTACCAGCACAGAGCAGCCTTGGCCCAAATCCTCCTCTTCTGGGGTTCCCCGGTGGAGTTTTTGACTCCTCTTCTTCAGAGAGTGCTCCTATAGGAAGCTGATTCCTATGGGGACACTCGTACGGTCTCACTCCCGAGCTCCACTGTCTGCATGAATAGACACAGACAGCATGACTCAGCCCCACCCCCTGCTCCCTCATCATAAGATTTGATTGACAGCAGCAGGAGTCAATGGCTCCAACTACTTTCATCCTGCTCTGTGGTGAAAGAGTTGAGAGCCCTGCTTTCATGCTCAGCACTGGATCGAGATTGGCTCAGGTAAGTAAAAGGGGGGCTTCGGGAGGGGGGGGTGGGGAGCTGGATATAGAGGTTTTTTTTACCTTCATTCATAGAATGCATGAGAGTAAAAAAACTTCTGCCTTTAGAAACACTTTAAAGTGTTACTGAACCCAGGACCCTGCATTCACTATATCTGGTCTCCCAGGACCCTGCATTCACTATATCTGGTCTCCCCGGACCCTGCATTCACTATATCTGGTTTCCAAGGACCCTGCATTCACTATATCTGGTCTCCCAGGACCCTGCATTTACCGTATCTGGTCTCCCCGGACCCTGCATTCACTATATCTGGTCTCCCCACACCCTGCATTCACCATATCTGGTCTCCCAGGACCCTGCATTCACTATATCTGGTCTCCCAGGACCCTGCATTCACTATATCTGGTCTCCCAGGACCCTGCATTCACTATATCTGGTCTCCCTGGACCCTGCATTCACTATGTCCGGTCTCCTTGGACCCTGCATTCACTATATCTGGTTTCCAAGGACCCTGCATTCACTATATCTGGTCTCCCCAGATCCTGCATTCACTATATGTGGTCTCCCCAGACCCTGCATTCACTATATGTGGTCTCCCCAGACCCTGCATTCACTATATCTGGTCTCCCTAGACCCTGCATTCACTATGTCCGGTCTCCTCGGACCCTGCATTCACTATATCTGGTTTCCAAGGACCCTGCATTCACTATATCTGGTCTCCCCAGACCCTGCATTCACTATATGTGGTCTCCCCAGACCCTGCATTCACTATATCTGGTCTCCCCAGACCCTGCATTCACTATATCTGGTCTCCCCGGACCCTGCATTCACTATATCCGGTCTCCCCGGACCCTGCATTCACTATATCTGGTCTCCCCGGACCCTGCATTCACTATATCTGGTCTCCCAGGACCCTGCATTCACTATATCCGGTCTCCACGGACCCTGCATTTACCATATCTGGTCTCCCCGTACCCTGCATTCACTATATCTGGTCTCCCCGGACCCTGCATTCACTATATATGCTTTCCCACAGTACACAGAACATTGAAATCAATTATTTTGGCAAATATAAACTGCTTAAATACCTTTTCTCATCAGCAGTATATAGCAGTCTTGTGACTTCTATCAGTGTACAGCAGAGCACTGGTAAAGCTTGTAGGAGGAGTTTTCTCTAGGAGGATTTAGAACCAGTGATCTTCTGTCTGGACAACACTGATTGGCCCTGTGCTGATCATATGCACTCTCCCAAGAAAAAGAAATAAACTTCCTAGTAATACACACCAAACTGAGCATGTGCAGCTTGTCCCCAAGGCTCTGTTCTATCAGGAGATGAAATGGGGACAGTAGAGGAAGGGGAGGATCAGAGAAGACAGAATCCTTTTCTTATCAGCAGTATATAGCAGTCTTGTCTGTGTCCAGCCCACCACTAGCTAAAGCTTGTAGGAGGAGTTTTCTTTCTGCTCTAGGAGGATGCAGAACCCATGACCTCTGTCTGACCTATGCTGATCACTCTCCTAAGACAAAAAAAACCTCTCTGAGCATGTGACCACGGGGTTCATTCTGTATCAGGTGGTCATTTCAACAGGAGTAGGGGCAGAGAAGACAGGATCAAACAGCCTTTTTACACAATGCAGAGGATTAACCCCTTAGGTTCCACAGTGAGTATAACAAGCATGCTTTACTGCATATACAGACTGATTTTACTGTTGTGGGTTTAGTAACACTTTAAATAACATTACTTTCCTGGCAATTATCATCATTTCACCTCTACCATATACTGTATATAAGTTGCTGTATAAAGCACTTTAATTCTGCAATATCATAGAAATGAAGTGCTTTACGAAAGACGTACTCCACATACAGCATTTGTGAAGAATCAGAGCTTTCTTCACCGACCTCCTGGGCGCTGTTTCTGCTTTGGGTTTTTAGGTCACGTGAAGCTTTCCTGCTGCTCACAGTTGACAATGGCTTGGCTGGTGGAGAGGGGGATGTATGATGATCCCTGGCACTCTGCTACATAAGCCTTGTCTAATCCCTCCTGTGTACTGCCAGGGTTCTGGGACTTACTGAGCTGTGTAAAGGTAGATTGGATTCTGTCAAAGATTACCAGCGCTGTGATCATTTTTAATGGTGATCCAAGAACACAGACAAAGAGGTTGCCAATGTCATTTTATTGAAGGTCTTTTTATTAACAATTCACATAGCTATTCATCCAGCGAAACCGCATTTACATTCGTTCTGTGCATTCTGTAACCAGCTGTTGTGAGAATGGGGCAAAATTCAATGTTTTTAGGTCTTTTTCACATGTCTGGGTAGCTGCGGTATCAGCGGGTTCTTGCTGTTGGAATGACCGGGTCATGCAATCAGCACCATTTAAACTAATGGCCGGCTGGCAGCAGCCACTGCTGTTTGCATGTAGTCGCACACAGAGCTGTTAGCTGTAGTTAGGGACAGATGTTTCTAGCCTGGACGCAGCTAACTGCTGGTGCTCCTAACCAGGCAGACTGACCATTTGGAAACTCGGGCACTGCCCGAGGGCCCGGAGTCAGTAGGGGGCCCCGTGAGATTCCCCTGGTACCTTTTTCATAGGCTTTTTTGAGTTTGGGCAAGGACACAGGGGCCCCATGATCCCCTATTACCCTTGCCACAGCTAACTGCTGGTGTTCCTTACCAGGCAGGGGCGGACTGACCATTTGGAAACTCGGGCACTGCCCGAGGGCCCGGGGTCAGTAGGGGGCCCCGTGAGATTCCCCTGGTACCTTTTTCATAGGCTTTTTTGAGTTTGGGCAAGGACACAGGGGCCCCATGATCCCCTATTACCCTTACCACAGCTAACTGCTGGTGTTCCTAACCAGGCAGGGGCGGACTGACCATTTGGAAACTAAGGCACTGCCCGAGGGCCCGGGGCCAGTAGGGGGCCCCATGAGATTCCCCTGGTACCTTTTTCATACGCTTTTTTTGGGCAAGGACACAGGGGCCCCATGATCCCCTATTGCCCGGGGGCCCCATGAGTTGTCAGTCCGCCCCTGTAACCAGGGGTGTATTTACTGCGAGGCAAACAAGGCATTTGCCTTGGGTGGCATTTTTCAGGGGGGTGGCGCTGGTGATCCGAGGGGCACCGGGGCTGGGAGGAAGAGCGGACTCCAGGAAGGGTGTGACAGTGAGTCTCTCCCACCCTCCTTCTCTTCCGAGGGTGTCAGGGGACCACGGGCGGGTGAGCGGACGAGCAGCTTGGGTGGCAGCTGGATGGTTGGGAGGTGGGGGTGGCAGATTTTTTGTGTTGTCTACGGCAGCTCTCTGTGCAGCTACATGCAAATAGGAGAAGCCACTGTCAGCCCACCATTAGTTTAACCCCTTGAAGCCGAGCACACGAAAATATGCTGTCTCTCGGCGTCTGGGCCTTGACGCCGAGCAGCTGCATATTTGCATGCAATTAAAAAATACATATGTGCTGAGAGCGCACGCTCCCAGCACATATGTCCGTGACTCACGGAAAGGTCCCAATCTCCCCTTTCGGTCAGGACCTTTTCCGATCATGTGACTGCTGTAAAGGCGACTCACGGTGGTCACGTGACCCTAAAACCCCGCCCCACCTCCCGGCTTCTGAAACTCTTAAAGGGCCAGGAGGCGCTGGCGCAAAGTGGTTAAAGCGGAGTTCCACCTAAAAAAACCCATAAAAGTCAGCAACTGCAAAAACTGTAGCTGCTGACTTTTAAAACACACTTACCTGTCCCTCGGTCCAGCGGTGTTTTCACCACGGCTGGTTTCACCGGCCATCTTCTCTCCCTGGCGCCGGCATCTTCATTGTGGGCAACCGGATGTGACAGCTCGTGGCTTCACAGCCGGGTGCCCACTGCACATGTGCGAGAAGTGCTGTGCTTTGTGACTGGCCCCGTGACGTGTCCTAGACGTGTCCTAGAAGACTTTGTGACGTGTCCTAGAAGACTACGGGGAGGGAGGGGGGAGGACAACTTCTGCTTCCCAGCTTCCCCCCCCCCGCTCCCCAAAGGTGCCAATCCTTAATGGGGAGTAGGGGACAAAGCCTTAAAGAGGAACTTCCCCTTTTGGGTGGAGCTGCACTTTAAATGGTGCTGGTTGCATGACCCAGTCATTCCAACAGCGAGAATTTGCCGATTCTTGCCACAGGAATTCGGCGAGTGCAGCTTCCTGGCCCTGCGAAGGGTATTTTTTTTTTACCTTTTTGTCAAACGTTCTTAGGCTAGCCACTGATGTCTGTAAAAGAAACACTGCTGAAGGTAACTTGATACCAGGGGCGGACTGACCATTTGGAAACTCGGGCACTGCCCGAGGGCCCGGGGTCAGTAGGGGGCCCCATGAGATGCCCCTGGTACCTTTTTCATAGGCTTTTTTGAGCATGGGCAAGGACACAGGGGCCCCATGATCCTCTATTGCCCGGGGGCCCCATGAGTTGTCAGTCAGCCCCTGCTTGATACTTTGTAATATTAAAATGATACTAAAGACTAATACAAAAATAAATAATACTTTCCTGCTCTGTGCAAGGGTATTGCAAGGAAAAGTTGCTTTCCTCTTCTTCCTTCTCATGTACACATGAAGACACCTAGTCATTAAACTCTCCTGGCAGCAGAAAAACGGTAAAAGCGGCAAAAATGCGTGTAAACATGGTATCGCGTTTACCGCTTGGACGTTTATTCATTTGATTGGCCAGAGTATTTTCCATTGACATGGATAAACGCCGAGCGCTAAACGCGGCTAGCCTCGTGTACACTGCTGCTACTAAATGTGAGTTTAGGAGCTTTTAGCGTTTTTTTTACCGAAGCCCCTGAACTGAACTCAATAAAAGCCATGTACCATGTCCATGTACACATAGACTTTTACCAGAGTTTAGGAACAGCAGAGTTTAGGGGCAGTTAATTGTTCCTCTTCTGAACGCAGAATAATCGCATTCAGGAGAGGAGCGTTTTGGCCAAAAACCACTAAACGCGGCAAAAACGTGTGTAAATGCAGCTAAATGCGTTTAGTGCTTGAAAGTTTATTCATTTGATTGTCCGGAATATTTTCCATTGACATGGATAAACATCCAAGCGCTAAACGCAGCAAGCGTTTACACGCAATTTTGCAGCGTTTAGTGTTTTTTGGTCAAAACATTCCTCTCCTGAACTTGATTATTCTGCGTCCAGAAGAGGAATGTTTAACTGCGCCTAAACTCTGCTGCTCCTAAACCCTGATAAAAGCCTATGTGTTCATGGACACATAGCCTTTTATTGAGTTGAGTCCGGGGGCTTTAGCGAAAAAATGCTAAAAGCTCCTAAAACTGTTTAGGAGCAGCAGTGTACATGAGGCTAGCCACGTTTAGCACCTTGGCGTTTATCTATGTCAATGGAAACTGGGCAGCACAGTGGCTAAATGGTTAGCACTTCCGCCTGGCAGTACTAGGGTCGTTGGTTTGAATCCCAACCCCAGCACCACCTGTCTGGAGTTTGCATGTTCTCCCTGTGCTTGCGTCCTCCGGATTCCTCCCACACTCCAAAGACATGCTGGTAGGTGAATTGGCTCCTGTATATGTAAATTGGCCCTAGTACATATAAGGGAGGAGCTGCAACGTTGTGACGTCATGCCGCCAAGGCCTCTTGCAGGTGTGGCGGCCATCTTTGGATTCACATGGTCAGTCCTGTTTTCATTTGTATTTACCTGTGTTGGAAGCAATAAACACCCTCTGAAGCAGCATCACACTATTGGGCATCCTTTCTTTGGGCTCCTTGTGAGCTTAACCACCCACAGAGCTGTTAGGGAGGAGGACAGAGGTGCTGCTGCCCATGGATGATCCAGAGGGGATGTCCAGACCAGGTTGTGCATGCCTTTAAGAGGATCCGGCTGACCTATTGAGAAGTTTGTGTTCTCAAATGTGTGCTGTTATCGCGCATCTGGTGAGTGCGCAATTCTTCTATTACCTGACACATCACCATATGATTGGAGATAGGAAGTGGATCACCATATCCTGAGATCTTTTCATTGGATCCTCACTTTTCCTTTTGGACTTTGTCACTATACTAAACACTATTAGCCACCTTGAGTGGCATCTGTCTTAGATTGTAAGCTCGAAAGAGCAGGGCCCTCGATCCCCTCATGTTTTGCATTGTATTGGTATTGTTCTGTCACATGTTCTGTCCCCCTTTGTAATGTACAGCGCTGAGCGAACTATTGGCACTTTATAAATACTGTATAATAATAATAATAATTACGCATATTTATTTATTCACTTTGTCACTTTATGAACTTCTTTATGTCATTATCTATGGTCACTTTATAAGCATTATTATCACTTTACGGATTACTTCAGAACAGTAATATATTTATTTATTAATTTTTGCTGATTTATAATTGCCTTTACAGTTTTATGTGAATTTGTTGCACTTAATTTTGATACTTTGATCTCAGCGCTGCACCTATTCTTTACATTATGTATGAATGTAAGTTAGGGACCTTAGATTGTACACCCCTGGAGGGTTAGGGACTGATGTGAATGTACAATATATATGTGTTAAGTGCTGTGTAAATTGACGGCGCTATATAAAAAGTACCTCTAATAAATAAATAAAAATATTCTGGCCAATCAAATGAATAAACATCCAAGTGCTAAACACGGCACCACATTTACATGAGTTTTTGCTGTGTTTAGCATTTTTCAGCTGCCAGGGGAGATTAACAAATAGGTGAGTTCATGTGTACTTGAGGCCTTACAGTCCCCATCCAGAGTTCATGTGTACTTGAGGCCTTACAGTCCCCATCCAGCGCTGTCAGCTTCTTCTTCCTCCGGGTGTGCACTGAAGTAAGCCTGGTGCTAAGGAGCACTTGAGCTGAGCTGTTTGACACTTAAACCACTTCCCTACCGTGCTACAGTGCAGCTGTTCAGTTCTGGGAGGGCGCCTCCCGTGTGACCGCTGTGTCATTTGGATCACAGTTTGCAGTAAAGGGCCAATCACAGTGGCCCTTTACCATGTGATTAGCTGTGTCCAATCAAAGCTGGTCACATGAAAACAGACTGGCCAGTTATTAAATATTCCTTTCCTCACACACTGTCTGTGTGAGGAAAGGGGAGCTGATTATCGGCTAGTCTGACAGTACATGTTGCATGACTGCACAATTGTTATTCAAAGTGCGACAGCACTGAAAGCTGAAAATTGGTTTGGGCTGGTATTGAAGTAGTTAAAGTGGAACAAAACACATTGATTAACAGTTCCCCAAAACATATTCGAGGCTTGCCATTAATGATAACTGTCACAGGTACTTTTGCCCTCAATCATACTGTCATGCCATTGAATAGCTGGTGCCATAACTGATCACATGTGCAGCACCATGGCAACTACAGGTCAAACCGTTACATCTCCTCGCTGCAAATGCTTTCTGAAGTGCGAACTGAACAAAGATCACTCTGCAGAGACCAAAGCAAATGTGAACGTGTCCTTAGGGAGGGGTGTAACCCATCTCAGGATTTTTTTTGTGGTTCCTGTGCGAATCACATGTGATATGCCGCACCACACCAGTGTGAACCCAGCCTAACCCCCGGTTCACATCTATGCAGCCATGCGGGCCGCGTTTTGCATGGGCACGAGAGCCCATTCATTTGAATGGGCTCCCGTGCCCGTGACATGCAGGGAAGAAGTCCCTGCACTTCTTTGGAAAACACAGCCCGCACGGGAACCTCGGTTCCCAGTACGGTTGCGTTTTCCAGTGTGGGCAGCGTGCCATTAGAACTAATGGCACCCACCTACGGGTCCGCATTTCTCTGTGCGGGTGGTGCAGCTACACGGATATTTGTGCGGATCCGCAGCGGCACCACCTGCACAGATGTGAACCTAGGGTTAAAGTGGAACTGCATTCTCTCAATCAACATTCACTATTTTGAATCCTTATGCTGCTAACATTAGTAAATAGATACAAAAGTATATAATTTATACTTGTTTTATACTTTGTCTTTAGTTACTTCCTGGTTTCCATGCCTAGGCAAATGATGTCACACATCCCAGGAGGTTTTACCCCCTTCATGACCAGGCCATTTTTTGCTATACCGCACTGCGCTACTTTAACTGGTAATTGTGCGGTCATGCAATGCTGTACCCAAACAAAATGTTATATCATTTTTTTTCACACAAATAGAGCTTTGTTTTGGCCTATGTATAATATGTGTACAGTGTGCTGTTTTTATTAAACGATCTCTAACCCATCTATGCGGCTGCGCGGGCCGTGTTTTGGACGGGCACAAGAGCCCATTAATTTGAATGGACACCCGTGCCCGTGACATGCAGGCAAAGAAGTCTCTGCACTTCTTTGGAAAATACAGCCCGCATGGGAACCTCGGTTCTCAGTACGGTTGTGTTTTCCAGTGTGGGCGACGTGCCATTAGAACTAATGGCCTACGCCCGCGGGTCCGCATTTCTCTGTATGGGTGGTGCGGCTACACGGATTTTTGTGCGGATCCGCAGTGGCACCACCCGCACAGATGGGAACCTATGGTTAAAATGGAACTGTACTCTCTCAATCAACATTCACTATTTTGAATCCTTATGCTGCTAACATTAGTAAATAGATAGGAAATTATATAATTTTTTCTTGTTTTATACTTTGTCTTTAGTTACTTCCTGGTTTCCATGCCTAGGCAAATGATGTCACACATCCTAGGAGGTTTTACCCCCTTCATGACCAGGCCATTTTTTGCTATACCGCACTGCGCTACTTTAACTGGTAATTGTGCGGTCATGCAATGCTGTACACAAACAAAATGTTATATAATTTTTTTCACAGATATAGAGCTTTGTTTTGGCCTATGTACAATATGTGTACAGTTTTCTGTTTTTACTAAACGATCTCTAACCCATCTATGCGGCCGCGTTTTGCATGGGCACAAGAGCTCATTCATTTGAATGGACACCCGTGAAACGCAGGGAAGAAGTCCCTGCACTTCTTTGGAAAAAGAAGCCCGCACGGGAACCTCTGTTCCCAGTACGGTGCGTTTACCAGTGCGGGCGGCGTGGGTCCGCAATTCTCTGTGCGGGTGCACGGATTTTTGTGCGGATCCGTAGTGGCACCACCCGCACAGATGTGAACCTAGGGTAAGATTCCCATCTTTGCTTTGCAGGGACGAGAAACTGACAGATTGCTTCCTCTGTACAGAGCTCTGGGTTGTGATTGGACATTGCTGATCAGCAGGTCCCGGTTAGTCGATCCTGAATACGGCTGCCAGACTCATTCACCTTTCCAACCGCTCCATCTCCGCCACCCCCCTCTGCCAATCCCTCCACTGGCTTCCGATTGCGCAACGGATCAAATTCAAAATCCTAACACTGACGTACAAAGCCGTCCACCATACTGCCCCAAACTACATCACTGACCTAATATCCAAGTACCGCCCAGCACGCACACTCCGCTCCTCACAAGACCTCCTTCTCTCTAGTTCCCTGGTCTCCTCCTCCCATGCCCACCTCCAGGACTTCTCCAGGGTGTCACTTATCCTCTGGAACTCCCTGACCCAACCCATCAGATTATCACCTACTCTCCTCTCCTTTAGGCGCACCCTGAAAACCCATCTCTTCAGGGAAGCCTACCCCACCCCCTGCTAACTTGCTGACCTCCTCCACTCTTCCTACCACTCCATCCCCCACAGCTATCTCCTCCTGTGCCACCATCCCCTCCCTCCTAGATTGTAAGCTCCAAGGAGCAGGGCCCTCAATCCCCTCATGTTTTGCATTGTATTGGTATTGTTCTGTCACATGTTCTGTCCCCCTTTGTAATGTACAGCGCTGAGCGAACTATTGGCGCTTTATAAATACTGTATAATAATAATAATGAATCATTGGCTGGGACTTGGCTGACTCTCGCTGTGTACAATCATAGCGAGTGCTAGTGGGGGGTGTTGCGCATGCACGTGCCATAAACTCGGACGTAGGCCGCGGTGTACCCGTATGTCGCCCTGCTTACATTGGCCGCCTGTCCGCAGTACATTGCAGGTGGTCGTAAACTGGTTAACAATGAAGGTCACCATATGCAATGCATATTTGCTGCACATTTTCTGTGCGCTTTGTCACACGTTCCAGAAATGCCAGGTGTAAATGGAGCCTTAGAGGGAGGGGGCAGAAGGGAGGAAGTGATACTCATGGGTGAAGGTCCCAATCTTTTATTGTGTCATATATTTGGAATTCTACTGACAGAACTGGAGCTTCTCATTTTGGTGAAACTTTGAGTGTAATCCTCTCAGAAGTCCCCCATCCTGGCGAATCCCACTCCCTGTGCATGGCTTTTCCCCATTGTTTACACATCAATTATTCATAGACGGTTTTGTTCGTGCCCCAACCAACATGGCGCCGCGGGCCTCTAGCCTTGGCTCGTCACGTGGCCCGGCAGGAAGAAGGCGTAGCCAAGTTTAAAATCCCCAGCTCAGGCGGCTCGGCTACGCCCCCCAGCTCGTCATCCTATTGGTCGGAGGGGTGAGGGTGACGTCATCAGCCCGCGCTCGCTCTCTTTTTCTGTGTCTCCGCCGCCCGCGAGTCTGCTCCGTCCTGAGAGGTGAGAGCCCGGGGCCGCCGGTACCGGGGGGGAGGTGGAGCTGTGGGTGGGGGTAGGCCCTGTGGCGACAGGCGGGAGCCGGCCGACCTGGTAGGTGTGCTATACAGACCCCGGTGCCGCCGATTGCGATGCCGGCTTCTCGCACACCGAGCTAGGCGATGCTGCCACAGATCCCTATGGGGGGGTTGTAGAGAGGCCTGTGTAGCCATAGACACTACTACTCCCATCATCCTCCGCGCTACAGGCCTGGACCGGGCAGTGTACAGCAGGGGCTTCTCACCCAGGCAGGAATAGGAAATCTCCACTCTACCCCGAGTGTACAGGACATCGTGTGCCTTCATAGGGCGCAATGGGTTTTTTTTTGCTATTTTATTTATTGTAGGAAAATTAGGCCTAATGAGTAATTATAGCTAAAAATAAAAAAAGTAATTCTTATAAGAAATTATTATTATTGTTTATCTGTATATATTTGCCGTGATCATGACCCGCCACCAAAGCAATAAATACATTCTCCGAATCTCGATGTGCATAGGGATGACACGTTTGTGTTCCTTCTACTCACAAGAAGTCCCAGAAAACAATTGTGTGCCTTGTGTGTATATATTTATTACAGGTTCTTGTATAGCCCCATCAATGTACGCAGCACTTTACATAGTTAGTCTGGCTGAAAAAAGCAAAACTCCATCCAGTTCAACCATAGGAAAAAAAAAAAGATAATCCTACACCCCTAATTGATCCAGAGGAAGGCAAAAAAAACCCCCAGCAAAGCATGATCCAATTTTCTCCTGTTTGGAAAAAATTCCTTCCTGATCCCCTGAGAGGCAATCAGATATTCCCTGGATCAACTTTACCTATAAATGTTATATCCAGTTATATTCTGTGTATCTAAGAAAGAATCCAGGACTTTCCTACAGCAATCCACTGAGCTGGCCAGAACCGACTCTTGAGGGAGTCTATTCCACATGTTCACAGCTCTTACTGTGAAGAAACCTTTCCGTGTTTGGAGATTACATTTCTTTTCCTCCAGACGTAAAGAGTGTGTGTGTGTGTGTGTATGTGTATATATATATATATATATATATATATATATATATATATATATATATCCACATCAGTCCCTAACCCTCAAGGGGTGTACAATCTAAGGTCCCTAACTCATATTCATACATGAACATAATAGGGACAATTACCAAAACCAGCATGTCTTTGGAGTGTGGGAGGAAACTGGACTATTCAGAGGAAACTGGACTATTCAGAGGAAACCCACGCAGGCACAGGGAGAAGATGCAAACTCCAGGCAGGTGGTCTGTGGTTGGGATTTGAACCAATGACCCGAGTACTTCCAGGCGGAAGTGCTAATCATTTAGCCACTGTGCTCATTGTGTGCACCTTTGAAAACCCAGAGATTACAATATAAAAGTTGTAGAAGCATCATCACTGTGCTATACATACCCTAATACTGCCAAGCGGTAATGCTAACCAGTGCTGTGTGTGTGTGTATATATATATGTCACCCTGGACTCCCACCTCTCCTTCCTACCCCACAGCCAACTGCTATCTAGATCTTGTAGGCTCCACCTCCGCAACATCTCCAAAATACGCACATTCCTCACCCCAGACAACTCGTACACTCCCTCATCTCACGCCTGGACTATTGCAACTCCCTTCTCACTGGCCTACCCAAACGATCGCTATCCCCACTCCAGTCTATCCTGAACTCAGCGGCTAGACTCATCCACCTCACCAACCGCTCCACATCTGCCTCCCCCCTCTGCCAATCCCTTCATTGGCTCCCGATTGCCCAACGCATCAAATTCAAACTGCTAACTCGGATCTACAAAGCCATTCACAACGCTACCCCAAACTACATAACTGACCTGATACCCAAATACTACCCTACCCGTGCCCTCTGCTCCTCGCAGGACCTCCTACTCTCTAGCTCCCTGGTCTCCTCCTCCCACGCCCGATTGTAGGACTTCTCCAGGACTTCCCCCATCCTCTGGAACTCCCTACCCCAATCCATCAGACTGTCAGCTACCCTCCTCACCTTCAGGCGCACCCTGAAAACCCTCCTCTTTAGGGAAGCCTACCCCAACCTCACCTAACACCCGACCTCACCTAACAACTAACCTCTTCCACTCCTCCCACCACTCCATCCCCCACAGCCACTTCCTCCTGTACCACCTTCCCCTCCCTCCTAGATTGTAAGCTCGAATGAGCAGGGCCCTCGAACCCCTCGTGTATTGTATTGTTACTGTCTTGTCATGTTCTGTCCTCCTTGCTACTGTACAGCTCTGAGCAAACCCTTTGGCGCTGTATAAATACTGTATAATAATGTGTGTGTATATATGTTTTCTAGTGGTGCACCAAAATTAAAATTCTGGTACCGATACCGAAAATTCAGAATGCACGTGGCCAAAAACTGAATCAAAATTTCTGCATATGTGGGGAGGCTCCAATTTTATTTATTTTTTTCTACTTTCATGTATATTTTATTTTTTTTAACTTATGATTTTTTTGCTATCACATAGGGGACCAATCGTTCCCTATGTGATAGCATATGAGTGACAGATCCTCTTTGTAGGGGGGAGGGGGTGGGGGGCAGTGTGTGCAAGGAGGGAGCAGGAGAGGAGCAGTGTATACAGAGAGGCTCCCTCACTGGCTGTGCCACTATATGTCAGTGCTGGTTTTTAAATGCAATTGCCAGATTTTTTTCACTATATTTCACAGAATTAGCTGTCACTTTCCCTGGAGCTAAAGGAAACGTTGTTTCTCCTGTCTTGAGAAATAAACTTAAAGCAAAGTTTCTGTTTCTGTTTGTTTCTTTTAGCTGGGGGAAAGTGACAGCTAATTCTGTGAGCTATAGTGAAGAAAAAAAAAGCTGGTAATTACATTTAAAAATCGTCACTGCCCTATAGTGACAGCCAGCCACTGTATATACTCCTCTCCTGCCTTTCTCAGCTCCCCCCCCCCCAAATCTGCACTACACACAGGGCTATTTGTGGCCGGTATGTTTCAGTGGCCGAAATTTCGGTGGATCCGTAATGTATTCAGATCTAAAACCCCCAGATCCTAATGCGAAGACCTGGCAGCCAGGGGGCATTATAAGTGGAAGCAGGCAGCCATTTTTATTGCAGAAGGGACATGCAGTAAACGCACTTACCTGCCTGCTCACAGCCATCCCGTGATGTAAACTGAGCTGTGCGTGTGCACGTCTGTCGGGCTGATCCTGTGTGCCGAGATGACTAGCTCATGTGCATGTACAGGAGTGATATCATCCCGTGCCGGCCAATGAAGATCCTGGTGAAGGAAGGGTTGGGAAGGTAAGTATCCTCCCCTTAGTTACATTTTAAAGTGGAACTAAACCCTCCTATCCTTATCAGCTGAGGAAGTTGCCATCTTAGCTTCTGGGTGATCTACAGTTGCTATGGTGCTGCGCATGTTTTGGGTTAGCTCCATGACAGAAATAGAGGGGACATCTTCCAGTGGGGGCAGTAGTTCTCTTGCTTCCTGTTTGGCTATGGGACAGGAAGTGAAGGAAAATCTCCCCAATGGGACACAGGGTCTCTTAGAACCTGGATGTCTCAATAAAGAGAACCTGTCACCAAAAATGATCACATAGCAGACTTTTTGCCACCTATGTGATGGGAAAGTTTTTTTTAATTGTAAAAAATGTAATTTGCACCAAAGCACATAACCCCCCCAAACACTACGTATATATATACACGCACGTACAAATGTAAACGCACACACTAGGGCACCCATCAATTGCGATACACATATTAAATGTTGTCACGCACGACAAAATGAGAGCAATAATTTTAGTACCCATTCTCCTCCATAACACTAAACTGAAGACCTGTAAGGGGCTTTAAAAGCATCGCCTATAGAACATTTAGGGTACTAAAGTTTTTTGCCGTTTCTCTAGTGCACACAAATTTAGGGTTTGATATGTTGGATATCTATTTATTTGGTGCAACCTCATCTTTTACCAAAAATCATGTAATTTATTTATTTATTTATTTATTTTTTGGGCCCTAAAATTAACTTGTGTGTATTTCTTACTGAAATTTAGCATGTTCTAGACTTTTGTGGTAATATCGTGTTATATAAAAAACTGGAACTATCACTATTTTATTCTTTAGGGCAGCCTTTCTCAACCTTTTCCTTTCAATAATTTTTATTGGGTTTTTGGTATGAAGTACAAAATTCAGTTTCAACCACTTAGTACATAGACAGGATTGCAACTATAAGCCGTCAACAGTGGTCGTATACAAAAGGAACGTAATTAAAATAGGAAACGTTCAAAACAACTGTAAAAAGATAGAAATAGAACATACATTATCAGGGTGGATTTGATTTAAATCACTAGTCAGTAAGGCTTGATGTAAATCCTAGTTTTCTACATAAAGACTAATTCTTGCTGGTATAACTTTAATATACAAGTAGATGAAGATTTTTAGAATAACAACTTTTCATATTAGTTTTTTTATCCCCAGTTTAATAGGTTAATCATTCATATTTGGACAACTTTTCTGTTGTACTTAGGAAGGAGAAAAATAATCATTACCTTAATAATAATTTAAATAGATTTATTCAACTGAAACAATAACATTCCAGCATATGTGATTTGCTTAAACAAACATGTTTGTTAACTAATTTGGCAAAACAAAATATATATATTTTAAGAAACTTAGACTGTCAGCCCCTTCCTCCTCCACTTAGTTTCACTTTCTTCTTGTGCAGATCTATTCCACTCCAAACAATCAGAAAAATATTGTTTCTATTCTATTCACTGAACTTCTTGAAACTTAGCAGTGAAGGGGTTGATTCTGTATTCATAGGTTTGTAGAAGTTAGGATGAAGGTCTTTTTCTTAACTCTGTTCATGTTATAACATTTTTGCTGTGAAGAAGAGGCATGTGATCTCCGCTGAGTCAGATTCAGTTTTGAGAACTGCAAAAGTAAACCAATCATCTGTGATAATATCTTGTAGGCAGAGAAACTGCCCAATAATCTTACAAAAACCTCTGGAAGAGCATGACATTGTGAATGGATTCATGGAATTTATTTACCAAAAAAATTAAACCTATACAGCCTTATTCTACATAATTAAAAAACGAATCTTTATTTCATGATGGAATAACCTTTGGATGGTAATATATTTTCCTCAAAGAGCATTTTATTTTAAAAAATCCAATTTAAATAAAAAAAATCTGTTTTTTTTTTTTTTTTTTTTTTTTTTAAAAATCATTGATTTTTATTTACCCTGTACATTATTGTGTTGGTTAGTTAGCCAGTGTACAGAAAAAGTAGTCTGTCTGTAGCTCAACCACCAACACTAGTCAAAGGGTATAGCATTTAAGATATACTAATGTACTCCAAATGGAGAGATGTATAGGACATCTCGTAGGTTGTGGGAGAGCCAAGAAACTGGAATCAAAAGAAGAGAGAGGTATAGATAGAAGCAGATTGAAGGGGGTGGACATCTAGAACACTTGAATTCAACTTGGAAAGGTTGAACAGACTAAAGTGAGGTAAAGCTGTTTGCTGAAATCTCGGGATGGGCGTGTTGGATCCATTGAGTCCAGGTTTTGAGGAATCTCTCATGGGTGCCTGAGAGGATGCTAGGTAGTTTCTCATTTATTAAAAAAGTCTAGACGGCGATTGACTTCTGTAAAGGATACAGACTGCTGTTTACAGGCTTTCGCTATGGTTTGGCCGCCAATAGTAAATTGGTGGCCAGTTTAAATTGGTGTTTTGGTATGCCTGGTGGTTTTAAGTGTAAGAGAATAAACCAGGGGTCTCTCGGAAAAGGGGCAAGTGAGTAGTGATTGGAATAACTTAACTTTTTCAACACAGAGGAACCCCTAAAATACCTTTCCAGTCTCAGGGAACCCCTGCTAAAAATTACTATATCTGCAACTCATGATAGATTAGTGGGAAGAATGCTCCTTACCCTTGTGGCCATTGGGACCAATTACCCCCTTACACTTCGCTAAAAAGATCAGTGGTATCAATGGGAACCTATGTGAGAGGCAGACATTGCTCACTGCTTAAGGAACCCCTAGCAACCTCTGGAGGAACCCTGGTTGAGAAACCTTAGTCTAGGGTGTCTGCTTTCAGAAAATACATATTTGGGGGTTTGTGTAATCTTCTGGCCTAAAATGATGTTTTTAAATGTGTGCAAAAAGGGCTCTGGCAGCGAAAGGGGTAAAGGATAAGCCCAATACTCCCCTTTTCTGAGGAGTACACAATTGGTGCTCATTACACTGCAAGGTCTCTCTCCTCCATGCTAGTCCCTCGGTGCCATGCCGGAGACTGGGGGAGGTGAGGAGGAGATAGCGCACAATGTTAAACATTTTAGTCACCATAAAGCCCCCTTTTTGTTTTTAAAAGCCCCAGACATTCCTAAAAGCACCTTAAGATTTGGTTAAATTTTTATTTTTTTTATCTGGACAAGTAGATTGGGACACCAATTTAGTCCCTGGACAAGTAGTTTTTTCAAAAATGTCCATACCCCGGAGAAGACTTCAGTTTCACTTTAGCACAAGTATACAAAAAACTAAATAAGACATTTACTTACCTTCAGTATGGGGTGTCCATTGTGTTTGTCTTCTAGTTCAGTGGTAATCTTACTCTTCCAATGCACCCACACCACCATAATCTTCTGATGTGGAAGGGGTTAATGGATCTGAGGGAGCTGTCACTGGCTGCCAACAGGAGCCCAACTATACCTGTCCTGTCCACCCAGCTCCTCCATTGTAATGTAGCTTCTACAAATGATTGTGATCTCTGAATGCAGGGGTGGGGCTATGAATTATCTGCCAATCCTCCATTTATAGAATGGCTTCTACGAATGGAGGTGCTGGTGTGGAAAGTGTGGGCATAGGTGGGCCCTCTTGGTAGGAGCCTGTGACAGATCTTCAGTTCTATTGAACAAGAGTACTAGTGAAGTAGAGGACAGAAGCACAAGGGACACATTACACTGAAGCTAAGTAATGTTCCTTGTGCTTAGTTTGTATTTTTTTTTTTGTGAACTCAGTTTTTAAAGAGTTTAAAAGAGAAGTATGGTAATAAAAGAAAACAAATCATGCCTAGGTGGATGCAGCATTGCTCTGATGCTGCATCTGTCCCCCACCGGCTCTAATGCAGGCCATAGATGGGGAGAAAAACGGCCGATTTTTCGTCCGAAAATAAAACCGGCCGATTATCTTATAGTTAGTGGACGATTTTGTCGGCCGTTTTTCGTGTATTTTGGACTTTCAGATTATCGGTGATGTTGGAAAATTTTCGAAAAACGCCCGACTTTATCCTCATTGATGGTCAAAAACGAACGATCGTTTTCCGAAAAAGGATCACAAAGGTCACAAAATGACATCATTTCCCGTTATAGGTTACTCATTAATCGGCCGATTTTCGTAATAATTGGTGGTCAGGTAAGTTTTTTAGACCGACCGATAGTTCGTTAATCGGCCGAAAATCTGCCGTTTTTCTCCCCATCTATGGCCTGCATTAGGGTGAAAACTCGGAGATCACGTCGCTGATTACTGAGTTCTCACAGCTGATCTGAGCAGAGGGTGGGACTGTCAGGGACATTTTATACTCACCTGCTCTGTTCAGTGCTAATGCACGTGTTGC
This sequence comes from Staurois parvus, assembly GCF_062004578.1. Lineage (NCBI taxonomy): Eukaryota > Metazoa > Chordata > Amphibia > Anura > Ranidae > Staurois > Staurois parvus. The sequence goes on from NW_028319092.1 coordinate 227,829, forward strand.
TCCAATCCTCCTCTTCTGGGTTCACCTGCCAGCAGTCTTGGCTTCTTCTCTTCTGTGTCTGCTTCCATGGCAGTTGGTTTGCTATGGGGGCAGACGTGCAGGCTTGCTCCTGAGCCAAGCTGTGTCCATACACACAGTACAGCTCAGCCCTGCCCCCCCTTCCTGCTCTTAGCGCACAGGATTTGATTGACAGCAACAGGAGTGAATGTCTCCTGCTGCTGCCTGATCCTCCTGTGAGACGAGAAAGATACAAGGGAGAAGTGGTGCCGAAAGGTGCTGGATCGATAATGGACTCGGGTGTTTGGAGTGGGGGGGCACAGGGAATTTTTTCTTTTTTGTTATTACATTAATATAAGGAATGCAATAAGGTAAATTGTTTTGGCTTTAGAACCAATTTAAAATTTTTTTTTTTTGTGCCTGACCGTACTGTACAGTGAACCGCATGTGTGGCATGTGCTGAGATGAGCGAATGATGCTGTCTTGGCCCTGCTAATCAAAACGCCTGAAAATCAGTTACTAACTCCCCCCTAAGAATACCAGCCAAAGGTGTCAGGGGGCGTTAATGGAGTTCAGGACACTAATTTAGAACAAGCCCTGACCTAAGTCCCCATTCTTAATGGTGGACCTGTTCGTGGAGTGGGCGGATGAGAGGTCTGTGTTTTCTCCACTTCTGCAGAGTGGACATGAACACAGCCTGCTTCGCTCTGTAGGGGGGTCAGGTGTAAATAGACCAGCTGTCCATTTACACCTGAACATATCCATACAGACGGGGAGGGGAACGGATCCCTTTCAGGGTTTTTTTACTTAGAGGATCTTTCTAATCTGACTGGGTTCATGCTCACAGACAGCATGCCTGTATGTCATTCCGGGTGGACCACAGCTCCTATGTCAATGAAGCCTTATGCAGGCCATAGACGGGTAGTTTATCGGCTGATTGTTCGCCTGCACGAAAAATTGGCCGATACACCGTTAGTGGGGCCCGTCTCTCGGCCGGTTTTCGTGGATCGTCTCATGGACAATGGTGGCAGCATCGGCGCCGACCGATTTTTCATTTATCGGCCGACAAACGGCCCGTCTATAGCCTGCCTAACTCTTAATACCTGGAGCTGTTGGTGGCAGGTCGACCTCTGAACGTTTGAGTGGGCTACCAGCAAAAAAATATATATAAAAAAAAAAGAAATTAGCAGAAATAAAAACGAAGGGGAAAGAAGAGTTAATTGGGGCTGTTTAAATAATAAATTCACCTTTTTACAAAAAAAAATAAATGCACGTTTTTTGCAGTTAAAAAAAAAAAAGTGCATTTATTTTTTTCTTTCTGGAGCCTCTAAGGCATTGCACCAGCGATCAGCAGATCACTGGTGCCATGCAGGTCTCCCTCTGACCTGTCAGTGTATCTGCTTGCTTATACAGTCAGGTCCATAAATATTGGGACATGGACACAATTCTAACATTTTTGGCTCTATACACCACCACAATGGATTTGAAATTAAACGAACAAGATGTGCTTTAACTGCAGACTGTCAGCTTTAATTTGAGGGTATATACATCCAAATCAGGTGAACGGTGTAGGAATTACAACAGTTTGCATATGTGCCTCCCACTTGTTAAGGGACCAAACGTAATGGGACAATTGGCTTCTCAGCTGTTCCATGGCCAGGTGTGTGTTATTCCCTCATTATCCCAATTACAATGAGCAGATAAAAGGTCCAGAGTTCATTTCAAGTGTGCTATTTGCATTTGGAATCTGTTGCTGTCAACTCTCAAGATGAGATCCAAAGAGCTGTCACTATCAGTGAAGCAAGCCATCATTAGGCTGAAAAAACAAAACAAACCCATCAGAGAGATAGCAAAAACATTAGGCGTGGCCAAAACAACTGTTTGGAACATTCTTAAAAAGAAGGAACGCACCGGTGAGCTCAGCAACACCAAAAGACCCGGAAGACCACGGAAAACAACTGTGGTGGATGACGGAAGAATTCTTTCCCTGGTGAAGAAAACACCCTTCACAACAGTTGGCCAGATCAAGAACACTGTCCAGGAGGTAGGTGTATGTGTGTCAAAGTCAACAATCAAGAGAAGACTTCACCAGAGTGAATACAGAGGGTTCACCACAAGATGGAAACCATTGGTGAGCCTCAAAAACAGGAAGGCCGGATTAGAGTTTGCTAAACGACATCTAAAAAAGCCTTCACAGTTCTGGAACAACATCCTATGGACAGATGAGACCGAGATCAACTTGTACCAGAGTGATGGGAAGAGAGAGTATGGAGAAGGAAAGGAACTGCTCATGATCCTAAGCATACCACCTCATGAGTGAAGCATGGTGGTGGTAGCGTCATGGCGTGGGCATGTATGGCTGCCAATGGAACTGGTTCTCTTGTATTTATTGATGATGTGACTGCTGACAAAAGCAGCAGGATGAATTCTGAAGTGTTTCGGGAAATATTATCTGCTAATATTCAGCCAAATGCTTCACAACTCATTGGACGCTTCACAGTGCAGATGGACAATGACCCAAAGCATACTGAAAAAGCAACCAAAGAGTTTTCTAAGGGAAAGAAGTGGAATGTTCTGCAATGGCCAAGTCAATCACCTGACCTGAATCCGATTGAGCATGCATTTCACTTGCTGAAGACAAAACTGAAGGGAAAATGCCCCAAGAACAAGCAGGAGCTGAAGACAGTTGCAGTAGAGGCCTGGCAGAGCATCACCAGGGATGAAACCCAGCGTCTGGTGATGTCTATGCGTTCCAGACTTCAGGCTGTAATTGACTGCAAAGGATTTGCAACCAAGTATTAAAAAGTGAAAGTTTGATTTATGATTATTATTCTGTCCCATTACTTTTGGTCCCTTAACAAGTGGGAGGCACATTTGCAAACTGTTGTAATTCCTACACCGTTCACCTGATTTGGATGTAAATACCCTCAAATTAAAGCTGACAGTCTGCAGTTAAAGCACATCTTGTTCGTTTAATTTCAAATCCATTGTGGTGGTGTATAGAGCCAAAAATGTTAGAATTGTGTCGATGTCCCAATATTTATGGACCTGACTGTACATCCTGTACGGGCAAGCAGATACTTTACTGGCAGGAAGGCTCAGTAAACTACTATGGCGCTGTGGAGCGCCGTGGTACTTCATTTAGAATTACAAGTTGACAGCTGCAAAGGCTCCTGGGACTTGCATTTTACTCATTCACAGAATACTGCATTTTAAAAAAAAAAATTGTGACAGCGGGGAGGAGAAGATCCTCCGCTGGCAGTCACAATGGGGATCGGGGAGGGGGGGGGCTGTAACATGTTAGGAAAGGTGAACTTATCCTTTTAAGGGTTTAAGTCTTCACCTTTACAGATAAAAATGTAAAGGTGAACACCAGCCACACTCCTCACCCCTTAGTTTTGCATCTTGCGTATTCTCAAAGTAATCAGACAATAGAAAAAACCCACAGTGAAAATACACTGCTCAGAAAAATTAAAGGAAGACTTTGAAAACACATCAGAACTCAATGGGGAAATATATCATGCTGGATATCTATGCTCATATGGACTGGGTAATGTGTTAGGAACATAAGGATGCCCCATAAAGGACTGAATTCAAAGACACCCCGAAAATCAAAGTGAGAAAATGATGTAGCAGGCTAGTCCATTTAGCTGAAATTTCATTGCAGCAACTCAAAATGGTACTCAGTAGTTTGTATGGCCCCCACGTGCTTGTATGCATCCCTGACAACATTGGGGCATGCACCTAAGGAGACGACGGATGGTGTCCTGGGGGATTTCCTCCCAGATCTGGACCAGGGCACCACTGAGCTCCTGGACAGTCTGAGGTGTAACCTGGCGGTGTCGGATGGACCGAAACATGATATCCCAGAGGTGTTCTATTGGATTTAGGTCAGACGAGTGTGGGAGCCATTCAATGGTATCAATCCCTTCATCCTCCAGGAACTGCCTGCATACTCTCACCACATGAGACCAGGTATTGTCGTGCACCAGGAGGAACCCAGGACCCACTGCACCAGTATAGGGTCTGACAATGGATCCAAGGGTTTCATCCCAATACCTAATGGCAGTCAGGGTGCCATTGTCTAGGCTGTAGAGGTCTGTGCGTCCCTCCATGGATATGCCCCCCCAGACCATCACTGACCCACCACCAAAACAGTCATGCTGAACGATGTTACAGGCAGCAGAACGGTCTCCACGGCTTCTCCGGACCCTTTCATGTCTGTCACATGTGCTCAGGGTGAACCTGCTCTCATCTGTGAAAAGCACAGGGTGCCAGTGGTGGACCTGCCAATTCTGGTGTTCAATGACAAATGCCAATCGAGCTCTATGGTGCCGGGCAGTGAGCACAGGGCCCACTAGTGAACGAGGTCACCTCATGCTACCAGTAGTAACAGTGACTCTAGCCAAATGCAAAACTAGTGAAAAACAGAAAAGATGAGTAGGGAAAAAATGTCAGTGGCCTCCACCTGTAAAACCATTCCTGTTTTGGGGGTCATCTCATTGTTGCCCATCTAGTGCACCTGTTGTTAATTTCATTAACCCCAAAGCAGCTGAAACTGATTAACCACCCCCTCTGCTACTTAACTGACCAGATCAATATCCCAGGAGTTTCATTGACTCGATGCTAGACTCGGATTAAAAAGTGTTCCTTTTATTTTTTGAGCAGTGTGTATACATTTCTCTACTCTGTATGAGGTGTAATGGGTAGAAGGGCTGGATTATCTAATAGGTTATTGTTCTGATAGTAGGTTTTAAGGTTAGTAGGTATTGAAAGCTAATTTGTGTGTGTATATTTTATTTGTTTGGGTTTTTTTTGTTAAAGGCAGCATATATTTCATGTCTGTCACATTTATGTTGGGAGAATTAGCAGAGGAGGTTCATTTCCTGACATAAAAAGAGGGCAGCAAAAGGGTTAAGGAATGGGACCCTCACAAGAGCATATGTGAGGATATCTGAGGGGGGTCTGTGGATTAGGTAAAGCTCAGATTACATTAATTTGAGTGAACATTCAGAGTGTGGCACTACTGAAGTGCAGATGGAAGCCTATGACAACCCATGTATGAGAAAAACCAAAAACTTCCAATCAGATACATTGATCACTGAAAGCTATTCTTTGTATAGTCTTCATCCTTTTTATCAAATGTAATCAAAGTTGGGGCTCCAGAGATGATGCAGTAAGGGTTCTCTAAGTATCTTGAGGGTATTCATACTGTCTGATCTGGAGAATGTGTGCCCATCAGGAGCAAAGATGAACACCATACAATAGCTTATTAGTGATTATTATTTTTATATATATATATATATATAAAGAAGCTGAGAATAGGGCAGATTAATTTTATAGCTAGCAAGGGAGGTGCCTATGGGAGAGGATTCTTACTGCAGGTACAAAATGCAAAGTTCCCCAGAGCCATGTGAGCCAGCAGAGAAAAGGCAGTGCATGTTAGTTCCGGTTATGTGCCCTGCTGTATACACACTACAAATCCCATAGTCCAACTTGGGAGCAAGCAAGAGAGGCTGGCTACATTCCTACGTACAGTGGGACAAAGGACAACAAACGTAGCCACCCTCTAACAGGAAGTTGATCACAGCACAGGGAAAAAAAAAATAATTCGGAGGCGGCTAAGAACAACGAAGGTTACCTTGAGATGAGTATGTACTTGAATAGGTTTTTTTTTTTTTTTTTTCTTCTACAGTTTAGTGTCACTTTAAAAAAAAAAAAAAAAAAAAAAAAAAAAATATATATATAAATTATATATATATATATATATATATATATATATATTTTTTTACATATATTTTTACCCAGTTGTCTTTCCTTTCAGAAACTCATGCTGGATTCATGCAGAAAAAATGGCTCGGTTGAGTTTATTTAAATTTTCTTAAGACTGGTGACCACTTTCCCTGCCACATGCCCTCCCATATTGTAGCATTTATTTTTTTGTTTGCACCATTGCTTGCTGTAGTTGGTGGACCCGGGTGTCTAAGACTCCTGGTCTGACCCATCCACTCACATTGAATGACCGTTTGTATCAAAACATTACTAGTATATTATCCGTGCATTTGGACCAGTGATTACAGTGTAGCTGCCTCCCACTCCTTTTTTTATCCTCCAATGGATATAGATATCAAAGCTGCAGACTTTTAGCCCTCATGCACACGGGACGTTTTAATAATGCTGGTAATGTTAGAGGTGTAAAGTCATGTTAAAAAAAAAAAAAAAAGTGAGTTCTTCAGCGTTTTTGTATTAGCATTTAGCAGCGTTTTGACGTTTTTTTGCGCTTTCGTTTTTCAGAGTTTTTTTTTTTTTAACAGAAAATATATTTTTTTCTAGTCGCTGGTTTGCTGGGATTTACCACTTTTTACAGCTAAAAAACTTCTCTAGAAAACCACTAGTTTTGGGTTTATTTTCCAGGCAAAAAATGTCCCAGCTGAAAAACGTTGATTCCAATCTATGTGTGTATGGGGAGTTGACTGGCTGTAAAAAAAAATATCAAAATCCAAAAACAGCCGCTGTAAAAACGTCCCGTGTGCGTGAGGACTTAGTGTGCCACTACTCAATACTTTAAGATAAGTGCTACGACTGTAAAGTGCTATAAAACACCTTCCTCCATTAGAAGTGTATCCTTTTCAATCTTAAAATATATATGTGCATCCTCCTCAAAATAAATAGAACTGATATACAAAGAACTGATATACAACAAACTATAGAACACCTCCCTCCACTAACAAACCATGTATTCCTGTGCACTTATCTTACAGTATTGAGTAGTGCCACACTAAAAGTTTGTTGTTACATCATAACATGCCTGCCCCCTCAATCCCATCCATTCATGATCATAGTTTCCTTTGCAGGGTGGATAAAAATCAATTATTTTAAAAAAAAAATAATAAAACCGGATTTTTTTGATTTAAATCGGATTTTTTTGATTTAAATCGGATTTTTTTTAAATAATGCTTTTTGAGGAAAATATATTACCATCCAAAGGTTATTCCATCATGAAATAAAGATTAGTTTTTTAATTATGTAGAATAAGGCTGTATAGGTTTAATGTTTTTGGTAAATAAATTCCATTCATCCATTCACAATGTCATGCTCTTCCAGAGGTTTTTGTAAGATTATTGGGCAGTTTCTCTGCCTACAAGATATTATCACAGATGTTGGTTTACTTTTGCAGTTCTCAAAACTGAATTTGACTCAGCGGAGATCACATGACTCTTCTTCACAGCAAAAATGTTATAACATGAACAGAGTTAAGAAAAAGACCTTCATCCTAACTTCTACAAACCTATGAATACAGAATCAACCCCTTCAGTGCTAAGTTTCAAGAAGTTCAGTGAATAGAATAGAAACAATATTTTTCTGATTGTTTGGAGTGGAATAGATCTGCACAAGAAGAAAGTGACACTAAGTGTGAGGAGGAAGGGGCTGACAGTCTAAGTTTCTTAAAATATATATATATTGTTTAGCCAAATTAGTTAACAAACATGGATGTTTAAGCCAATCACATATGCTGGAATGTTATTGTTTCAGTTGAATAAATCTATTTAAATTGTTATTAAGGTAATGATTATTTTTCTCCTTCCTAAGTACAACAGAAAAGTTGTCCAAATATGAATGATTAACCTATTAAGCTGGGGATAAAAAACTAATATGAAAAGTTATTTTAAAATTCTTCAACTACTTGCATATTAAAGTTATACCAGCAAGAATTAGTCTTTATGTAGAAAACTAGGATTTACATCAAGCCTTACTGACTAGTGATTTAAATCGGGATTTAAATCAGTTTGATTTAAATCAAATCCACCCTGTTCCTTTGCATAATGAGAATTGCAGTTTCTCATAGTGGTGGCACACAAGGAGTGGATGTGGCGTATCCACCTCCATGACGTCTCTTCTGAGTGCCTGGGCAGACCTGATGCATCAGCGGAAGCTATGATGCCAGCGTTTTCTATGGTGCATTTTTCCTAAGTTTAGCAGTTTACTGTAATTACTGGCAGCACTTCTGGAGCATTTGTTCTTCCATACTCCAGTGTTCCGCTTTAAAAAAAGGCTGTGCAGCTATTAGAGATTTTTTTTTCTCTTTTTTTTTCCTCACTTCTTGTCTAATGAAACCATTGTCACTATAACACTAAGGGTGCGTTCACACTGATCCGCCTCAAAAACGCCTAAAAAAGCATAGGCGTTTTTGCTGCATTTGAAAACTGCACCGAAAATGCTTCTCAGAAGCATTTTTCAGGTGCTTTCCATTGATTGCGTTTTTTTTTTTTTTTTTAACTCAAAGATGCTGCAAGCAGGAGTTTTTACACCTCACCGCAAGTGAAACACTTTTTTTTGGGCTAAAAAAAAATAAAAAAAACGACTCAGTTTGAAAGTAGCCTAAAAGGAATATCTCTCTAACAGACTACAAGATAGCAGTGAAAATATGGCCGCTCTAATTCTTCCCCATGAAAATGCGCAGATTGCGCAAAGAACAGTCCCTAACAGTGCAGGAGCGCATTCGTGCCTGATGTGTTGTCATCAGCACCACCAGGAGATGGGGCCTAGAGGTTTTTGTTTGTTTTAGTGCAACCTTGAGTGGGGAAGGTGTACAGTGTTGATTTTATTTTTTGCGAAAGGTTAGCTTACACTTTTTAACCACTTCCCGACCGGCCGTTGTATATAAACGGCCGGACGGTGGCACTGCAGGGTCGGGTGGCCGTCTATAAACGGCCTCCCCGCACCCTGCTTGTGCGCGCTCCCTGGGAGCGCGCAGCACCGCGATCCGGTGCCCGCTCTGTCCTCCGGACACAGTGAAACACCGATCGTCGGACGGGACCTCTGTACGAGGTCCCGATCATGTGATCACTGATTGGCCAATCAGTGATCACATGCAAAGTAGTAAGCAAGATGTCACTTGTGACATCATTGCTTACTATGTGTGAAATCTGTGAATGATCACAGAGGTCACATGGTACAGGGCTATTAACAAAAGCCTTGTACCATGTGACAAGCTGTGACCAATCACAGCTCACTCTGTATTTCTCAATGAGTGCAGGAATGCACACAGAGAGAAAGAGAAATGATTGCTTTTACATCCTATATGGGTGTAAAAGCAATCAGTGTAAAAAAAAAAAAAAAAAAATCTTTATCACCCCTCACAAGTAGTACAATGTCACCATGGTGACACTGTACTGCTAGGGTGACAGTATGTAAAAAAAAAATAAAAATAAAAAATAATATAAAAAAATAAAAATGTAAAAAAAAATGTTAAAAATTATAATTTTTTCTTATAAACTAATTTGGATTTTTTTTTTTTTTTTACTAAAAAGATAAAGGAATAAATTTTGGCTAAGATTTATGATGAAATATTATTTATTTGCAAAATTTTATAAAAAAAACCACTTTTTTAAAAAAATTTTGGACATTTCATTTACACCCCACCCCCCTATATGACAGTGATGCGTGTGTGTGTGAGCAGTCAGTCGACAAACCGGCTGTCATATGGGAGGATGGAGTGTGTCACACGCTCATTTATCCCCAGACGCGTTGGGCATTTTTCTTCATTTGTGGCTGCCTACAGAGGGGCTTGTGGTAAGGGTCTACTTGGGGGGCTACATAGGCAGAGGAGGTTGCAGCTTGGTTCTGTGCTGGTGTTAACATGTCTCAATTTTGCTGTTTCAGCTAGTGGCAGTAAAGATGGACTGGCGCCCAGATGAAGAAGGATTACAGCAGGTTCTACAACTCCTGAAGGATTCTCAGTCACCAGACACAGCCACCCAGAGAGTCGTCCAGGATGTATCCTTCACATTTGGAATGTGTATACCCTGCAACAGACCTGGTTTATTTATTTTATTTTTTGTGGGCCAGGTAGCCACTCTCACACCAGATTCTTCAATCTCAGGCCTGATGGCTTGGTGCTGGTATCTTTCAGTGCAGAAATGTGAGCATAAGTGTTAGGCAAGAATACAGAAGAAGGACTTTAGTTGTGGTGTCATGTTGGCTCTAGGATCATGGATTAAAGGGTTTCATTCAAAATGATCTGTAGCCGACCCAATGAGGTTGTATTTCAATTTATGTGCTCAATTATGTTGCTCAAGTATGTTTTTAAAGAGATGTTATTCATATGTAATCATAGCACTGACAGTATTCGGAAAAAGTAAGGAAACTAACATTACATATATATGTGGGGACCAAAGGTCCCTCTGGTGTAACCCACAGAGGATAAAACGCAACTATCATCAGTGTTCCAGAACATATTTCACAATGAGGAACATATAATATTTATGCCGCTGAGAGTATGACCACAACAGCAGTCAGGCACGAAAGTTATATACATCAAAAGATGATAATCGAAATAATAGGTATGAAAGAACAAGGGAAGAAAAGAAAAAGGAGAGAGATTGAAGTAGAAGAGGGTCAGCCATGGTCCTGCTAAGGGACAGGGAGGTAATGAATCCACGGATCCCATGTTTTATCGATTCATATTGTTATGGTGAATGCAGGCGAGTTTGTCATTAACCATGATCCAAGTCAATTTATTTTTTAATATAGTCAAGTGGTATCACCGTTCGCTTCCAATGTTTAGCAATAGTGATGCTTGCTGCCAGGATCATATAAAGGATCAATTTTTGTTTTTTGGGACCTCTGAAGGCAATTTCTGAAAAAGGGCTGCCTCTGGGATCTTCAAATATCCACTCCTGTCACTGAGTAAATAAATGTGAACATCCGAATCCTGCACAAGCAGATTTAAATGGATTTGACTAACAAATTAAAGTTGAATTCTACCTGACATTTATTAAGCAGTTATAGCAACAGCTTTTTTTTTTTCCTTCGCTTTTTGAGTTTGGGATTTTGCATAAATAAATATAAATGAGTATCGTAAGCACCCCTGTTAGTGTTAAATGGTTTGTCTGTAACTTCACTTTTACTGCACATCCTGGTCTGTTAACCAATAGCCGCCCATCCAATAGCCGTTTGGTGGCTGGCAAAATGCTGTAGATTTCTGGGTGGATGCCATATGGCGTCCTCCCGGGCTTGCGCAGTTTTCGCGCTTGCAGAGCCGTGCAGCGGTGCGATCTGTCACCGGCCGTGTACCTCGGACACGGCCGATGACAGATCTGAGTACCGGCCCCCCCTGCCGGTACCAAGTGACCTGCTGTGACCAATCACAGCAGGTCACATGTCAGTTGTATACAATGGATGGCTTCATTCATGCCATACATTGTATACTAGTGTCTAGCTGTGAATGGTCACAGCGATCACATGCACATGTCATGTGATTAGCTGTGGCCAAATCGCAGCTAAGCACAAAAAAAAAAAAACCCTGAATGAATCGATGTCATTCAGGTAAATGCTTGCTTATAGCAAAGTAATTGTGTAAAAAAAAACAAAAAAAAAAACACTGATCACTTACCCAAAGTAGCACAATGTTACTATGGTAACATTGTACTACTTTGGACATAGTGAAATATGAAAAAAAAAATCTTAAAAGAAAAAAAAATGTAATAAATTAAAAATATGAAAAAAAAAAATTATGTTTTTTCATACTGTCACCAGTCAGTGTCCCTGATCACCGCCATGCCAGTTATATGATGATGCTGTACTGCACTGGTGACAGTATGTAAAAAAAAATTGTGAAAATTTTATTTTTTTTCATTTTCTGAAAAATTATGACAAAAAAAATACAGCTTCAAAAAACTCGCCATGCCTCTTATGAAGTAGGTCGGACTGTCTACTTTGCAAAAAGGGGTCATTTGTGGGATATCTGTACTGTTCTGACATTTGGGGGATATCTGTACTGTTCTGATATTTGGGGGATATCTGTACTGTTCTGACATTTGGGGGATATCTGTACTGTTCTGACATTCTTGGACCTCAAGAAATTAGTTTGGCTGTCAGTACTTCAGGATTGATCAATATTCAGATCTATACCATAGTTTGTGAACTCTATAACTTTCCTACAGACTAAAAAATACATCCTAATTTGGGTTATTTTTTTACCAAAGACATGTAGCAGAATACATCTCAGCCTAAATTTATGAAGAACAATTATTTATTTGCAAACTTTTATAACAGAAACAAAGAAAAACGTGTTTTGTTTTTTTTTTTCAAAATTTTCGGTCTTTTTTTTTTGGTAATTTAGCAAAAAATAAAAACCCCAGCGATGATTAAATACCACCAAAAGAAAGCTCTAGTTGTGTGAAGAAAATTATAAAATTTTAGTTTGGGTACAATGTTGTATGACCGCGCAATTGTCATTCAAAGTGTGAAGCGCTGAAACCTGAAAAATGGCCTGAGCAGGAAGGGGGTAAAAGTGCCCGGTTTTGAAATGGTTGAAGGGAGTTGATAAATTTAAATAGATTCAGTAGGTGAAAATAAGGGGGATAAAGCCAAAGGAACAACAACAAAATAAACGAATGCAGCCGCCATATTTAGCCATTGGCGAGCTGCAATCTATAAAATGTTGGGTTAGTGCGGTTTTATTCTGTGGTTTATGTCTCCCCACACACACATATTTACATAGTTACATAATTAGTCTGACTGAAAAAAGACCAAAGTCCATCCAGTTCAACCATTAACTGCTTAAGGACCGCCCCAGAACAGATATACTGCTACAGGGCAGCACATGTGTGGAAAATCACGTGTATATATACGTGATTGTGCATTTCTGGGTAGGGGGTGTGTCCCCACCCAGTGTCAGAATGTCCGCTGCTGATCGCCGCCATTACTAGTAGAAAAAAAAAAAAAATCCCAGTATTTATACCACCATTTGTAAACTCTATAACTTTCACGTAAATTTAATTTACACGTATTGGGATTTTTTTTTTAGCGAAGACATGGAGCAGAATACATTTTGTCCTAAATTTATGACGAAATTTGATTTAAAACATTTTTTTTTACTGGACATGTTTAATAGCAAAAAGTCCAAACTATTACTTTTTTTTTTCCCCCTCAAAATTGTCAATCTTTTTTTGCTTATACCGCAAAAAAATAAAAAACCGTACAGGCGATCAAATACCACTGAAAGCTCAATTCGTGAGGGGAAAAAGACGTAAATTTCATTTGGGTGCAGCGATGCATGACCGCGCACTTGTCCGTTAAAGTAACGCAATGCTGTAACTCAAAAAATGGCCTGGTCAGGAAGGGGGGTGAATCCTCAGGAGGGCAAGTGGTTAAAAAAAAAAGGTTATAATCCTACACCCACAGTTGACCCAGAGGAAGGCAAATAACCCAGCAAAGCATGATCCAATTTGCTCCTGCAGGGGAAAGAATTCCTTCCTGATCCCCCGAGAGGCAATCGGATATTCCCTGGATCAGCTTTACCTAGAAATGTTATATCCAGTTATATTCTGTGTATCTAAGAAAGAATCCAGGACTTTTTTTAAAGCAATTCACTGAGCTGGCCAGAACCAACTCTTGAGGGAGTCTATTCCACATTTTCACAGCTCTTACTATAAAGAAACCTTTCCGTGTTTGGAAATTAAATTTCTTTTCCTCCAGACGTAAAGAGTGCCCCCTTGTCCACTGTGAGTTTAGTATATAAACCACTGATGTATTTATACATGTTGATCATATCCCCCTTATGTATTATACATGGTGATCATATCCCCCCTTATGTATTATACATGGTGATCATATCCCCCCCTTATGTATTATACATGGAGATCATATCCCCCCTTATGTATTATACATGGTGATCATATCCCCCCTTATGTATTATACATGGAGATCATATCCCCCCTTATGTATTATACATGGAGATCATATCCCCCTTATGTATTATACATGGAGATCATATCCTCCCTTATGTATTATACATGGAGATCATATCCCCCCTTATGTATTATACATGGAGATCATATCCCCCCTTATGTATTATACATGGAGATCATATCCCCCCCTATGTATTATACATGGTGATCATATCCCCCCCCCCCTATGTATTATACATGGAGATCATATCCCCCTTATGTATTATACATGGTGATCATATCCCCCCTTATGTATTATACATGGAGATCATATCCCCCCTTATGTATTATACATGGAGATCATATCCCCCCTTATGTATTATACATGGAGATCATATCCCCCCTTATGTATTATACATGGAGATCATATCCCCCTTAATCTCCTTCTCAAGAGAATACATTCAGTTCCTCTAATCTTTCCTCATAGCTGATCTCCTCCATGCCTCTTATCAGTTTGGTTGCCCTTCTCTGTACTTTCTCCAGTTCCCCAATGTTCTTTTTGTGATTTGGTGCCCAAAACTGAACTGCATATTCCAGATGAGGTGTTACTAATGATTTGTACTGGGGAAATGATATCTCTCTCTGGAGTCTATACTGCTTTTAATACAAGAGAGGATTTTGCTCGCTTTAGAACCCGCAGATTGGCATTGCATTATTAAGCTTGTGATCTACCAGAACTCCCAGATCCTTCTCCACCATTGATTCCCCCAGTTGTACCCCCCCCCCCCTAGTATGTATGATGCATGCATATTCTTAGCCCCCAAGTGCAGAACCTTACATTTATCAACATTAAACCTCATTTGCCACATAGTTGCCCAATTACACAGAGCATTGAGGACGGCTTCTAAGTTGGAGACATCCTGTAAGGACGTTATTCCACGGCACAGCTTGGTGTCATCTGCAAAGACTGAAATGGGATTTATAATCTCAGACCCGATATTGTTTATAAATATAATAAATAGTAAGGGTCCCAACACTGAACCCTGGGGTACACCACTGATGATCCCAGACCATTCAGAGTATGAATTATTAACCACTACTCTCTGAATACCATCTTTTAGTCAGTTTTCTATCCATTTACATACAGATTTTTACAAGCCTGTAGACTTTACCTTACACATTAGCCGTGTGTGGGGAACTGTGTCAAATGCTTTTGCAAAATCCAAGTATACCACGTCCACCACCACCCCTCTGTCCAAGTATACCACGTCCACCACCACCCCTCTGTCCAAGTATACCACGTCCACCGGCACCCCTCTGTCCAAGTACACCACGCCCACCGGCACCCCTCTGTCCAAGTACACCACGCCCACCGGCACCCCTCTGTCCAAGTACACCACGCCCACCGGCACCCCTCTGTCCAAGTACACCACGCCCACCGGCACCCCTCTGTCCAAGTACACCACGCCCACCGGCACCCCTCTGTCCAAGTACACCACGCCCACCGGCACCCCTCTGTCCAAGTACACCACGCCCACCGGCACCCCTCTGTCCAAGTACACCACGCCCACCAGCACCCCTCTGTCCAAGTACACCACGCCCACCGGCACCCCTCTGTCCAAGTACACCACGCCCACCGGCACCCCTCTGTCCAAGTACACCACGCCCACCGGCACCCCTCTGTCCAAGTATACCACGCCCACCGGCACCCCTCTGTCCAAGTATACCACGTCCACCGGCACCCCTCTGTCCAAGTATACCACGTCCACCACCACCCCTCTGTCCAGGTATACCACATCCACCACCACTCCTCTGTCCAAGGTTTTGCTCACCCCCTCATAAAAAGAAACCAGATTTGTTTGACAACTTCTGTCTTTCATGAATCCATGTTGTCTGTTGCTTAAAATATTTTTTCCAGTAAGAACTCATCTATGTGGTCTTTTATTAAACTCTCCAGTATCTTCCCAACTATAGAAGTTAATTAACAGGTCTATAATTACTTAAATATTGGCACCACATTGGCGTTACGCCAGTCCAGTGGTATTATGCCAGTCACACACCTTCAATATCAACTTGCTAATGACATTTAAAAACCTTTTGTTTTGAACACATAGCTTACTGTAAAGTGTTCCTAAACCGAAGACCCTGCATTCTCTATATCTGCTTTCCCACAGTACACATAACATGGAAATGCAATTATTTTAGTAAATATGAACTGCTAAATACCTTTTTTCATAAGCAGAGCAGTCTTGTGACTTTAGCAGAGCACTGGTTCAAGCTCGTAGGAGGAGTTTTCTTTCTGCTCTAGGATGTGAAACCTCTGACCCTCTGTCTGGACAGTGCTGACTGGGCCTATGCTGATCACATGCACCCTCCCAAAAAAAAAAAAACCTCTCTAGCAATACACACCAAATTGAGCATGTGCATGTGACCACAGGTTAAGTCTGTATCAGGTGGTCATTTAAACAAGAGGAGGGGCAAAAAAGACAGGATCAAACAGCCTTATTACACAATGCACAGAATTAACCCCTTAGGCTCCACAGTGAGTATAACCATCATGCTTTACTGTATATACTGACTGATTTTACTGTTGTGGGTTTAGTAACACCTGGTGATATCATCAGTTTTCCTTTGTGTTTCTCTCTGCAATGTAGTCAGATTGTGGCTGATGAGAGGGACCGGCTGGGTGTTTTACATAGCTTCCTGAAAATATCAAAGTACTCTGCTTCAGTACTTTTGTCAAGAGTCCATAACTATGATGAGAGCAATGAGCTGGCTCTTAGGATGAGTAATGCAAATATCAAAATGCTCTTATGAGCAGGTGTGGACTGGGCTGTACTGTAAATCTGGAAGTGATGCAGATGTTCAGGAGCTGATATGCAGTGATGGTTTCTGTATTCATACTGTCTGATCCAGGCTATTGTGGGTAACGTATGGCTTTCTGCTTTTAAAGGTGTACTAAAAAAAATGAAAATTAGGCATTGAAATGCACATGGAGACTCAAATTTACCTGTCCACATCATGTCATAGAAGGAAAACGTGTTATGCTCTTGCTTTAACCCCCCTGGCGGTATTCCCGAGTGTAGCTTGGGGTTAACTTTCAGTACCAGAAGTGACAACCCCGAGCTACACTCGGGATTACACTGCAGCGTTGCTCTGCGATCCCTCCAGCACTTACCTTGTCATGTTCTCCCACTATGTCCCCTCTGCAGCGTCCCCGGCCATCTCCTCCGGCCGATGCCGGCATCCGTCTTCCGGGTTCCGTTTCCTGCGAGCGTCGGTGCATATGGGGGACTGAACCGGCGGAAATTTAAAAACTGTAAAAATTTGACATTCACTCAATACACTAAAATCTGATAGTATTACATTACTGTATCAAACCATTTCACATACATTTTGTCCGGCGCCCTGCCTGCATTTTTACTGTTCTTTCTGCCTGGAAACTGAGAAACGTCCATGGTGTCCAAAAAGCGTCCCTTTAGGTCAAAAGCGGTTTTAGACCGGCTAGAGAACAGCGATAGTAAATCAGAACCACTTGCAGAATTGAGTGATAATGATTCGTGGGGGAAATTCATCATCAGACACTGAAAACGATTCTGCGACTGAGCTCAGTGATGTGCGAACTTGGCGCTATATTCCAAATTTCAGTGTTTTTGATTTGATTACATTATTGAATTAAAATTATTATTATTTTTTATGATTAATTAATAAATTATAATTTATGATTTTGAGTTTCAAATTGTAACATACCCGGGATGTTTACTAGACTCTTGTTCGGACAGATTTCAGTGAGTTATTCCTAAAAAATTACAGGCCTACAATAAAAAAAAAATGCGTATTTCCATGCAAAAAAATGTACCGCTTTGAGCACAGAAATATGGACATAATCAGACCGCTAGGGAGGTTTAGATAACATCACCCCGAAAGAAGTCCAAAAAACGCGGTGCGATGTGCAGAATCGGATCACATAGGTGTGAATACACATGCAAGCGGATTCTAGTGCAGACCAAAAAAAGGGTCCTGCACATTTTTGGTGTGGGTGTGGTGCGATTGGAGCCATACATAATGTATGGCTCCAATTGCACCGCACACAAATTGCATGTGATATGTACAGGAATGCGGTGCGGTTCCTGTGCGAATCACATGCGATATACCGCACCGCATATATGTGAAGCCAGGCTCAATTGGCTCCACAGAAGTGGTCTGCTGAGTCCAAATCCAAACAGACTGTCCTGCCTTAATACATTTGATGAAGGGCTCTTTTAGATGAATATTCTTTCTGGCTTGGTGTCCCCTTAATAATCTCTAGCACTCCTTGGCACAGTTCAAGCCAAGAAAACATTTCTGTGCCACTAGCTTCATTGATCTTTGCTCTGTTACTGAATAAAGCTCTGTGTTCTTCCATCTGTGTCTTTTTCCTGTTTATGTAACAGTAAGCAATATGGTCCTGAACTTGTTCCCAGAAACTGAAGCAGCTGAACCAATATCCGGATTTTAACAATTACTTGATCTTTGTGCTGACACGGCTTAAATCGGAAGGTGAGCTTTTCAGATTTATGTATTTATTTTAAGATGGTATTTTTGCAGGCTTTTATCAGTGCCCATATTTTATCTATGTGGCTAGTTCTTAAAAAGAATATCTACCAGGAAAGGTCTAGGAAAATAATCTTTCCAGGAAGAACAGGAAGACTTTTTAGCTGCTACAAGAAACAGATGGAGGCTGTGAATTTTGCTATGGGGGTGATGCATAGCACCTGGCATGATGCCCAAACTCTGCACATATATATATATATATATATATATATATATATATATATATATATATATATATATATATATATATATATATATTTCGTTTTGACATTTTTGCCTGATTTTGTAAAAAAAAAAATAAAAAACATTTAATATATACAGTTGTTTTCAAAATAATAGCAGTCAGACATCACTAACCGGATCAATCACTGTTTTTGGTAGAAATTATATTTCTACATGGCAAATAATTTACTATCAGGTGTAGTAGAGTCATAGAAATCCAACAGACCCAACAGTCATGACATGCATGCTGCTGGTTCTGTGTAATTGAATCACTAATTGAAAGGGGCATGGTCAAAATAATAGCAGTGTGGAGTTCTATTAGTGAGGTCCTTCATTCTTTGAAAAACAGGTGGCAATTATTGCACTTATTTAAGGAAGGAAGGCAGCAAATGTACATGCTGGTTACAGTGCATTTCTCTCTGAAATTCTGAGGAAAATGGGTCGTTCCAGACATTGTTCAGAAGAACAGCGTACCTTGATTAAAATGTTTATTGGAGAGGGGAAAACATATAAAGAAGTGCAGAAAATGATCGGCTGCTCAGCTAAAATGATGGCAAATGCTTTAAAATGGCAACCAAAACCTGAAAGACGTGGAAGAAAGTGGAAAACTACCATTGGAATGGATAGAAGAATAGCCAAAATGGCAAGGACTCCAACAATCAGCTCCAGGAAGATGAAAGAAGGTGTAAAGTTCCCTGTGAGGACTGTTACAATTAGAAGACGCCTATGTGAAGCCAAGCTATCTGCAAGAAGCCCCCGCAAAGTCCCACTGTTGGAAAAAAGACGTGCTGAAGAGGTTACAATTTGCCAAAGAGCACATTGACTGGCCTAAAGAGAAATGGCGCAACATTTTGCGGACTGATGAAAGTAAGATTGTTCTTTTTGGGTCTAGTGGCCGGAGACAGTTTGTCAGACGACCCCCAAGCACTGAATTCAAGCCACAGTACACTGTGAAGACAGTGAAGCATGGTGGTGCAAGCATCATGATATGGGAATGTTTCTCATACTACGGTGTTGGGCCTATTTATCGCATACCAGGGATCATGGATCAGTTTGAATACATCAGAATACTTGAAGAGGTCATGCTGCCTTATGCTGAAGAGGAAATGTCCGTGAAATGGGTGTTCCAACAAGACAACGACCCCAAACACACCAGTAAACGTACAACATCTTGGTTCCAGACCAACAAGATTGACGTTATGGAGTGGCCAGCCCAATCCCCGGATCTTAATCCAATAGAAAACTTGTGGGGTGACATCAAAAATGCCATTTCTGAGGCAAAACCAAGAAATAGAGAAGAACTGTGGAATGTGGTCCAATCATCCTGGGCTGGAATACCTGATCACAGGGGCCAGAAGTTGGGTGACTCCATGCAACACAGATGTACAGCTGATATGGACTGGGTAGTGTGTTAGGAACGGAAGAATACCCCATCATTTCATGGAAATGAAAATTATCAACCTACAGAGGCCTGAATCCACGTGCTTGTATGCATCCCCGACAATGTCTGGGCATGCTCTTAATGAGGCGACGGATGGTGTCCTGGGGTATTTCCCCCCAGATCTGGACCAGTGCATCCCTGAGCTCCTGGTCAATTTGAGGTGCAACCTGGTGGTGTTGAATGGACCAAAACATGTTCCAGAGGTGTTCTATTGCATTTAGGTCAGGCGAGCGTGGGGGCCATTCAATGGTATTAGTGCCTTCATCCTCCAGGAAGTGCTGGCATACTCTCACCGCACGAGACCAGGCATTGTCGTGCACCATGAGGAACCCAGGATCCACAGGATCTGACAATGGGTCCAAGGATTTCATCCTGATAACTAATGGCAGTCAGGGTGCCATTGTGTAGCCTGTAGAGGTGTGTGTGTCCCTCCATGGATATGCCTCCCCAGACCATCACTGACCCACCACCAAAACAGTCATGCTGAACGAGGTTACAGGCAGCATAACCTTCTCCAGACCCTTTCATGTCTGTCACATGTGCTCAGGGTGAACCTGCTCTCATCTGTGAAAAGCACAGGGTGCCGGTGGTAGACCTGCCAATTCTGTTGTTCAATGGCAATTGAGCTCTGTGGTGCCTGGCAGTGAGAACAGGGCCCACTAGAGGACGGCGGGCCCTCGGGCCACCCTCATGATGTCTTTCTAATTTTTACACATCTTTACCGCGTTTGCGGTGCAGTTTAACATGAAATGCACTGGACCTGCAACAGATCAGTGGGAAGAGTTCCATAGGAATACATAGTCACACTTTTTTTTCTTTACGCAAAAAACGGTAGAAAAACGGGTCCGTGTGAAAGCAGCCTAAATTTTCTCCTAGGGATAACTCCCCTCAGCTATGCAAGGCTTCATTTTTTTTTTCTTTGCAGCATACCATGAAGCATAAAGGAAGAGGGGTGGGATCCCTGTGTTTTATGTACTCCAAGAAAATAATCTGGAAAAAATCCCATTTTTAGTTTTTACCTTTTTTTAAATCCTTTTCTTGGAGTACATGAAAGGACACAACAGTTTCTTTATATTTGTAACGATTGGCTTATGTTGCCACCTTCCGGTTAATGGACACTGGCCAAAAAAGGCAGGCTTTGCCTATTGCCCAGACATAACTCTCCCAACACAGCCTCAGTTTTGCTTGAGGAACCCTATAAGAGGGGTATGTATACGTGGTATAAATATTTATTGATCGCCAGATACCAAAGGGGTACTTTATATGCTGTGCACCTACCATTTTTCTCCCTCACTAGGGGCCGCTGACCTTGCTACAGATGCATGGATAGTGGCTGCTGTTTGAACGCTGAACTTAATAGCTGTGGGAGTATAAAGGCTGCATAAGAAACTAATTTTATCAGTCCCCTAACCTGATCCTTCCAATGGTTAATGCTTCATTTTCTGTCTGCATTGTCTTAATTTTATTTGATAAAATGTTCTGTCCTCCTTTTGTAGATGAGCCCACAAGATCTCTGAGCGGTTTGATCCTAAAAAACAACGTGAAAGCTCATTACCAGAGCTTCCCTCAGGCGGTCTCAGAGTTCATAAAGCAGGAGTGTTTGAACAGCATCGGAGATTCTTCGTCCCTCATCAGAGCCACAATTGGTAAATAAGCTGAGATTATTGCATTGCGGAAGTGATGCAGATGTTCACAACTTGATATGCAGTGATGATTTCTGTGTTCATATGCACACCAGTGTTACAAATAGGGATGCACCGAAATTTCGGCCACCAAAACATATCCCTATCGGCATTCTGCCAATAGGAAACATTTAGTCGATACAGGGGACTGTGTGTACTGCAGATTTGAGGGGGCGGCTGAGAAAGGCAGGAGAGGAGCATTGTATACAGTGATTGGCTGTCACTACATCTCAGTGCCAGTTTTTAAATGTGATTACAGGCTTTTTTTTTTTTTTTCTTCACTATAGCTCACAGAATCAGCTGTCGCTTTCCCTCCAGCTAAAAGAAACCATTTCCTTTTAGTTGATTTCCCTGACTTAAAAGAAACAATGTTTCCTTTAGCTCAGGGGAAAGTGACAGCTACTTCTGTGAGCTATAGAAAAGCCGGAAATTTGTATTTAAAAATCGGTACCGGCTTATAGTGACAGCCTATGAGGATGCCTCTCTGTATACACTGCTACCTCACTGTATACACTGCTCCTCTCCTGCCCCCTCCACTGCTCGTCCCCCCCCCCCCCTCCCCTCTGCAAGAAGGACATATCACTCAAATGCTATCACATAGTGGACTATTGGTCCCTTATGTGATAGCAATAAAATCATAAGTTAAAAAAATAGTAAAAATATATACATGAAAGTAGAGAAAAATACAAAAAAATTTGGAGCCTCCCCACCCCCACATACATAGACGTTTTGGTTCTGTTTTCGGCAACATGCATTTTCGGTATCAGTACCAGAATTTTCATTTCGGTGCACCACTAGTTACAAACCCTGAAAATGCTATGTTACATAAAACCGAAATAATTCACAGTGGTATAGTTTACATTCCCCAGCACTGCAAATCCATTTCATAAACAATTTCACAGTGATAAAGGTGATCAATCCCCACAAATCAAATGAATGTGCATTCCCATAAATAAGTGTTTCATAAGTCCACCAAACACCTATTCAGTACAGTCTTTCAATCAATATAGCTCCTCCACATGTAAAACTTCTCTTCCCAAAGTGTGTCTTACCCTTCTCCCCTTCTTTACTCCACAATCCACCTCCATGACATACAGCGCTTGAAAGAATTTAAAAATGTTCTGGAAGTGATGCAGATGTTCTGAACCTGATATGCAGTGATGGTTTTTGTATTCATACTGTCTGATCCAGGACATGGTTACTTGAGAGCAACTATGAAGCTAATACTTAATCAAAATGAAAATGGGTGCATGAAGGGAAGCAGGCCTACCTGCCTGGTGTTTCTGATAATCGCATATTAGGGCACCGCACTGCCTAAATTTGCCTTGTTAGTAATAGTGTTCTAAGTTTGCATGCTGATTGGCCTCCAAAAGATATACCTGGAACCTATGAATATAGAGGTACAGTTGGCTCACTCTGTGACAGCACTGGGCAAGTTTGCGCTTTCATACGGGGGGAGTACATAATGCTATGTTTGCTACATCTTCAGATATTCATAGCTTTTTGTATGGCTTAAATCGCTTCGCATCTGCATCAAAAAAGGTGCAGGGTCCTTTTTTTTTTTTTTTTTTCTTTTCCCACATGTGAATCACATCACATGAATGCTCTCACCCATGCGATGTGATTTCTGGCAACCGCACTGCATTTTTTTAATCTGTTTCGGGGGGTGTCATTAATTTAACATTGACACCAGATCGCATGAATGCCATGCGATTGCAATGCAGTACATGAAATGCACAGAATTTGCATAGTTTCCCACACCACATTAGTGTGAGCCTGGTCTAAACGTTGCTGGGGAGGGAGCAATAAAGTGAACCTGATTCTTTGCTACTCACTAGGTATTTAGAACAGAATTGGTGTAACTGCCAGAGAGCGGATATCTTTCAATAAGGATACTAGTTTTTGTGATGTCCGGGAATTTCTAAACTTTTAGCTCACCTCCTGATTTGGCTGTAGGATAGGAAGTGAAGTGGGACACAGATGGCAAAAATAAACCTTAAAGGGTAAGTTCACCTTTTGGACAAAAATAATAAATGCAAATATTTTTGCAGATAAAAAAAAATGTGCATTTATTCTTTTTGTCCAAATGGGCCTGTAAAGCATTGCATCAGCAATCCGTAGATTGCTGATGCCATGCAGGTCTCCTGCAGACCCGTCAGAATATCTGCTATCCAAATGGGGTGTATGGCCAAGCAGATATTCTGACAGGAAGCTTCAAAAGTTAGTTGAAAACTGCATGCAGACAGCCGCTAAGGCCGGTCATACATGGGTCGAAATTCAACCAATTTTTTTCATCTGAAAATCGGACCTAAGAATAATCAGCTGATTTTCACTCTGTTAGCGGGTCAATGGCACTGGCCGATTTTCGTGGTTGCTCTCTTTTTCGGTGATCGGGCATGTTGGAATATTTGTGAAAAACGGCCGATTTTCGACTCAATGATGGTCAGATCGTACGATTGTTTTTCCAAAAAGAATATGCACATGAGCCATGACCTGGAAGGAACAGAAGTTTCGCCTGTTATATGGAGTGAACGTTATGACTTGGTCAGTCGATTTTCGAAATCGTTGATGGTACCATCGGATTACCGACTGAACAACGTTTTCGATTTTCAGAGGAAAAATCGTTCGGAATTCGAACCGTGTATGGCCTGCATTAGGCTGCCGTGACTTGTAGGCAATCATTCACAGAACGCAGGGCTCCGCCCACATGGCTGTGCTGTTGTGAAATCTGACAGTATTGGGAGAAGTTTCCCTGTACTATCTGTCGTGGAGGTGGCTGTGGCTATGAGAACATTACATGGTCCACCCTAAAAGCGGGTGGAACATGTAACATGTTTCGAAAGTGAACTTATCCATTAAAGGTGATGTAACCCTCCCTTAGTCTATCCAAAATGGAAAAAAGATTTTTCTTTAGTTCTACTTTAATATTTAAAGTGGAGTTCCACTCACGCTGTCAAAAAATAAGTCAGCAGCTACAAAAACTGTAGCTGCTGACTTTTAAAATAAACAGCCACTTACCTGTCCCTCGGTCCCGTGGTGTGTCCCCCGCAGCCTGTTTCACCGGCCATCCTGTATTACAAGAGGCCGGCATCTTCAGTGTGGGCACCCAGCTGTGCAGCTTGCGGCTTCACAGCCGGGTACCCACTGCGCATGCGGGAGTAGCGCTGCGCTTCATGAATGGTCCTGTAGTCTTCTGGGACCTGTCACGTGTCCCAAAAGACTAGAGGGAGGGAAGGAGGGCACCTTCCGCTACCGATCGCCTATGCGATCAGATCGGAAGTGGGAGTGGATACCTGTCAAATTCGGGTACCTGCTCCCCCGCCCCCCAAGTTGCCAATCCTTAATGGGGAGCGGGGGAGAAGTCCTTAAAGTGGAACTTCCCCTTTTGGGTGGAGCTCCGCTTCTTTAAGTCTGCAGAATTAGTTTTCATCATTTTATCTGGCATATGTTTATTTTGGATACCTTATTGTGGAATGTGCATGTAAATGGCTTTCTTGTAAGGCACTTAGCGGTGCTCTGTATTTAAGAGGTTGGTACAGGTCCATTTTAGCTTGGTCTAGGTAATCTGTCAGTAATTATAGCTATACTGAACAACTTGATTGGAATAGTTTCATCAGGGCCCCATCTGTTTTCTCTCTCATGTATCTCACTAAACTATGTGTCTGATTATTTATAAATGCAGTTGAATTCTGATTGATATTGTGCTCCTGTTTTTCTCCAGGTATTCTCATTACCACTATTGCATCCAAAGGGGAGCTGCAGACGTGGCCAGAACTTCTACCTCAGCTCTGCAACCTTCTGAATTCAGAAGATTACAACACGTGTGAGGTATGAGGCCTCTCCTTTCTGCTCAGCTAAGCCAGACAGTTGGTGGCAATTTTGTAGATATTCCTTAATCACAGTATGGTTCGTTATATATATATTTTTTTTTCTGGGAATGTGTGCTATGATTTCGGCATACACTTGATGGTAAGAGATAAGGGGAATTAACTAAACAAAGTGTCACATTCACCCCTGGATCACATATATGCGGCCGTGCGGGTCGTGTTTTGCACGGGCATGAGCGCACTTCTTTGGAAAACGCAGCCTGCACGGGAACCTCGGGTTGCGTTTTCTAGTGCGGCCGGCGTGCCATTAGAACTAATGGTACCCACCTGCGGGTCCACATTTCTCTGGGTGGTGCGGCTGCACAGATTTTCGTGTGGATCTGCAGTGGCACCTCCCGCACAGATGTGAACCTAGGGTAATGCAGCATATAGACCTTTTTCTGGTCTATCTGCACCACCCTCTCCAGTTTGTTTCTGAGTGAAATAGAAACTATTGTGGGTTCTGCACCTAATTATCTAAGACAGTGGTTCTCAACCTTCCTAATGCCGTGACCCTTTAATACAGTTCCTCATGTTGTGGTGACCCCCAACCATAAAATTATCGTATTCACATACTCACATCACATCAACCACAGCTGAATATAAAAGGACCAATCAGCATCCAGATTAAGTTCCCATGGTACAGATATTTTTTTTGCAGTAGTTGATGATTTTACATTTACCCAGTATTTTATAATATATGAATTATAATTCATGTTGTTTTACCTCCAATACTGCTGCTTTCAACACAGTAGCTGCTTTCTACACAGTAGCTGCTCTTTACACATGTGTGACTGATCCACATAAGTACATTATGGCGCCAACCCTGTCACATACACCTGTATTTGTATGTGATGGGGTTGGCGCGATGAATCACGCCGGCTACTCATATGTGGTCGTATCTGCATGTGGGCGGACCCACCTGGAGACGGATAGAGGAGCGGTGTCTCGGTTCCTAAGACCATCGGAAATATGTGTTTTCCAATGGTCTTAGGCGACCCCTGTGAAAGGGTCGTTCGACCCCCAAAGGGGTCGCGACCCATAGGTTGAGAACCACTGATCTAAGAGATTGCAGCATTTTTCAATGTAGAAAAGTACTGCAGATCCCCTTCCTGGTCTGATCAGGTATAGACAGCTCACACCCATCTCTGCTCGTGCAGTAATTATACTGAATTGATTCTGCCCAGGCTGCCTCCTCCCTCCCCATCTCAGCTGAGGCGGAGACCGGCAGAGGGAGTGGAGCATGCAGCTGCACTGTTCCGTGTTCTGTCTCTCATGGACAGCTTAGGACAGGGGGCAGACCAGTCTTAATTATCAAAGGGGCTTTTGCCATTTTGTTAGCTTCGAGCAGGATCTCCATTTCCCCAACTTAGAAGAGTGGTGCAGGACTAGAGCCCGCAAAACTGTTTAAATTCCTGATTCCCATTGTATTTTATTTATTTTTTATTGTATTAGACATTTAATGACAGATCTCATTTTTATATTGCTTATTTGTAAACCTTGTTTGTTTTTGTTTTTTTTTTTTTGTATTTCAAGGGTGCATTTGGCGCTCTGCAGAAGATCTGCGAGGATTCCTCTGAGCTTCTGGACAGTGATGCTCTAAACCGGCCGCTGAACATAATGATCCCCAAGTTCCTCCAGTTCTTTAAGCACTGCAGCCCAAAAATCAGGTTCTTCTCTTGACTACTTCCAGTGACAGTGAAATACTTTTCCTAACCCCTCCCCCATGTGTAATGTATTGTGTACGCCTTTTGTCCTAGGTCTCACGCTATTGCCTGTGTCAACCAGTTTATCACAGACAGAGCTCAAGCTCTCATGGACAACATTGACACTTTCATTGAGGTGAGAAATGAAGGCACACTAATTACTATAACATGACCTTTTTCTTTGCCCTCTGATCATTCTTTCTGTTAACATGTTGTAGACTGTTGTATATCCCACTAAAGCAGACCAGTAGTGTGTTGAACCTGTCACATGAACTAATGCAGAAGCACAGCTTATGTGGACTGAGCCAAAGGAAAAAAAAATCAGTGTTCTGGCAGGGCAAATGATTGCCTGGCACTAACACCCCTCCCTCATCAAACCACTTTGTGTAGAATCCTGTGGCCAGGGCCAAAGATAACCCACAACAGTGACTAGTGTGTGTGTGTGGTTTTTTTTTTTTGTGTTTTTATCAACAATTTTTATTGATTTTTATATATATATATATATATATATATATATATATATATATATATATATATATATATCTCACAATAAAAGAGAACAAAAAAGAAAGAAGGAACACATCGATGGTGAAATCTGCATGGTTACAAACAATGTCACATAGCTAGTTTTTTGTTTTTGTTTTTTGTTTTTTTTTTTAAAATATATAATATTGGGATTTTAGTGGTTCTAAAGCCTAAACATTTTTAACTTTAATGCATTCCTTGCATTAAGGTAAAACATATATTTAGGCATTAGTATCAAGCCCTCTTCCTTCCTCCTATAGTTACCTGTGTCCTTGATCCAGCACTGTTCAGTCTGTAGCGGCTCTCCCTGCTCTCAGTTTTTGCAGAGGCAGTGGAAGCCATTGGCTCCTGCTGCTGCCAGTCAAATCCTGTGACTGTGGGGTGGGACGAGCTGCACTATCTGTCTATGGATGTAGGCAGCGTGGCTTGGGATCAAGCCCGCAGGTGTGGCGCAATACGAAGCAACTTCCTATGGCAACTTACATTGAGGAGAGGAGCTCCAGTGGGAGACCCAAGAAAGAGGATTGGGCAGGGCCACTCTCTGCAATTTTATCGCACATAGCAGGTATTATAAAATGTTTAAGAAAAAAATAAAAGAAATATACTTTACAATCACTTTAAGGGCTCCATGCACAGTAGTGTTTTTTTCTGCTCCTAGAAGCTAAATAGTGTTCTTAGGTGTTCATGCGTACTATTTTAGATTGGAAGCAGTTTTCAAGCTTCAGCATTGAGGTGCAGAAAAAAAATGTTTTTTGTAGAGTTTTTTTCTTTAGTGTTACTAAAACCCGCTATTACCAGCGTTTTTTTAATCCAGTGTTTTGGGGGTTTTTTGCCTAAAAAGCGCTAGTGTGCATGGAGCCTAAGGCTGCATTCACACGTGAACATTTGCAAATTTTTGCATGATTTTGCACAATTTCAAACAGTGTTTTTGGCGGGGTTTTTTATTAGCCAATAGAGGAAAATATCATCTGTTGCATAATTTTTTACAGCTTTTTTAGCTTTTCCATCAGCTTTTAATGTTATTTTTTATGTTAGGGTAAGGCAGTGTTTTTCAATTCCAGTCCTCATGGACCCCCAACAGGTCATGTTTTCAGGATTTCCATTATTTTGCACAGGTGATTTGATCAGTTTCACTGCCTTAGTAATTACCACAGCTGTTTCATCTGAGGGGAAATCCTGAAAACATGACCTGTTGGGGGTCCATGAGGACTGGGGTTGAGAAACACTGCGGTAAGGGGTTAGAGTTAAGGTTAGATTTGGGTAGGGGTTAATTATTCTCTTTTTCTGTTATAGTCAGTGTAATAATAGTAAAATACACAGAAAATGTTAAATCATAAATAATAAATACAATAAATACTATCTAATAATAACCCCCTAACTGTAAAAATAAATAAATTAGTAAAATACACACCTTAACGCAAAATAAATTATTCTTAATAATTTATTATATTTTCTTGGGGTTAGGGGGTAATTCATTTACATATTCATTTATTTATGATTTTTGTGTGTTTTATTTATTTTACATTCATTCATATATTACTATTTTTTTTTCTTTGGATCAGAAAAATGCGCACATCGCTTTTTTCCTTTCTATGGGAATAAAATGTGCTAATCTGCCCAATTTGAGCTACAAAAACGCTCCGGAACTTGTTTGGCTTCAGACAGCTTGTAGAGATGTGAGCTATCTCCATGAGAATAATTGATTTTTGCTCCTCAAGCATTTTTGAGCGTCAAGTTACAAAACGCTCAGGTGTGAATGGGGCCTTTACTGGTCCAGGAGTTAGGATTTAAACTGACTTAAATTTCATATCCATCATTTTGATCTATACAAAATAGTTTACAGACGGACACATAATCTTAGGCAATATGAATGGTATTCAGCGTTATGCAGGAGATCACACAATCCATAATTTCCTTGGCTTTCCTCGAAGATACTGTCAGAGTGTGGATCCCAAAGGAAGAGAAGACTCCAATACTTCATAAATGGAGATGGGGATTTTGGGTTGAGATGGGCGCTGTCTTTAGCAAGGCACGGAGTATTATTTCTATCTTCATGTCAGTCCTCCTCTTTGACTATTATAAATATATAACAAACCCCAGCGCACAGGAAAAAACCTCTAAGGGTATAATAAGGGTATAGATTGCTGCTGCGCACATAAACCAATTCGTAGAAGAAATATAAATAAACAGCGCAAATCAAAACCCCCTCAATGAATAACATAAATCAATTACCATACAGTGTAAACATCAATATAAATATTAAATGATAGTGTCCCCAAAATTGAATTAATATTAATTATTTAAATCATATTAAAGTCCAAAAAAATATAAAAATTATAATAAATTAAGTCCTTTCTCCCACATAAATAGTGTAAAAAAAAGTTTAAAAAAAATTGTGCTTCCACCAGTGAGAAACCAACATCAACTGCATTCACCAGATGATGTTGTGTAATGCACCTTTTAGGATTTTTTGGGATCCTAAACCCCCAATATAGCCTCCAGAACTCCTTTCCACCATATAGAATTAGGATTCTCCTTCCACTTGCTCCTGCCTTCTCCTTTCACCAAACTTCACAGCTACTGTGTACAACAATACTCCATATAACCCCGGAGTACAGAGAGCGGCCTCCACCGTATCAGTTACATTTAATATCCACACAACCAGAGCCTCCACCGTATCAGTTACATTCAATATCCACACAACCAGAGCCACCACAACGAGGCTTGTACCACAAAGCGGTGGAAAGGAGTCCTGGAGGCTATAATGGGGGTTTAGGATCCCAAAAAATCCTAAAAAGGCGCATTACTCACAATCTGGTGAGTGCGGTTGATGTTGGTTTCTCACTGGTGGATGGTGGAAGCACAATTTTTTTTGAAAATTTTTTTTTACACTTTATGTGGGAGAAAGGACTTAATTTATTTAATAGAATTTTTATATATATTTTTTAGACACTTTAATATGATTTAAATTTTTATTAATTTTTGGGGACATTGTATCATTTAATATTTATATTGATGTTTACACTGTATGGTAATTGATGTTACTTGAGTATGTTGTTCATTGAGTGAGGGGGTTTTGATTTGCACTGTTTATTTATATCTCTTTATGACTATTGTTGGTGCTGAATGAGTATCCTAGTAGGTCCTCAGTGGAACTGTACGTAGTCTGATAGACATCTCCCTGACCATAGTTATCAAGGAGACGCTTGTCTTTCTGTGGCCAGTCGAAGTGTAACAAAAGATTAATGAAGCCACCCACTTCTGCTAGTACCCTTTATAAAACATTATACACCAGTGTAATGGTTAGAGGTTTTGCTGTCTGCATACATACAATAATAGATATTCTATGTCCTATTCCTCTTTTTTGCTGCAGCATCTTTTTGCACTAGCCGTGGACGAGGACCCTGAGGTTCGTAAGAATGTGTGTCGGGCACTTGTTATGTTGTTGGAGGTGCGGATAGACCGTCTGCTTCCTCACATGCACAGCATCATCCAGGTAAGAAAGAGCCCCTTTATACCTCTTCATTTTGTGTGGCAGCAGCAGTGGACAGTGTGAACTTTTCTTTCTTTTTTTTTTTTTTCTTTTTCTCCAGTATATGCTGCAAAGGACGCAGGACAGTGATGAGAATGTAGCCCTGGAAGCCTGTGAATTCTGGCTGACACTGGCTGACCAGCCCATCTGCAAGGATGCCCTGTCCAATCACCTCTTACAGTGAGTTCTCTAGTATTTGTTGTGCCCATAAATACAGAAAATGTTGTCCTACAGACCCTGCATGAATCGAAGTGTGCTTACATTTATTTGAAATTGTGTGCTTAACTAGAGCTTAAAGGCAAATTCTACCTTTTGGACCATGTTTCATGGTTTACACCCATATTTAGGATGTAATATATGAAACATGGACACACACTACATCCCCAAACTAATCCCCACCCCTTTCCCCACTTCACCTTATCCTAATAATGGGAGCGTCTTCTAGGGGCTTTCTTTCAATTTGTTTTTAGTTTGGCACCTACTTAGAGCTCTGCCCCGCATCATCAAGGTCTCTGAATTGAAATGAATACAATTCCTATCTGCCATTGCTGCAGAGGGACTGTCCAACCGCAGTTCCTTTATTTTTATCTATTTTTAGTTACGCAGCGCTGTGTGTGTGTGTGTGTGTGTGTGTGTGTGTGTGTGTGTGTGTGTGTGTGTGTGTGTGTACATTCACATCAGTCCCTAACCCTCAAGGGGTGTAAAATCTAAGGTCCCTTACTCACATTCATACATATACTAGGGACAATTTAGACAGGATCCAATTAACCTACCTGCATGTCTGTGGAGCGTGGGAGGAAACCGGAGCACCCGGAGGAAACCCACGCAGGCATAGGGGGAACATGCAAACTCCAGGCAGGTGGTGCCGTGGTTGGGATTCGAACCAACAACCCGAGTACTGCCAGGCGGAGTGCTAACCACTAAGCCACCTTTAGCCCCATAATAGAAGGTCCGTGCGGACCTAGGGCTTGGTTTAAACACTGCCTGTGCGTTGCACTGATGGTGGATGCAATGCTCTGCAACCTTCAGTCCAAAAAATAGTGGTAAATGCACATTAATTAGAAGATCGAAGTTGCAACATTTACTTTTTTTTTTTTTTTTTTAAAGTAATTCTGCAAATCTTGTGATTCACACATACTGCCATGAAAATGGGTCTATTTATTTTTTCTATCTTTGCAACTTCCCCCTACCACCTGTCTCCCCCTTTTAGACAGTAACAAAGCACTGTACCCAGTGAGCAGGCAGAGCTGAAATAAAAAAAAAAAAAACCCTTGCTTTGTGGCAAAGGTACTTAAATCGCATAGTTAAAAATAACCAGCAGGATAGAAACTTCAGTTTATTTGGCTGGCTGGTCCAGTGCCATGTAAAGTAAAATGAGATGTTTTCTTATCTTGTAGGCTGATTCCTATTCTGGTCAATGGAATGAAATACAACGAGATTGATATTATTCTCCTGAAGGTGAGGATTTTGTGTAACTTTCCCTTCATAGGAACCTGGCAAAAGGCTCAAGAATTGCTTTCTGGGTTGAGCATTGTTTTTGTTCATACCTGAGATAAATAATGAAAATTGGAGCCACTTTCTGTACCTTCTGATTTATTCTCACTGGCGTGCAGTCCCAAAATAATTTCTACCCTGAAAACAGAAGTTGACAGCTGTCGGAGGTAGATCGAGACGACTAGGAGAGGCAGACATGCTACAGTTCTGTTGTGTGAAGGATAGCATTCCTCATACCTTGCAGTTCCCTAGAATTTCTTGCTCAATTCACATCCCTGCAGGAGGTTGATATTGCTCTGAGCATATGCGTTACATTACCTGATTTCTTGGAGACGTTTTGTTTCCTGAAGACATTCAGAGTGTTTCATGGACTAAGACAGGAGATTTGAACTGGCAGAGAAACCATTGACTGCCTTGTTAGGGTGGGGAATGACACCAGAAAAACAGTTGTAATTTAAAATATATTACATTTACTTGAATTGAGTGAAAAAGAGAAGATGTCTCTGAATAGTACTTAAGAGACCCTGTCACCAGACTACTTCATCAAAAATCTTTGCATAAGATTATATGCCTTTAACCTATTCATTTTTATACATGTTTTTTGCCCATATAGCCTCCCTTGTGTAGACGTCCAAAAGGCTTGAGACTACTGCTGGGTGTCACCATTTTAGATGTGATGTTGGCAGTCTCATCTGTTACTCTATAGCCCCGGTACCAAATTGCGGGTCGCATATGGCCTGCCAGCTGTTGGGCAGCAGTCAGATTGTAGGAGGGTGGAATGCTCCTGGCACCATAAGAGGAGTTGTCTCTGCTCACAGTACAACTAAAGTCCCGGCCTGGAGAGTGGTGTGGGTGCATAGGATGGGTAAGTGATCACTGTAACAAACTAGCTCATCCGAGCTGGAAGCGGAGTTCTTCTTTTTCTTGTTTTCTGTTATTTGAGGTATTCCTCGATCATTCCTCACATCCCCCCTTTCCAGTCCTGAGAGGCAAACGTTATCTCCTGACAGATGGTGTAGGTCAACGGGGGTAAGACATCCCTGGTGGTGCCAGTGGTCTGGGAAAACTGTCACCTTTCTCACCTACATCTGATAAGGCAGCATTTCTCAGAGGGCTGGGAAGCATTGACCCAAAATGGCGTAAGCCCACACATTATCAAACTGACCAGAGTAATTGCACATTCCTCAGGTCAACCGTATGTTTCATGTCATGTATTATGAAGCTGTAGTTAATACAGAGTTTCCCACTGACCACTCCCAAAACGTGTAGTCAAAGCCCCCCCCCCCCCTTTGAGAGGGACTTTTAAGAAGAGACAAGTGAGTTAGAGCTTGACACACACAGAGATCTCCCAGCAACATCGTAACAAGAGGAGATCAAGAAATCGCCCTGCTCTACAACTTGGATCTGCAAACCCAGGCATATGGGCAAGTAACTTAACCCTGTAATCTTCTTCCTAATTATCTCTTTGCTGTGTCTTTATACACATATATATATATTTTTGTGACATCTCTTTGTAAATATTGTATCGCACCTGTTTAACACTTTCAGAAAGAAAGATTTATTACTAAAAGGGTCAAACTGTTTCTAAGCGCTTATTTGCAATTCACGAATCCCTGCCTTTGAAGAGACGCTACTGTTTGGTATATCTCTGTATAACAGGTCCGCGGGCCGTGCTATATAGATCAATATTTCAATCATTATAGTATATATTTGATAATGGGAGTTTCCCAGTCTCCGACAAAAGTCGTGGTGGCAGTAGAGGGTTAGTTGCGTAATTAACCCGACCCAGTAACAAGCGCATTTAGGCTGCAGGCACCGATTGTAGTCAATTAGCTGGGCAATCGCTGTGCTGGGTGCAGCTGAGTGTGGCCTTGTTACGCGCGTCACACCGCGGTTTTAGATCTTCCGGTCCTTCGGTCACAAGTTTGGTGAGAAGGTCTGGGGTCTGACGCCGTGGGCGTGACGTATTACTGTTAGTCGCGGTCGTGCGATTGTCGCATGTTGGTTGCGGCGATCGTGGATCCGTGACAATCACCAGTGAGGGCGGGGTTAACACTTTCATTGGTAAAGGGTTAACTTTTACTGCTTTTGACTATCATTGGCGGGTGTTAACACATTCACCTCCATGACCACCGGTACAGGGACAGTTAACAAATTCACTGCCATAACTATCAATACAAGCTCTGACGACCAATGTGTTAATAGTACTGACAACAATGTTAGGGGTTATTTTACTCCAACTTCAATGTGCATTGCAATACACTGCAAAGGTGCAAAAATGTGCTGCTATTGTGCAGCCCTCTGGAAGAGTTGGGAGCCACACTTGATTTTTTAATATACTCACCTTCTCTTTAAGTAACTATAGCATAACTCTGAGTCACAGCACAGCTAATTAGAGTACTTTGTTTCCTTGCTTTGAGCAGGGAGATGTTGAGGAAGATGAAACCATTCCAGACAGTGAGCAAGACATCAAGCCTCGCTTCCACAAGTCACGCACTGTGACACTGCAGCATGAGGAAGAGAGGGCAGAAGGAGAGGAAGATGCAGACGATGAAGATGATGACGATGATACGTTATCTGACTGGAATTTGAGTATGTACTGTTGTTAAAATTCCAAACAAATGTCTTCCTGAAGTGATGCAGAATGCTTGTCCTGAGTTAATGCTAAGGGACCTTCTGTATCCATACTGGCTGATCAGACAGTCTTGTGTGCTAAATCATGAATGCATATTTGTTTACCTTACAATTAATCATGGCTTACTTCTTTTCTTTAGGGAAATGTTCTGCTGCAGCTCTGGATGTCCTGGCCAATGTATTTCGAGAGGAATTGCTTCCTCACCTTCTACCCCTTCTGAAGAACCTCCTCTTCCATCCAGAATGGGTCATAAAGGAATCCGGCATACTTGTTCTTGGCGCCATCGCTGAAGGTCGGTTTTATATAATGTGTGGTCAATACTGGGCAGGGGCGGACTGAAAACTCATGGGGCCCCCGGGCAATAGGGGATCATGGGGCCCGTGTCCTTGCCCAAACTCAAAAAAGCCTATAAAAAAGGTACCAGGGGCATCTCATGGGGCCCCCTACTGACCCCGGGCCCTCGGGCAGTGCCCGAGTTTCCAAATGGTCAGTCCGCCCCTGGTACTGGGCTTCTGACTTTACTTGCTTTCAGGAAACTGATTGAGCTGCTTGTTCACCTTTTTGTGTTTTTGTGTAATTTTTTTTTTTTGTTTTTTTTTACTGTCCGTACCACAAAAGTGTGCTCATGGGTATTGGCTATCTGCCTGGTTCTTTCCATGACAGCATGTGATATGTTGGGTTTTAAATCCATTTGGTCTGTTACTGGCAGATGGTAAACGGGTGTGTTGGCTGTACATAAATATGGCAGATATTCTTTATATCTTTCAACACCATCATGGAGAAAATCACTTCAAGCCATGCTGTACTCCACACCTGTGTTCAATAGACAAATTCACCAGAGATGAAAGACCTTGCTAGATTATTCAGGTCAAAATGCATTTATGATGATCTTCCCTTCCACTTATCTGTTCATTCCACTGTTACTTCAAGTTATCCAAAATGTATAATACATTTAAAATGTTTCAAATCAAGAGAATGCTGATACACTCACATTCTTTAGAGCGATCGCCTTACTTTTTAGTAGTTTCTATAAGCATGTATATCAGTCTCCTGCCACTGAGAAAAATAACCACCTTCAGGTGCGTCTCGTTCGCTCTGAAGTGAGATCTCATGGTTCCAGCATTTTGCTCAGTAGACAGGCATTATAATGTTTGCATGCTTTTATTGATATATTGTATTTACGTTTTACGCATTTTGCATTGTTAGGTTAAATCACATTAATTTTTTTTTGTCCCATACAGGTTGTATGCAGGGAATGGTTCCCTACCTACCAGAGCTCATCCCTCACCTCATCCAGTGCCTCTCTGATAAGAAAGCTTTGGTACGCTCAATAGCTTGCTGGACTCTGAGTCGCTATGCCCACTGGGTAGTCAGCCAGCCCCCCGACCTCTACCTGAAGCCCCTCATGACTGAGCTGCTTAAACGCATCCTGGACAGCAACAAACGGGTGCAGGAAGCTGCATGCAGGTATTGTCAGTCGGAACTGACTTTAGATTATTCAGTATACAATAGCTCTCATCTTTCCTTGTTTTGTTGAACGCATTGATTTGTGGGGAAAAAGAAGTTAAAATGGTAATAAATCAACAACCAAAATATTTTATTGCATTTGACCAGTTTTGCATTAGGCTCCTTTTTTCAGGCGGACCTGATCGGATGGTCCATATATTCCTATGGACTTGTCTGTTTACACCTGTCTATCTCCAAACCAATGTGCTCCGGTAAAAGATTAAACAAGGAAGGTGATCTGATCCCCTCTGTCTAGGTGGATTGGGTCGAAGGGCAGTCTGGTGTAAATGGGCAGCCGGTTTGTGTACACCCAACTGCCCATAGAGCAGAGTCCTGTGCTCTGTATAAACAGAGTGGACGTAAACCTGTCATCAACTTGCTCTTCTCAGCAGGGGATCAGTGGACAGATCCCCTGTTCAGCAAAGCGGATTCCGCCCCATGTGAAGGGGGTCTTAGTTATTCTCTTTAGCCTTTTTTGCCTTTTAATTACACCTGTTTATCTGACCAGTACTTCTGTTATTTTTCAACTTCTTTAACAGACTATCCTGTCCAACAAGAGTGTCAAAGGGTTGAGAAAAACAATTTACCACTGACAGGGGTACTTAAAATAGTCAGAAGGGAAAAAATATTGTAACTGTTTTGAAAAGTATTTATCAGGAGTTCAGCCTTAATTTACGTTCATGTAAATCTACTGGTACATCTAACACTACTCTCTCCCAAGACTGACAATTTTGCTGTTCAAGGGTGTCTTCGTTGTACCTCCGTCCTGAGTGGAGACACTCTAATATAGTTACTGGTAGAATCACTAGATGAAAATAAAGAGGGGGGAAAGCTAATGCAGCCACCACATTAAGAATTGGTAACCTTTAAGAATTGTGGAAGGATGAATATGTTGCACATGTTTTGTGCATTGAGGAGTTATTGGCAGCTTATTTGTTTTAACTTGGTTGTCACCAATTTTCAGGAATAAGTCCTGTACTTTATTTAATGACTCTCAACAAGGCCCAGAGCCCTGTGCATTATGTTTTACTATATATGTGCGTAGGAGTGCAATTAAGAATGAATTGCTGCAAACAACTTGCATTTATTTTCCCAAGGGTTTGTATAACAATTTTTTGCACATTAAGCTTTAAAACAAGCCCTCACTGACCTTTTGCAGATACTGTGGTGCAATTCTGTCCTAAAAGTAGCACTAAACTTGAATATCTGCAGTCTGCACTCTCTGCCCTTTTTCTTCTGTAACTGCTCCGTTTTACATTAGTGATTAGAAAGCTGAGTAACCGCTGGGAGTGGATCGCTCGGCCTATTTGAGGAGATGATTCAGGAAATCACTGCTGCTTTCTTCTCTCAACAGCGCATTTGCCACTCTGGAGGAAGAGGCGTGCACAGAACTTGTACCATATTTAAGCTTCATCTTGGACACACTGGTTTTTGCTTTTGGAAAGTATCAACATAAGAACCTCCTAATCTTATATGATGCCATTGGGACACTAGCGGATTCTGTTGGACACCATTTAAATCAGCCGGTGAGCTTTTTTTTAATTTTTTTTTTTTTTTTTTTTTTTTTTTTTTTTATTCTTCTGTAATGGGGCAGTTGATGGAGTGTCCTGGTAAATGACATTTGGAGCCAAACCTTAGCAGGATGTGTCTCTGG
The DNA here is from genome assembly GCF_062004578.1 of Staurois parvus. Classification (NCBI taxonomy): domain Eukaryota; kingdom Metazoa; phylum Chordata; class Amphibia; order Anura; family Ranidae; genus Staurois; species Staurois parvus. Next base: position 266,355 of record NW_028319092.1, read on the forward strand.
AGGTGATGCAGATAAAGCAATTGAAGTTGTCTGATGATGCCTCAGTATTCATACTGTCTGATCCAGAGATATAGATCTGTTTCATGTCATGTAAATGTTTTTAGTTTTCTAAAGCCCAACAGGTTCACCTTAATAATGGCCATACCTTTTGATTTATACCTTCTTTGGTGTCCTCTGGTTGCTCTGTTTGGCTGCAGGAAGTTAAAAAGCCTTGTGTATAAACTTGAAGTGGAGTTTACACCAGACCAAGGACACAATCCATTCTCCACAAACCAGAGCAGCCAATTTCAGTACCAGTGGTGGTGTATTGGAGGAAGCCACACAAACCCATACGTAAATTTACCAGATTGACCAAATGAAAGATCTTCAGAGGTCATGTGGACAATGAATAATACTTGTGTTCACCCAAGCCAATCATTGGATTGTTTTTAATGTTTATAATTTTTTGTTCGAAACATTTACTTTGTGTGCTCAGCAGTTAGACACCCCAAACCCACTGGTTCATTCCTTTCTCCTATTTATTTTCATTTCTATTCTGAACCAAGACTAGTATTTCATATGTTTACAACTATGATTTGTCTTCTATTACAGGAGTACATCCAAAAGCTGATGCCCCCTCTAATCCAGAAATGGAATGAGTTGAAAGATGAAGATAAGGACCTCTTCCCACTTCTAGAGGTGAAAGTTTTTTTAATTTATATTGATGACAATGGGTGGTTGCTGGCTCGAGCTTTTACTGGGGATTGATGTGAAACCAGAAGTCTGAATTCCTCATGTTGGGAGTTTGTATTCATACTATCTGACCTCAAAGTTGTAGTTTGCTTAATTCTTCTTTGAAATATCTGTGGTTGTCTTTTTGTGAAATAATATATATATATATATATTTTAAATTCTAGTGCTTGTCCTCCATTGCTACGGCACTGCAGAGTGGGTTCCTACCATACTGTGAGCCTGTGTATCAGAGATGTGTTACTCTGGTGCAGAAGACGCTGGCCCAAGCCATGGTGAGTGTTCTTAAAGCTGATTTTCATAAGTTTTCAACTCTGTGCCCTACGTATCTAATGGGTGTTGTCTCCTGTGTCTCTGACAGATGTACAGTCAGCACCCGGATCAATATGAAGCTCCCGATAAGGATTTCATGATAGTAGCCTTGGACCTCCTTAGTGGGCTGGCAGAGGGGCTTGGTGGCCACGTTGAGCAGTTAGTGGCAAGAAGCAACATCATGACTCTTCTGTTCCAATGCATGCAGGTAAGAATGGTCTCCTTTTGGCTTTGAAAGGTGAGGTGCTATTTTAAAAAAAAAAAAAATCCTTTTTGTGTTTTGAGGGACACGGTCTTCAAGCTCTGGGATATTCTGCCACCAACAGGAGGATTGGACACTGGCAAACAGACTGTATGGTAGCCCAGGGTGTAATTCTTCCTACTTACCACCAAGCCTTAGTTTACTAGTGACCTAGAGTGATTGATGACTTTTCTCAGCTCTGCTGTTTTTATGGCTTATGGTTTGTTTGTTTTTTTCTTTTAATCTCCCTATAGCTATGGGAAGTCTTTTCAAATTTTTTTCAGCTATCCTGCACAGTTGTCCTTTAGTCAAAAACCAGTGTTTCTCAACCGGGTGGTGCTGCGAGGAGTCCTCGGGTGCTGCGGCAACAGCCTGAGCTGAGTGATCCTTTGCTAGTTCTGGTTCTACAGGAGGTGGGAGAGCTCTATTGAGGTTCTGTGTATAGAGAAGGCAGAGAGCTAAGCCTGTACCTTCCCCCGCTCTTTGCTCCTCTCTGTACTCTTGCTGGCAAAACTGAAAGCTGAGCTGGCTGTCCGACTGCATCCTATAAAGCGATGTCCTTGATTGAGAAGGACTTGCTGGCAAGAGTACAGAAAGAAGAACTGAGAAGGGGTTGGGGACCTCTGCTCTAACTCTTGCGTGTACAGGCGTTAACCGTGTTTATTTTCTTCCTGTAGCCAAGGAGTTAACAGAGGATCGATCATTCCAAATGTACAGAAAGGAGAGAGAGCAGCTTGGGGGGGGGGGGGGGGGAGTCGTGTTAGGTGGGGGGTTGTCCTACGAGGTGGGATTTTTGAGTGGTTGTGCTGGGAGGGTGATTTGGGTGGGGGGTTGTGCTATGGGGAATTGGTGAGGTTTTGCTGGGAATGGTGATTTTGGGGGGGGGGGGAGGGTACTAGGAGGAGGGTTTTTGGGAGGGTTGTGCTAAGACTGGGGATTTGGGAAGATTTGTGCTAGGAGGGGGGGTTGGAGGGTTATTTGTACTTAGAGGAGGGACTTGTAGGGGGGTTTACAACCTACAGACCACTGAACTCTGCCTCGCAGAGTACATTTTAGGGCTTGTTCACAGATGATGCCTTTTTGCAGCCGCGCGTGGGTGCCGTTAATTCTTAATGACACCCCATGCATTTAGCAAATGTGTGTACGTTTGTGCCTGCTAAAATGCATGGTACTGTAGTACGATGTGTTTTGGTGTTGCCCAATTTTAAAAATCATGCCTGTGCCCATTTGCATGTTTTACACATGTAGAGCTGCTCTTTAAAAAAAAAAAAAATGTAACGTGTGGGAACACGCAAAAAAGCAAGTGCACTCAGATGCTCCTCTTGTTGTGAACGAGCCCTCTGGCTAGCAAGATTCATCCACCACAATCGTCTATGGAGATGTCTACTGGCCCTGGGGTTGAGACCAATGACAATGTTGGGATCCTAAGTCTGGCTTGGTGGTTTCAATCTAGGGTTCAGCCTCTGCTTGATGGAGTCCTATTTGTTGAGTTTCTAAAGGTAACCAGTACAGGACGGATCATCATACCTTTAGTGGATATCTGCATGCCCAGGGAGGAATATCAGGTGCTTTAAAGGGGGAGCCTCAGAGGACGAGGATCACCTGTATTAACCGTGTAGCATCCTGTCTGACGACCCGCCATCCCTTAGAGGGAAGACCTTCTAGTTCCTGACCCTTACCTATCTGATGACATCTGGATTAATAACATAAGGCGCATTTTACATGCACGTCCGGTGAGTGCGCATTACCTTCACTACTATTGCACTGATACCGGGTCCAGAGCTACTAGAGCACAAGAGTCCCTTTTATCCTATTTATTGATTATATACCGGAACTTTTTATCACTTCTTTGTATGGGATATCTATTGATTTTATTGATCTATTTATTGATAATATTGTGATTATTTTAGCGCTGCACCTCTTTTATTAGGTTACAGAAGTGGCAGTCTCACGTTCCATCCATTTCAGGGAAAGGGCCGAATCTGCAGCTTACAGTGATGCCTATAGGCTGCTGAAGTTAAAGTGTCTTATAGCCCTCTTTCCAGGCACGGTGTGAACTGATTAAATGGCCTCCCTTTTAGTCTAGGTTCACACCTAAGCATTTTCTGTTTTGCAGAGCAGCACAGCAGTCCATTTAACATGATTTCCTATGGGAGAGGTTCACATCTCCGCGTTTTTCACCCAGTGCGTTTTTTTGGAAAGGGTCAGGGACTTTTTTAAACGCAAAATGTTGCATTTTTGGTTCTATAGACTTCAGTGGAGACGCTGCATGTAGTGCATTCTACCCAGCAACAAGTTTGGGGGAAACCCCCCCCCCCCCTCGCAAAAAGCACAGCAAGAATGCATCAAACACAAACTGCATAGTTGTAAACCTAGCCTAACTGTTTGCTGTGTTGCTCAGCCCTTTTCCTTTTGGATCTCCTGAAAGTTAAAGGTAGTTATGTTTGATACCATGACAAGATGGACCCTCAATGGACTGGAGCGAAAACAGGATGATTGTTATAAACGTAGAATCTTTTTCTACTACTTTTCTAATAGGGCATAGGTCCTATTTCTGGGTTTATATGGTCTTGGGAACTAATTTGTTACTAAATGGAGACCTGCTGGTGGTAGGATTTGTCATGCCCTCGGCTGCCCTGACGTTTGTCTGGCAGTGTCCAATCATGCTATATGTGGCAGTATAACCCTAAGGTTTGGCTTCCTGTGTTCCTAAATGGACTCCCAAGAAAAAGAAAAAAAAGATTCTACAGGGAATTTAAGAGGTTTTGTGGTTTTTGTTGTTTTTCCCTCCCTGATACGCAAAAAGAAAAAAAAATGCCCAAACCCCCCCTCCCCCTGCTCCAAAAAAATAAAAAAAACAACCAAACACACACACTCACTTTTCATTTGTTTTATTTTCCCTTTTCAGGACATAATGCCAGAAGTTCGACAGAGTTCCTTTGCCCTCCTGGGTGATCTAACTAAAGCTTGTTTCCTCCATGTAAAACCTTGCATATGTAAGTATCCTTTCAAGGTGAATGCTATGCTTTGTTGTTTTTTTTTTTTTTTTAATTTTCTTTCTTATGGTCAGGAATAAAAGTAAAACATAAAAATGCTGTGTTGTGCATCATTCTATACAACCAGCAGATGAAGCTAATTTTTACATATCCCACTTCAGGTTTCAGATGTATTTAATGAAGCCTATTTACAAACTTCAGTGATCAGCCAACCCATAGTACTTTTATACATGTCTGTAAAAATAAGTAAAATGGATCTAAATCAGTTATAGCCTTCCTTTAATCGAGACCATAGGTTTGTTGCTTTGGCTTGTTAAGCAAACACATTGAGGGAAATATGGGGCTGCCATTGACTTTAAATATGCTAGTTCTCTGGCTGTTGGATAATCCAATGATTTTCTTTGAGCCAAATGAACTAGCACAAATTTATGAAGATTAGGTGTTCTGAGGACAGCGACTCAGGAGGTAATGAAGACAGACAATTATAATTTTCAGGGGAAGATAAGCATCTGCTCCCTTTTTTTAAGTTTTTTTTTAAGTTTTTTTTTTTTTTTTTTTATCCGGTAAAGACAATGGTTAGTAACTGATATCTAACGTTTTAGATTAGAAGTGGAATTAAAAAAACCTTTACACACCTGTTTTCGAGGTTGTGATGAGTCAGGTACATTATTATTATTATTATACAGTATTTATAAAGCGCTGATAGTTCGCTCAGCGCTGTACATTACAAAGGAGAACAGAACATGTGACAGAACAATACCAATACAATGCAAAACATGAGGGGATTGAGGGCCCTGCTCTTTCGAGCTTACAATCTAGGAGACATATCTCCATATGGTGGACCTCTCCCTTGGTGAAATCCTTTTCGGCTAAAATCCACTCAATCCTTTCCCATCTATTTGATATAGTCATGCAGCCTGACTCAGAATGACTTGCTAAATATTGAACCTCCAGAGATGACCAGGATTCAATTCCTCCTCCTCCTTCACATCACAACTGCTACGAAACAGGTGATTGCCTGGTCTTGGAAGACGCCAGCGCTGAACATAGTGTTGTAGTGGCAATGATACACGATAAGACCCAGGCAGGCAACCTTATAGGATAGTGTGGAGTTGCAACAAAATTTGGTGGCAAAGGCTTGACAAACTTGCCTCCTGATTTTGTCAACTCTTTTTGTGCCTGGACTATACTTGTTACCTCACTGCTTGTCCGCTCTTGCTCGCGAGGCAGATAAATTAATTGCAGATTTGTTTGCTTTTAGCTCTTTTTTTAACCTTGTATAACATCTTTGGTTGTGTTGGTGCCATTGTTTTATAGGCCTCCAGTTTTACTTGCATCATCATCTCTCTCTCTCATGTTTCTGCATTCCATCCCATTCTTCAAGCCATTTGTTATTGTATGACCCTCCCTGCGAGGTAGTCTTCTTTAACCAGTTGCCGCCTGGCCTATAGCCAGATGGCGGCCGGGTGAACTACTTTTGGTCATAGTGAAATATGAAAAAGTAATTAAAAAAAACAATTTAAAAATTTGTCAATTTTTTTTTCTTACTGTCACCAGTCAGTGTCCCTGATCACCACCATGCCAGTTATATGATGACGCTGTACTGCACTGGTGACAGTATGTTGAAAAAAAAAACCAATTTGTGAAAATAATTTTTTTTTAATTTCTTCATTTCCGAAAAATTATGAGAAAAAAATTACAACTTCAAAAAACTCGCCATGACTGTTATGAAATACGTCGGACTGTCTACTTTGCTAAAAGGGGTCATTTGGGGGATATCTGTACTGTCCTGACATTTGGGGGATATCTGTACTGTCCTGACATTTGGGGGATATCTGTACTGTCCTGACATTTGGGGGATATCTGTACTGTTCTGACATTTGGGGGATATCTGTACTGTTCTGACATTTGGGGGGATATCTGTACTGTCCTGACATTTGGGGGATATCTGTACTGTTCTGACATTCTTGGACCTCAAGATATTAGATTGGCCGTCAGTACTTCAGGATTGATCAATATTCAGATCTATACCATAGTTTGTGAACTCTATAACTTTCCTACAAACTAAATAATACATCCTAATTTGGGTTATTTTCACCAAAGAAATGTAGTAGAATTTATTTTGGCCTAAATATATGGAGAACAATTATTTATTTGCAAACTTTTATAACACAAAGAAAAATCTGTTTTGTTTGTTTTTTTGTTTTTGTTTTTTTTTCAAAATATTTAGTCTTTTTTTTGTTAATTTAGCAAAAAATAACCCCAGCGGTGATTAAATACCACCAAAAGAAAGCTCTAGTTGTGTGAAGAAAATGATAAAATTTTAGTTTGGGTACAATGTTGCATGACCGCGCAATTGTCATTCAACGTGTGAGAGCGCCGAAACCTGAAAATTGGTCTGGGCAGGAAGGGAGTAAAAGTGCCCGGTATGGAAGTGGTTAAGTCCCTTTATCTACTGTTTTCCGAAGGCATCCCTATTGCCCAATAAATTGTTGGAATTCAAAAAGTTTGCATATAAAGCCTCATGTACACAGACATTTGGCAGCTCCTGTGTGCCTTTTTTAATGTGGTTGTAAAACCATGAAATATGAACATAACATATCCCTCTATAGTGTGTCTCAGTCCGGAGCACAGCAAGTATAATTTGTCTGCTGCCTCCTTCCTCTATCTGCTTGAGTCACTTCTGACAAGTTTTCCCGACACCAAGAGGTAAAAAGGTTATGCGGAGGGAGCTCCAACACACAGCCGGTGACTGACAGCCTCCGCTCTGTTTCTGTTTGCTGTGTGAAGGGGGGTGTTTCCCTTCCCTCCAGTCAGCTCTCACTGAGCCTTTCAGAGTGTAATTTCAGCTCCCCACCCCCTGCTTTCTGAAAGCTCAGACAAGGTGTATATATTCTCTACTTTTAACATCTGTAAAGAAGAGATGGCTGCAGATAAACAGGTACAACTTATGTGGGAGAATTTTGTTTAATCTCTCTATCACCTGAGGGCAGTCACTTCACTGGGTATATGTAAGGGTTTACAAATACTTTTAAATGACATTCTAAATCTAAGATATGATGAAATAAAGGGTTACGTTGTGAGTTACCTTCGAAGTTCTGGCAAATTCAGAAAGGAATCCTCTAATTTTATCAAAAGTGAAACTGTGGCTGGTTACCACCTTTTTGATACTTGTGCATAACTAATGGATTCTTACTGACCTTGTTTAACAGCGGAGTTCATGCCTATTCTTGGTACCAACCTAAATCCAGAGTTTATTTCCGTCTGTAACAATGCCACCTGGGCCATTGGGGAGATCTGCATGCAGATGGGTAAGCATCATTGTTTTCCTTCCTATTTTTACCATTTACTGGATTTTAAAGGATTTGTATACCTCTTTTAAAACTAAATGTTATTGCCTTCTCCACACCTGGTTACTTTAATTCCAGCAGCTATAAAATGAGTATTTCTACACATTTTGCCTTCAGTTTTAGTTTAAAGCCCAACTCTGGTCAGATGTAAAATACACAAATACACGAAGGTCTGTGTTCCTAAATATGTCCTTTTTTTTTTTTAAAGTAATTTTTAAATGCAAGCAAGGTAGGTACCTGAACTTGAATTGGTATCAGCCTTTTGCATGCTCTTTACAGCAGAGTTCAGACTGGGAGAAGGAGAAAGAACTCAAGGAGCCAATCTGCTGATGGCATTCCAGACTAACCCATCCGTGATCAGGGTGCCGCTTCTCCTTTCTCTGTCCGGGGGGGGGGGGGGGGAGTCCAGACCTATAGGTGTTGATGAACTGCAGCAGAGAAAAATCTTCTCTCCTTCCCTGCCAGACAGGGCTGAGCAATGTAAATCAGACATTCATAGACAGAAATTCAAAACCATAGGCAAGATAAATAGCTCCCTTTTCTTATGTGTATTTCATTTGTGTTTCTAGCACTTGCTTGTAGTGTAGTTTTAAGGCCTTTCACATGACTGGTTTGTTGCAGCTGCTGTATTCCTATGGCAAGGATCTGCAGATTCTTGCGGCTACAACGACTGGGTTATACGATCTGCAGCGGCCACTCGGCCCATTTAAACTAATGGCGGGCTGACAGCAGCCACTGCTAATCACATGTAGCCACACACAGCGATTTGCTGCAGTTTGGGACAGATGTGTGAGCCTCGACTCTGATTCAGGGGTTGTTGAGAACCTATGGTATCTCCATTATGGGTTGAACCGGGACTACCTTCTCAGGGAGGAGTCTTCAAATCCAGCATATCTATACACTACTACACAGCCTTTCTAGCAAACGTTGCACAAAAATGAGGATTGTTTTCTTTTCATGTACGGTACATGCTTAAGCTGAGGGTTCATTCAGAATGTTTGGCGTTAATGAGGTCACACCCCTTTAGCACCTGATGGGAGATATATCTATCTATATTTCTCTCTATCTATAAAATCAATCTCTCTCTCTCTCTCTCTCTCTCTCTCTCTCTCTCTCTCTCTCTCTCTCTATACAGTTAGGTCCATTCTATATATTTGGACACAGGCACAATTTTCATACTTTTGGCTCTGTATGCCACCAGAATTAATTAAAACGAAACAATCCAAATTAATTTGAAGTGAAAACTTTCAGCTTTAATTCAAGGGGTTGAACATAAATATCAAGTACAAATTTTAAGAACTGCAGCCATTTTTATACACAGTCCCTCCATTTTCAGGGGCTCAATTGTAATTGGACAAATGAATATAAGCATAAATAAAATGTTAATGTTTAATATTTTGTTGAGAATCCTTTACTGGCAATGACTGCCTGAAGTCTGGAACCCATGGACATTACCAAAGACTGGGTTTCCTCCTTTCTGATGCTTTGCCAGGCTCTAACTGCAGCTGTCTTCAGTTCTTTGTGGGTCTTTCTGCCTTTAGTTTTGCCTTCAGCAAGTAAAATAAATGCTCAATTGGGTTGAGATCAGGTGATTGACTCGGCCATTGCAGAATATGCCACTTCTTTTCTTTCAAAAGTTCCTGGGTTGCTTTTGCAATGTGTTTTAGATCATTGTCCATCTGTACTGTGAAGCGCTGTCCAATCAGCTTTGCTGCATTTGGCTGAATCTGGGCTGACAGTAAATCTTTAAACTGCAGAATTCATCCGGCTGCTTCTGTCTTCTGTCACATCATCAATAAACACTAATGACCCAGTGCCACTGGAAGCCATGCATGCCCATGCCATCACACTGCCTCCACCATGTTTTACAGATGACTTGTGTGCTTTGGATCATGAGCTGTTCCAAGCCTTCTCCACACTTTTTTTTTTTTTTTTTTTTTCCCCCTATCATTCTGGTATAGATTAATCTTCGTTTCATCCATCCAAAGAATGCTGGTCTGACTTTTTTAGATGTTTTTTGGCAAAAGCTAGTCTGGCTTTTCTATTCTTCAGGCTTATGAATGGTTTGCACCTTGTGGTGAACCCTCTGTATTTGCTCTCGTGAAGTCTTCTCTTGATTGTAGACTTTGACAATGATACGCCCACCTCCTGGAGAGTGTCCTTCACTTGTCTGGATGTTGTAAATGGGTTTTTCTTTGCCATAGAGAGGATCTTGCGATCATCCACCACTGTTGTCTTCCGTGGACGTCCATGTCTTTTTTTTGTTCCTGAGCTCACCAGTGCGTTCTTCTTTCCTCAGAATGTACCAAACTGTTGATTTGGCCACTCCTAATGTTGCTGCTATCTCTCTGATGGGTTTGTTTAGTTTTTGAAGCCTTACAATGGCCTGTTTCACTTGCATGGACAGCTCCTTTGAACGCATGATGTAGGTTCACAGCAATAGATTCCAAATGCAAATGCCACCCTTAGAATCAACTCCAGATCTTTACCTGCTTAACTGATGAAGAAATAACGAAAGAGTAGCCCACACCTGGCCATGAAACCCGCTTTTGATTCAATTGTCCAATTACATTTGGTCCCTTGAAAAAGGGGTATGGCTACTCTTAAGAGCTGTAATTCCTAAACCCTTCCTCCAATTTGGATGTGCATACCCTCAAATTAAACCTGAGAATGTGCACTTTCAGCCCATATCCATTATAGAACTATAGCGTGAGTATGTTTTGGTAAATACCTGAAAAAATCTAAAATTGTGCCTGTTTCCAAATATATATGGACCTAACTGTATATTTATCTATATTGTGCGTATAGGCTATTGGGATTTGAACACAGGTAATTCTATTGCAGCGCATGGTCAGTGACCAGACCTGAACCTGTAGTTCTCCTACAACTTGTCACTTTGCCCCATATTGGTACTATATCCACTGGAGCATTTTGCAGTGTAAGAACTGGCGAGAGAAGAAGTAATTTGATGCAGTTGGCCAGCTTAAACATGTATTTGAATAAAAAATCCTCTTTGTGCAACGTTTGCTAGAAAGGGTGCAACTGGTTCATTCAGAATTTTTGATAACATGTTGTCACACACCTTTAGCATCTGATGGGATATATATATATATATATATATATATATATATATATATATATATATTTGGGTTTTGAGTACAAGCATATCTTATTTCTATTGCATCAGTAACATGTTCATTCTAATTATGGTGACTCTTGTTTTTCATCCAAACAGGAGCAGAGATGCAGCCGTATGTCCCTATGGTTTTGAATAACCTTGTCGAAATTATTAACCGGCCCAACACCCCTAAAACACTTCTTGAAAACACAGGTTAGCCAAAGTAGTATTGCATTTATCTATTATTGGCTTTTATTTATTTATTTTAATTTTATTGTTTTGTGCCTCCTTTTTTAATTTAATTTTTTTCTTCTGGGTAATCCTGTAAATAATGTAGCAATTACCATCGGACGTCTTGGTTGTGTGTGTCCCCAAGAAGTGTCTCCCATGTTGCAACAGTTTATCAGGCCTTGGTAAGTCAGTGAAATACATTTGCTGTGAGGCACTATACCTGAATATTTTTCTTAAATGTTTGTAATTGTTTTTCTTCAACTGATCTTTTATTTTATAGGTGTACCTCACTTCGGAACATTCGTGACAATGAGGAGAAAGACTCTGCTTTCAGAGGGATCTGTATAATGATTGGTGTGAATCCGGGTGGGGTTGTGCAGGCAAGTTTTCTAAATTTAGACTTTCATTTGCTGCTAAAAGAGATATTGTGTGTATGTCTGTGTACAGTCGGGCTCGAAAGTTTGGGCACCCCAGCTGAAAAATTTGTATTAATGTGCATAAAGAAGCCAAGGAAAGATGGAAAAATCTCCAAAAGTCATCAAATTACAGATTAGACATTCTTATAATATGTCAACAAGTTAGATTTTATTTCCATCATTTACACTTTCAAAATAACAGAAAACAAAAAAATGGCGTCTGCAAAAGTTTGGGCACCCTGCAGAATTTATAGCATGCACTGCCCCCTTGGCAAAGCTGAGACCTGCCAGTGTCATGGATTGTTCTCAATCATCGTCTGGGAAGACCAGGTGATGTCAATCTCAAAGGTTTTAAATGCCCAGACTCATCTGACCTTGCCCCAACAATCAGCACCATGGGTTCTTCTAAGCAGTTGTCTAGAAAACTGAAACTGAAAATAGTTGACGCTCACAAAGCTGGAGAAGGCTATAAGAAGATGGCAAAGCGTTTTCAGATGTCAATATCCTCTGTTCGGAATGTAATTAAGAAATGACAGTCATCGGGAACAGTGGAAGTTAAAGCAAGATCTGGAAGACCAAGAAAAATATCAGACGGAACAGCTCGCAGGATTGTGAGAAAAACAATTCAAAACCCACGTTTGACTGCACGATCCCTCCAGAAAGATCTGGCAGACACTGGAGTTGTGGTACACTATTCCACTATAAAGAGATACTTGTACAAATATGGTCTTTGTGGAAGAGTCATCAGAAGAAAACCTCTTCTACGTCCTCACCACAAAAATCATCGTTTGAACTTTGCAAATGAACATATAGACAAGCCTGATGCATTTTGGAAACAAGTTCTGTGGACCGATGAGGTTAAAATTGAACTTTTTGGCCCGAATGAGCAAAGGTATGTTTGGAGAAGAAGGGGCACAGAATTTAATGAAAAGAACCTCTGTCCAACTGTTAAGCATGGGGCTGGATCAATCATGCTTTGGGGTTGTGTTGCAGCCAGTGGCACAGGGAACATCTCACGAGTAGAAGGAAAAATGGATTCAATAAAATTTCAGCAAATTTTGGATGGTAACTTGATGCCATCTGTGAAAAAGCTGAAGTTAAAGAGAGGATGGCTTCTACAAATGGATAATGATCCTAAACACACCTCGAAATCCATGGGGGATTACATCAAGAGGCGTAAACTGAAGGTTTTGCCATGGCCTTCACAATCTCCTGACCTCAACATAATTGAAAATCTATGGATAGACCTTAAAAGAGCAGTGCGTGACAGACAGCCCAGAAATCTCAAAGAACTGGAAGACTTTTGTAAGGAAGAATGGGCAAAGATACCTCAAACAAGAATTGAAAGACTCTTGGCTGGCTACAAAAAGCGTTTACAAGCTGTGATACTTGCCAAAGGGGGCAGTACAAGATATTAACTCTGCAGGGTGCCCAAACTTTTGCAGACGCCATTTTTTTGTTTTCTGTTATTTTGAAAGTGTAAATGATGGAAATAAAATCTAACTTTTGTTGACATTATAAGAATGTCTAATCTGTAATTTGATGCCTTTTGGAGATTTTTCCATCTTTCCTTGGCTTCTTTATGCACATTAATACAAATTTTTAGCTGGGGTGCCCAAACTTTCGATCCCCACTGTATATATAATATATATGTGTATTATAAAATATTTTTTTATTCATTTTGAGACTTTTTTAATAGAAACCTGTGTTAACAGTAACAACTATTTTAGTAGTGATTATTTTTAAGAGTATTCATTTTCTATAATACGCTTCTTTTTTTTTTTTTTTCTTTTTTTTTCTTTTGATAGGACTTCATCTTTTTCTGTGATGCAGTAGCCTCCTGGGTCAGTCCAAAAGATGATCTGAGAGACATGTTCTATAAGGTGAGTTTGGTGAGGTGAAGCTCTACTGCTGCTTTATGCATTCATTGCATAGGATCCTTGCCTTATGGCCTGCTGCGGAACAGAGTCCCAGAAACTTCAACTAGCCCAATTGCTTTAACATTGAAGAAGTTACATGGATCCTAATTAGCAGTAGCTGCTTTTTCTCTTTGGAAGACTGCTGAGCAAATTTAATAAATTGCTAGTTTTGTTTTGGAATTTGTTTTTTTTCCTTTAACTAAAAACGTTGTACTTACCTGCTCAGTGCAACAATATCGCACAGACATGTCCTCCTCGCCTCCATTTTGGCAGTCCCCTGCCAAGTCTATCCGCTCCTCTCTCCCCCAGGCGCCTCCTCGGCAAACTGGTGCTAAGGAGGCACCTGTGCGTGCGACTTCCTGAGCTTGGCTGTGTGCATCCTTAGACACACATGGTGTCATTAAGCCATGGCCCTCACAGGAGGCGTTTGATTGCTATCAGTGGGAGCCTAAGGCTGCTGCTGTTCCCAATGCCTCCTGTGAGGCCAGGAAACGAGAACGTGTTTGTTTGTTTTTTCTGTAGATATCTTACCCCTCCTATTATGAATAAATTGAGGGGAGGTGTTCTGTAGTTCTTAATCACTACTTGCCCTAGAGTGCATTAAAATGACTTTTCTTCTGTCAGTTGTGGCTGTAGCTCATCCCCAGGCTGAAGCCCAGTGTATGGGCGTTCTCATGGGGCAGTTACAGCACAGACTGAACCCCTACCCTCTGTTTAAAGCAATGTGCAGTGTTCCAGCCTGCTGCTCCTTACACGGCACTAACAGTTTGTATATCTTCCTCCTCCGGTTAGCTATACAAGCTATTTAGAAAGAGCGCTATGTGAAGAGCTAGCGGTTTGTAACTCTTCACTGACTCTGGCAGACGTTCCAGGAGGCACGTCCTGGCAACCTAATGTTTTACTAGCTTCCCAGCTTATTTGCTGTATTTCTTTACTCCCCTTTCCTCCAAGAAATCCTCAGTTCCCCGTTCCTTCACCTCAGTAGCTTGGGTTTCCCTATCAACCAGGCAAGGTTTATGTCAGCTTTTTGTCTGGGCTGCAGTAGGTAGGCCCAAAAAAGCTCCTATAGCGATGAGTGAGAGAAGGCATTCATTCATTTGCCTGTCATCTGTGCTGGCCCCTCACTCTGCTGGTCTTCAGCATGCACCTGCTGTTTGGAGAGGAGTAGTGTCAGTCGACTATCCACCTCCTTGCGCCAGCGTGGTTGAAAAGCAGTGGGTCGTTGATTGTACTATATACTTGACAATTGGTACCCTTGCGAGGGTCCTTCTTTTCTAAATGATTGTACTTTTATTTCTTCAAACACGAAAAGTGAAAAACCAATAAAAATTATTGTACAAGAAAGGTTGTGGGGGCTGGGGGCAGCTAGCTATCTGACCACACTGCAATGCAATCTCCTAACCTCAAAATGGGACCAAGTGCGACATGCACTTAGTTGTTTGGGGTAATTTTTATGTATTTTTTTTTTTAGTGTGTTTTTTGTTTGTTTTTTTTTAAATCTGATGATACTTTAAGATCTCATGAGCCAGTGAGGTGATGCTAAGCATGTAAAGTTACTTTGCAGCCAGTATTTGAAACTATATTATGCATGGGGATCTGCACAGTGTAGTGCTACCTGTTCAGCTAAAACTATTTTTAAAGCCACTTTTATGCGTTGCAAGCCTGTACCCTAATCTTGTCTTGCTTTCTTCTGTTTTTAGATTTTGCACGGTTTTAAGGAGCAGGTGGGAGAGGAAAATTGGAACCAATTTTCTGAGCAGTTTCCACCTCTGCTGAAGGAACGTCTAGCCGCATTCTATGGCGTGTAATGTCAACTGGGGAAGATCTACACACACCCAGCGTGGGAGGTGAGATGGCGAATGATTAGGCATGGGGGGGGGGGGGGGAGTTAAATGGCATCCATTGTACTAAACCATGTCTTTGAAGGAGAGGTGGATGCTGTTTCTTGTTTTGCCAGTATTGGTGGCTTTTTTGTGTAGTAGAAGTCAGAGTAGTGAACGTGTCCTGGCCTAAAACGTTCCGAAGGTAAAACAGTGTTAATGTGTACCAGCATTAGTGTTCATTTTCTTCCCTGAGCTTCTCTGGAGTCTCTTGGATCCTAGGTGCAGTCTAAATGTAAACATGTGGCCTCTACTTCTAAGAGAAACTTCACAGTAGAGTAAGCTGGGTTTTACACCAGCCATAGATGCATCAAATTGTCGCCGGATACGCAGGAACCGGCTGAAGTTTGATCAATGTATGGGCAGGCTGGCTGTATGAAAGTCGTTCCATCAGTTGACTTCAGTACAACCAGCCTGTCAAATTTTTTGCATGCAGTTACTGCCAGCTGCTATTGCCGCTAGCTGTAATCATTGTGTTCTGTCGACTGGAAAGGCTCACCGCCCAACAGTCAGTGTTGATGGGGGAATTTGAGTGATTTTCTTTCCTGCAAATCGAATCCTCTATGGCTTGCCTTAGCACTGTGCCTTTTCTTTCTTTTATGCGTGTACTTTGTTTACATTACAGATTAGAAGGCTGTCAAGTCACTGCAGGAAAGGAGAGCTGAGATGCACAGTCAAATGCAGGACAGGGGCTGAGATGCCAGGTCACTGCTGGGGAAGGAAGGAGGGTTGGGGAGTATAACAGATATATTAGGGGAGTTTAACACCTACAATGAAATGGAGTACTTACTGCTGTAAATCGAGGATGCGTTACTCCACAATGGCTGCAGCAAGCACAGAGGTCTTGGCTTGTCAAATATGTATATGCTTGATTGTCTAGTCTACCACACTGCTTTTCATTGCTGTATATACATTTTTTTTTAATTTTTTTTTTTTCAGGTTCCTGTTTGGTCCATGAGGTGATTGGGGAGAATGGTGTCCTACGCCCCACACATCAGTCTTTAGCAGGGTTTCAGGGATCAGTATCCAGGGCCAATAACATCCTTCCACTCCAGACTCCATCCACCTGACTCCCAAGGAACCTCAGCGGAGCACAGGAGGACGTGAACACCATCAACATCCTCCCGCCCCCCCAGGGATCTTTTTAGTTTATATGTGGAGCATGATGGGAGGGGAGTTGAGTCTTAGGATTTACAATGTTACCCTTGTAGGGTGGGGGTAGGGGATGTACTGGGGGGCGGAGCTGGTCCCACGTCAGGATCTGTTATTGGGCGGGTAAGAGGGAGAGGAGGGTTGGAGGGTTAGACTAATAGAGTGGGAGGGAGGAGGGGCATCTACAGGTAGAGACATTTGATTGTTCCCCTGCAATTCAGCGCAGGTTAGAGTCAAACATTTAAAAAGAAAAAAAAAAAATTCACAGAAGAATAGGGTTGCAGCCACAGAACAGAAGGTCGGCCATCTTTTATAGGCCCAGAGTCAGAGAGAATGGGAGAAATGTGAAGCTACGTGCTAGACACTTGGCGGATCTGCTTGCGAGAAGTAGGAAGTGTCTCGTTACTTTGCCAGTTTGCACAAACTTTTACTAGCTGACTACATTTCATCCTTGTTTTCAGTACACAAGTAGATTGGGTCTGTAATTCAAGGTTAATGTGAGAATTTAATGTGCTGCTGCTGTGCTTAAGCCGTTGCTATTGCTTGCACTTTTACTAACAGCCGCCAGGTAAGTGGGGTCTGAAAAGCAGAGCTAGTGAAGGACCCTATAGAGGTCACATTAGAAAATTGCAATCATATTGCACTATATGATTTTTGAGGAAATCAATAAAAAAACATTTTGGTAGGTAATATTGCTGCAAGGTTAAAGCTCTATGTACAAAGGCCTAAAGGCCACGGAGCTTGACACCACAGCACATCCATTTTGCTTTTATGGCAGTAGCGCAGTAATACTTTTGTTCACTTCATGAGGGAGCAGTGGTTGCTGTGTAGACAGAGCAGGTCTGTGTTGCACTGGGACATAACTTTGTGCAGTTTATGGTCTTTTAAAGTACATTAAAAGAAAACTTTTGCTGATATAAATACAAAGGCTGTAAATGCCCATCTCTTCTGAAAGTGCTGTTTTTTTTTACTATCGTTCTGACTGTATAGCTTTAATAGGTTATGAGCAAGCTTGCTCATCTGTAGTTTGTACTAAACTTACTGCACGCTTGGTCCTGGTCAGCAACTCTAAAATTATTAAAGGCCATGCTTTTAAGGAGGTAATCGCCAAAGGCAACAGTCGAATTTGTTCAGACTGTTTTAAAGCAGAACTCCGGGCAGAAATTTTATGACCTCTCGGTATTTTGGTTGATTTCATGCCTCACTGCAGTATGCTTGTTTTTTTTTCCTGTGATCTTTCATCTGTGAGAAATCCATTGTGCATTATTTGAATCAGGGCTAAATTCCCTGTGACATCTGTGTTGTAAGACTGCACAGCAACGTAGTTCTGTCTCACTGTAGTGGGCGGATATGGGTGTCCAAGACTCATGGCCTGAACAGCCCACTGATGCAGCTTCATTTGATTGACGTGGCAGGATGCTCCTGGACTCTCCTGCCTTCTATGATCTCACACACTGACAGGCCAGGAGTCCCCTTGTCTGTCATAACTCTCCACAGAGATTTAACAGAAAGGGAAGGGGCATAGCTAGAGGTTCACAGGTGGTCATTCAATGCAGTAATTACATAATAATTGTATCTGCCCACATTCATACCTACTGATTACTATGCCCACTGCATGATGGGAACTGTAGTTTATAATGGGTGCAGTGTACGAAAGCGGGATATGATGTGCATGCCTGGATTTATACCTCCTCCTGTAGCCGGCTAAAGCTATTTTTTTTTTAAAAACTGTAGAGATGATGTCACAGAAATTACAATCTATTTTTCTGCTGAACAGTGAGGTTTATAAACTACCTACTTAATATTTCTACTTTTTTAGATCAGGTCAGTGTACAGATTACTCAATTTGTTCTGCATCCCGGAGTCGAGCTTTAAGCATTCGATCAGTCAGTCTCTCTTCTGTTCAGTTTTTCTATCTATACATTTTCTCTGGAGATGCAGTAAATAAAAGAAAAAAAAAAAAAAGCAAACTGCTCAAATGTAAAGGGCCCAAAGGCAATGGGATGATTTGGTGAAGAAATACAAACAGTGACCCCTTTCCTTAGAACAGACAGAAGCAGAGATGACTGCTGTATGGTTGGTATAGGTCAGGGGTGGGCAACTGTGGCCCTCCAGCTGTTGTAGAACTACAAGTCCCATGAGGCATTGCAAAATTGACAGTTACAAGCATGACTCCCAAAGGCAGAGGCATGATGGGACTTGTAGTTCACAAACAGCTGGAGGGCCACAGTTGCCCTCCCCTGGTATAGGTTGTGTTGTGGAGTCTGACCCTTCAAGGCTCCCTATGGCTCGGTGCACCCCAACACTCTAACCTTGGTGTGCAGACAGCTGTTGGAAAAGCATCACATTCAGAACGCAGTTGGAAAGCATTTGGCCAGTAACTTGGCCTACTCTCCGCAGCCTTTGAGTTCTATAGATGATTATATTTTTTGTAATATAGGTACTGGCTGTAGATTTTAACAGGCATTTAGCAGGGGACAGTTGGCGTGAGCTCTGTAGATGTTTAGTAAATGCATGCTCTCTTGCAGCTCCCTTCTGGCAGATCTGAATACAGATCTTGGAAAGCTGACTGTAGTTTTTAACAAACCTATAAACTCTGGGCTGAAATTTGCAGATGATTACTAAAGGTCTGCTTTAAAGGAAAACTTAACCATGGTTAGAGATGAATACATAACTGCACCACAAGTAATTTTTTGTGCTTTGTTGCTAAAACAAAAACCTATCATTTTTCAAATCATTCTAATGGGGATACTCTGACAGCGGCAACAGCTAACCTTCACAAATGGTATGTAATTGGCTTCCTGCTCTTCCCATCTGTTTTGATAATGGCGGGCAGCCTGTCCAAATCAGGATGTGATTGGAATCTGTGTCCCGAATAGCAGCGGGATACAACTGCAGTGCTAGTTTATTAGAATTTTTGCAATGAATGTAACAAACATGAAGGGGATTTGTTTTCCTCAATAAAAGTGGAGTGACACTAATGTGATGCTTTTCAGACTGGTGTTTCCAACCCAAGATTAAATTCAAAATGAACTTTGTATTTAAATTGGCTAAAAACATTCAGAGTGCATAAAAAAAAAAGAAAAAAATGGGTTCTATGTTTTGCAGTTTTTCCAAAGCAGCCCCAGTCTTAGTAGGAAAGGCTGTCCCCTGCTAGCAGCTATAAAATGGGACACTTCCTCCCTCTGTGGGAGCAGTAGTCTCATTGCAGAGCAACAGCATGCCCTTCACTGAGTAAGCTCTTTAGCTCTGCAGTTGGCAAAGCTATGCTTCTCAGCAATTGGAAAGATCTGACTCCGCATAAGGCATGTTAAACCTCTGCAACGATCACTGCTTCCGTACAGGTAGCAAGGGTTACATTTTGCAGCATGCTGGCAAGGGACAGGCTTTTTTACTCAAGCTGCGGATGATATTTTAATGAACGCAAACTAAGACTTTACACATCTTTTTGTTTTGATGCATCTGGATTGTATTTAGCGAATGAAAACTAAAAACTGCCGGACGTGTTTTAGCCACCTAGGGTATGTATTCACATCAGTGGCGTCCCGTGGCGGGTGCGCACCGCACAAGGTGACACCTATCGCACGGGGAGACACCAGACCCCCTCCACGAGCTCCATGAAAAGGAAAGTTTTAAAGTAAGTCGATGATCCCCACAAGATGGATCGGATCAGCGGCTTGTGCATAATGAATCGGAGTCCGATCCGTTATGCTCCCCAATCTGCAGATCTGATCCATCTTGCGGGGATCGTCTGCTCGCTTTAAAACTTTCCTTTTCGTACAGCTTGTGCAGAGATCAGTTAACCCGTATAGGTTGCAAGCCGACAATCAACGCAGGATGGATCAGATCTGCGGATTAGGGAGGATAGTGGATCAGACTCCGATCCATTATGCTCAATCCGCAGATCCCATCCATCCTGCGGGGATCGTCGGAGGGGTGACACCAAGTGTTACCGCACCGGTTGACACCAACCCTAGGGACGCCCCTGATTCACATCCAGGTCTTGCACAGCTGCTTTAAAGTGAATCTGATGTAACGTAAAACATCTCTAAGGTAACAGGGCTGAAGTTGTGTACCTTTTTTTGTGTTTAGCCTCCAATTTGATCCTTGTGGAGCCGCTTGCATTCTCGGCTTTTTACGGGGCCTTAGCCTCTGCCTAGGTTGAAACTGAGGCCTCTTCCCTCAAGTGCTAAACCTCAACTCTACCTGTACTTTTTAAGTTCCAGTGAGCAGTATAGACCCTGGCATTAAACAGTCGAATGAAAGGGATGGGGCATATCTGAACCTAACATTCAAAGAGGCTCCAAAGGGTCACAGGCATTTATCTGAAGACTTAACAGCAGTTCTGGAAAAAACTGCAAGGAGGGTTACACTAGGGAACTGTTATAATAAAGAAATGGTTTATTTTGAAGAAAGCCTGGACAATTTGCAGTCTTTTACACTATAATAGGAATTGGGGATTAATGTGGGACTGACACAGGTAGATGCAGGCATTAAGGCACTGCGCTTGGGCACTGTCACTTTAGTAATATTTGGACCTGCTCTGGGTCAATTTTGATAAATAAGCACAGCAACCATAAATCACTCATGAAGTCTGCAAACAAAACAAAAAATAAATAAAATGTCGTTCTGGTTTGATGACAATAGCCATTGGACTTAGTTACTGAACTTGGCATGTTTTACTTTGCTATGCTAAGGTCTAGGTCTATGCTAAAACATTCCACTTTTTGTTCCCCTAGCAGCTATAATAAATATTTTAGGACTGGTAAGAATTCCAGAGCACAGGTAACGATGAATGCTGATGATGGATGACTTAGAAGGATAGTAGGAGTACTCAGCAGAAGGGGAGGCAGCAGCAAGGTTGAGTATGTGTTTAGGAAGGCATGGCCTTGAGCTACAAAGCTAATGTGGGCTGGTTTTAAGGGGGGAAATAATGACGGTTTGCAGATGAGATGGTTGACAGACAAGTGCAGTGTAGTGTGAGCTCCTGGGCCAAGACGACGCTAGCGCCCTCTCATTACCATCCTCACTTCCTGTTTTGTACAGTAGGGCACACCACTAGGCTCCAGTTGAATTCTGGGACTGTATATTGGTATTTGTGATGTAATGTTTCCTATGGTAAAACTGCAGTGTATTTAGTGTAAAGCCGTCTGCTTGCACCTTTGCTCAGATGAGAATTATATTCTCATTTTATGTATATTTTTTTTTTCATTTTTTTTTTTTTTTGTTAACTAAAATGCAGTTTTTTTGTGACTCTGTTCTGTGTCATGTTTTTATTTGGAAATGGAATTAATTGGTCTGTAGTGTAGTAATGTCAGTGCACCCATAAACCACAACTTAATCGGAGCTCGTGTAAAAACCGTGCTACAATATTCTTTTTTAAATACTTTTGTTTTGCTAAGAGAGGTGTGGGGTAGGGTCTCCTGTTTTTTTTCTGGTAACAAGTAATGTGCTCAGATTGGGAACAACTGATGTTGGGTGCATCGGGCCTGTCGGTGGTCTAGTCCAGGGGTGGGCAACTGTGGCCCTCCAGCTGTTGTAGAACTACAAGTCCCATGAGGCATTGCAAAACTGACAGTTACAAGCATGACTCCCAAAGGCAGAGGCATGATGGGATTTGTAGTTTACCAACAGCTGGAGGGCCACAGTTACCCACCCCCTGGTCTAGCCACTTCAACAAAATAAATGATTTATTTTCCAATGAAGGGTACTGTTGCAGCATACAAAGACATTTTAGACCACAAGTGTCAGTTTGGCAACAGCTGGAGGAACGCCAGTTTAAGTCCCATGAGGCATTGCAAGATTGACAGTTACAAGCCTGACTCCCAAAGGCAGAGGCATGATGGGACTTGTAGTTTTGCAACAGCTGGAGGGCCTTTTTTTTTAGACTATTGTGAATTTCCAACCTTGCAGCAATCGTTTAGGGAAGTCCTCCACCCCCCTTCCCCCCTGTTCTAGCATGACTTTGGGAACTGGCTTTTGGCAAAGATATGCAAATACATGTTTTGAATAATCTGGTGTGGGGGGACTCCAGAGACTTGTACAGTTAAACACATTTAATTTGAAATGCTGATTACATGCATGGTTTTCCAGTTCCCACTCTCACAAATGCTTTTTCTGTCTCCTACACTGAGGGTCACTGGGAGTCTATCACTTAGTTTAAAGCATGTGCCCTTCAGTCGCGTTGATAATAAAGTTGCCAAGCCTCATGGCCCTTTAGGGCAGTCGTCTCTACATTGCAGCCCAGATGTGGCCCTTTGCGTGCCTTTATGCAGCCCTTGCAGCACTATTCCTCCCACTGATACTAACAATGGGGTATTGTTTACGCCCACTGAGGACAAGACTTTTTCTAGTCTGAATACAATCTGTGTCCATTTGGCTACAGTCCAGCCCCCTAAAGTTTGAAGGGCAGTGAACTGGCCCTTTGTTTAGAAAGATTAGAGTTTCCTGCTGTAGGGGCATACCAAATAGAAGGGGAGTATAAGCGTCTTTCATGCAGTCGTAATACATAATGATGTGAGGTACAGTGCATCCAGAAGGTATTAACATTGCTTAACTTTTGCCACCTTTTATGTTACAGCCTTATTCCAAAATGGATTAAATTATTTTTTTTTCCTCAACATTTTACAAACAATACCCCATAATGACATTGTGAAAGAAGTTCATTTTGAAATCTTTGCAATTTATTAAAAATAAATGCAAAAAAACCCACATGTACATAAGTATTCACAGCCTTTGGCATGACACTCAAAATTGAGCTCTGGTGCAACCTATTCCCATTGACCATCCTTGAGATGTTTCCATAACTTGATTGGAGTCCATCTGGGGGAAATTCAGTTGATTGGACATGATTAGGAAAGGCATAAACCTGTCTATAGAAGGTCCAACAGTTAACAATGCATGTCAGAGCACAAACCAAGCCATGAAGTCCAAGGAACTTAGACCTCTGAGACAGGACTGTATGAAGGCACAGATCTGGGAGAGGGTACAGAAAAATTTCTGCAGCGTTGAATGTCCCAGTGAGCACAGTGGCCTCCATCATCCGTAAATGAGCAATTAATGGAGATGGGCCTTAGCCAGAGAGGTAACCAAGCACCCGATGGTCACTCTGAAAGAGCTCCAGCGTTCTCTGTGGAGAGAGGAGAGCCTTCCGAAGAACAACCATCTCTACCATACAGGCCTGATTAGTGGAGTGCAGCAGAAGGGCCAGACGAAGGCCACTCCTCCAGTAAAAGGCAAATGGCAGCCCGCCTGGAGTTTGCTGAAATGCAGCTGAGGGATTCGCTGACCATGAGAAACCAAAACTGTCTGGTCTGATGAAAGAAAGATTGAACTCTTTGGCCTGAATGCCAAGCGTCATCTCTGGAGGAAACCAAGCACCGCTCACTACCTGGCCAATACCATCCCTACAGTGAAGTGTGGTGGCAGCATCATGCTGTGGGGATGTTTTTCAGTGGCAGGAACTGGGAGACTAGTCAGGATCAAAGGAAAGATGAATGCAGCAATGTACAGAGACATCCTTGATGAAAACCTGTTTGAGTGCTCTGGACCTTAGGCTGGGGCGACGGTTCATCTTTCAACAGGACAACGACCCTAAACCCACATAACAAAGGAGTGTCTAGGACCAACTCTGTGAATGTCCTGGAGGGGCCCAGACTTGAACCCGATTGAACATCTCTGGAGAGATCTGAAAATGGCTGTGCACTGACTCTCCCCACCCAACCTGATGAAGCTTGAGAGGTACTGCAAAGAAGAATGGGAGAAATTGCCCAAAAATAGGTATGCCAAGCTTGTAGCATCATACACAAAAGGACTTGAGGCTGTAATTGGTGCTAAAGGTGCTTCAACAAAGTATTGAGCAAAGGCTGTGAATACTTATGTACATGTGGGTTTTGTCGTCTTTTTATTTTTAATTAATTGCAAATATTTTAAAACTAACTTCTTTCATGTTGTCATTATGGGGTTTTTATAGCATGTTGAGGAAAAAATTAATGTAATCCATTTTGGAATAAGGCTGTAACATAACAAAATGTGGCGCTGTGAATACATTCTGGATGCGCTGTAGGTGGGCTTGTGCTATGTCATCTTGGCTGAACAAGATTTCCTGATCCCCTTCTAGCCAAATCCTGTGCACATCAGTGGAGCAGGTAAAATGGAAGAAGAGCAGAGCTGCTGTAAGAGTATATTTTCCTGGAGTGCAGCTTTAATCTCACACATTGCAATTATGTTTAGTCCCATGCTTAGGTACACTCACAAACCAGAAAGTACATCACTATTTTTCAGGAGGTGTTCCAGGCAAAAGGTGCACTTTTTTGGGTCCTGTTTATGCACAATTCAAAACCTCCTTTTGAGTTTTTAGTTTTACTCAACTAAACCCTGGGTTGCAAAACAGGTTGACATTGCCCAGCTTGTTCAAAATGCTCTTTCAGCTGTCTTTTGTCTCAGTAACTGGAGAGGAAAGGAGAGCTGCTAATCGTTAATCCTCAGAGGGAACATCTACACTGATCATCAGTGCCCATCCCTGCTCCCCCATCAACGCACATCATTGAAGGAGAAAAATTTTATAGCAGAAACTGTCAGAACTTTAGCTCTGAGAAAATAAGCAATATATAATTTATGAAAACAGGCGGGGATCTGAAATTAAGAAGATTCCCTACTAATTGTTTTTTGGCGCTGGTTTGAAGATGAAATAAAAAGCAATAATGTGCAAAAAATATTTTTTTTTCCTTTAAATTACGAAATCAATGCAAAATGGTAATTAACTATAATACGTGATAGCTAATAAACAATTCAGAATAGCAGTACAATGATCTAATTAAAAATAATAGTTAGGAATTTGAACCAGCAATTATTTTCAAATATTAAATTGAAATCAACTATCTAGAAATGCAGTGTAGGAAACTATCGGTAACGCAGTAGCGTATAACAAAGGCTATGCAAATTAACCACATGATCTCTCTACAACCCAATCTTCAAAGCTCAATATGTACCTTGGCATGAATTGATTTAGAATACCATACACAGGCTAATCCAATAAGCTGACAATCGGGTCAAGATCAAATGTTCCACAAAGTTGTCTACATTGTCCTATATACTAAGCTAAACCATTAACTAGAATCTGAAATTTAGCTCTGGGGATATTTTAAGAGAATCCTCCCCCCAGAGAACTGAAATGAAAATAATTTAAACTGCAGTTAAAATTATTTCTCATCAACTCCGATGCTTAACATAACAGTTATCAGACTAAGCGGTTTAGCTGGAGATCTAAGGCTAGTACGAACTGCTTCCAGAAAAATTAAAAGTTATATGTTACTGATATTTTCTATATCAGTGATGTCCGTTCTTGGCCAACTTGTGTCTGTGTCTCCTTCTGTTGTTTTCTTGTCCCGTCTTCTCTCTGTCCTAACTATCCCCAAAAAAACCTAGGCAGGCACAGCTTATCTCGCATAATTATGATGTCACTCTAGGTGTCATTGTTCTTTTCGAACTACCTGAAGGGGGCAGTATAGGATTAGGAGTAATTTTGGATTGCTTCTAATGCCTCCTGTGTCGTGTCAAGAGCTGACCTTTTATCCTATGTTAAATGAAATAAACTTAAGAGGTAAGCACTCTTTTGACAGAACTGGTTAGACAGACTGAGACCCGTGTCACTGAAAATAATGTATTACCTAAGTCAGGGGTAGGCAACCTGAGTGCCGCAGGACTACAAGTTCCTTCATGCCTCTGCAAGTCATAGCTGCAACTGTCAGTTTTGAAATCTTTGCAATGCCTCATGGGAAATGTAGTTCCACAACAGCTAGAGAGCCACAGGTTGCCTACCCCTGACCTAAGTGATTCTGGAGAGAGAGAGAAAAATTCTACCTTTTTAAAGACATTCATGAGGTCATTTGTACTGAGACTTCTTAATTATCGAACTTATTCTGTAGCATACAGATGTTGTAAAATAATACTCTCAAAAATAATTATTTATAACCTTGAAAACATATACCAATATGTGTTGTTAAAAAACAATTAATACAGATAAAATATTATGTACAGTGCTTTGCAAAAGTATTCATACCCCTTGACATTTTCCACATTGTCATGTTACAATCATAAATGTAAATGTATTTTATTGGGATTTGATGGGATAGACCAACACAAAGTGGCACATAATTGTAAAATGGAAGGAAAATGATAAATGGGTTTTAAAATTTTTTTACAAATATGTGAAAAGTGTGACGGCAATTGTATTCAGCTCCGCGGAGTCAGTACTTTGTAGGACCCCCTTTCTCTGCATTTATAGCTGCAAGTCTTTTTGGGGATGTCTCTGCCAGCTTTGCACATCTAGAGAGGGACATTTCTGCCCATTCTTCTTTGCAGAATATCTCAAGCTCTGTCAGATTGGATGGAGAGCGTCTGTGAACAGCAATGTTCAATTCTTGCCACAAATCCTCAAGTGGATTTAAGTCTGGACTGTGACTGGGCCATTCTAAGACATGAATATGCTTTGACCTAAACCATTCCATTGTAGCTCTGGCTGTATGTTTAGGGTCGTTGTCCTGCTAGAAGATGAATCTCCGCCCCAGTCTCAAGTCTTTTGCAGACTCTAACAGGTTTTCTTCTAATATCGTCCTGTATTTGGCTCCATCCATCTTCCCATCAACTCTGACCAGCTTCCCTGTCCCTGCTGAAGAACAGCATCCCCATAACATGATGCTGCCACCACCATGTTTCACGGTGGGGATGGTGTGTTCAGGGTGATGTGCAGTGTTGTTTTTCTGCCACACATAGCGTTTTGCTTTTAGGCCAAAAAGTTCAATTTTGGTCTTCTGACCAGAGCCCCTTCTTCCACATGTTTGCTGTGTCCCCCACATGGCTTCTCGCAAACTGCAGACGGGGCGAACAATGGCTTTCTTTTTGCCACTCTTCCATAAAGGCCAGATTTGTGGAGTGTACAACTAATAGGACAGATTTTCCCACCTGAGCTGTGGATCTCTGCAGCTCCTCCAGAGTTCCCATGGACCCCTTGGCTGCTTCTCTGATTAATCCCCACCTTGCCCGGCCTGAAAGATTAGGTGGCCTCCATGTCTTGGTAGATTTGCAGTTGTGCCACACCCTTTACATGTTCAGATGATGGATTGAACAGAGCTCCATGAGATGTTCAAAGCTTGGGATTTTTTTTTTAAATAACCTAACCCTGCTTTAAACTTCTCCACAACTTTATCCCTGGCCTGTCTGGTGTGTTCCTTGGTTTTCATGATGCTGTTTGTTCACTAATGTTCTCTAACAAACCTCTGAGGACTTCACAGCACAGCTGTATTTATACTGAGATTAAATTACACACAGGTGCATTCTATTTACT
Source organism: Staurois parvus (assembly GCF_062004578.1). Taxonomy (NCBI): domain Eukaryota; kingdom Metazoa; phylum Chordata; class Amphibia; order Anura; family Ranidae; genus Staurois; species Staurois parvus. The sequence goes on from NW_028319092.1 coordinate 294,043, forward strand.
AATTAGGTAATTTCTGAAGGTAATTGGTTCCACTAGATTTTAGTTGCACACCACACTTTTCAGATATTTATTTGTAAAAAATGTTGAAAACCAGTTATGTTTTATTATAATTTTATGTGATATGTGTCACTTTGTGTTGGTCTAATTGTGAAGTGGAAGGAAAATGATAATTGTTTTTGGTTGTAACATGACAAAATGTGGAAAATTTCAAGGGGTATGAATACTTTCTCAAGGCACTGCATATGGAGATAGAATATAGTAATATAAAACCCAAATTACTTAATGATGCAAGTAATAACTTCATGCATTAATAGTAGTAATACAATTGACAGTTTGATTAAAATAAATAATCCTGTCAAATAATAACACCATAGGCAAGGTAAAGTTTAATATGAACTCTTTTTCCAGAGGTCCATGGGGAAAAATAAAAAATCATAGTGAACAGTTCTTTTGTCCCTTGCTCAATCGAGTCATGGAGTCTTCAATTTAGCTTGCAACTTGGTATGTCCAGTCTTTATCTTGTAGCTGTCCGGTACAATCATACCCCCCCCCCCCCAAAAAAAAAAGTATAACCTGGGGATGTCTGTTGTTAGAACCTTTTTGTTCTGAAACCATGAAAACAGAATATAAAGAACAAAATGGCTTCCAGCATGCCCAGGCAGAGATAAGTTCAGACCTTCCGGTTTAATTTTGTGAGCCCAGAGTATTTCTGACAAAACTAAAACTTTTTTTTCAAAACTTTTGGTCTTTTTGCGTTTAGAAGTAAATATAAAAAACTCAGTGGTGATTACATGCTACCAAAATAAATTTCTATGTCTCAAAAAAAAAAAAAAAAAAAATTTTTGTCTGGGTACAGTGTTGCATGACCGCACAATAGTCATTCAAAGTGCAACAGCTGTAAATTGGCCTGGTTAGGCAGGGGCTGAAATTGCCTAGTAGGCAAATGGTTGTAATCCTGTACATAAACCCAGTGAAGTGACTGGCCTCAAGTGATGCACAGAAATGAAACATCATCCTACTTAAGTTGTACCTGTTTATCTATAGCTGTCTTTCCCCTATGTCCATTCAAAGTGCAGAATTTACACAGGATCTCTCAGCTCTGGAAAGCAGGGGGTGGGGAGCTGAATATACGTCAGTGAGGAGACCTCAGAGTTGATTCGAGGAAAGAGACACCCATCCCCCCCATTCACACAGCAACAGAGCTGAAGCTGTCAATCTGCTGGAGGTTCCTCCCCTGCCACCATTTATGTCTGTGTCATGAAAACTTGTCAGAAATGACTGGCGCTTATAGCAGAGGAAGAAGGCAACAGACAGAAATGGCATTTAGTGCTCTGAGTTGAGAGAAGTACACATTATAGAGGGATATGCTTTGTTCATATTTCAGGTTTGAGGTTTACAACCAAGTTCTGGCTGCTCCAGTCTTGGTAAATTTCCCTATCTGTTTTTCTGAGTCTTCTGTAACACTTGTATTACCTAGTGATGTTGCGAATAGATCAAATGTTTCCTATCCCTGTAACAGGTCAAGCTGTCTAGCAAAAGTGACAGTTACAAAAAAAGTCCCAGTCTCTGTTGATAGTTGATGATAATCAACCAGCTGGAGACATTGACTGCAGAGGATTTGATGGAAGTACAGCTGCTTGGAGTTGTTTTGTTGTAGCATTGAGAGCTGGAAAATGCCAGGCTCAACAGGTATGTATTAACCGCTTTCCACCACGCTATAGCAGAAATGTGTGTGTACACAGTGGCTAAGTGGTTAGCACTTCTGCCTGGTACCACCTGCCTGGTCCCAACCCTGGTACCACCTGCCTGGAGTTTGCATGTTCTCCCTGTGCCTGCGTGGGTTTCCTTGGGTGCTCCGGTTTCCTCCCACACTCCAAAGACATGCTGGTAGGTTATTCGGCTCCTGTCTAAATTGGCCCTAGTATGCATGAATGTGAGTTAGGGACCTTAGATTGCACGCCCCTTGAGGGTTAGGGACAGATGTGAATGTACAATATATATAAAGCGCTATACAAGTACCTGAAATATATATATATATATGTGTGTGTGTGTGTGTATATATATATATATATATGTGTATATATATATATATATATATATGTATATATATATATATATATATACACATTTTTGCATGTCGGGGGGTGCGTGAGCGCCCTAGCTGCGTCGCCATTCGCAGCCTCGGCTGTCAGTCACTGGGTCCTGGCCAGTGATCGCTGAGTATTACTGATGGGGGAGAGAACTGGATGTAAACAATACAGTTCTCTCTTCTGTCAGCTGCAGCACACTGCTTTGTATGGGTGTGCACAGCGGAGACAATTTATAAATGTGCTTACAGTCAAATGTGACCTGTTAAAACCAGATCAACTACAACTTCCCCAGCCTGCGTAGATTTCCAGCCTCGCTCCGCTGTATTTGGATATCCTCAGGATCTCCTATAGTAACTTCCCTCTTATCGGGTCTATGGTTCTTTAGAAATGCAATCATAGCTCCGCAACCAAACTCATCGCAACTGTGGATGTCCTCATAGTCTAGTATGTTAAAACCAGTGCTTAGTTATTTAAAGTGCTGCACTTACAATTTTTAATGTAAACACAAGCAATAAAAAAAAGACAGTGGGGCCACAGCTTCTGCGTCACTTCTGGGCATGGGACTCTGCACCTAGTTCCGCCCAATGCTTAGCAGCAAGAAATATAGTAGGCAAGAAATGTTGCAAGGATGTCCTCATAGTGTAGTATGTTAATCAATGCTTATTTATTTAAAGTGTTGCACTTACAATTTATAATGTAAACACAAACAATAAAAAAGACAGTGGAGCCATGGCTCCTGCATCACTTCCAGGCTTGGGCCTCTGCACCTAGTTCTGCCCAATGCGTGTCGTCAAATATAGTAGGCAAGAAATGTTGCGTGGATTGCATGTGCCCAATAAATGTCAATACGTCTCAGCAGTTGACAAATATGTATTTCAAAGTGGATGGGTAAAGCCAGTGTCTGCTTGCTGTATTGGGTAAAGGAGGAAACTGGGAGAGGGAGGACAGTGGCGAAAATGAGTAAGGAGAGGGGGAAGGTAGATGGAGAATTTGGGAAGTGGGGTGTTAGGCCTACTGTGGCAGTAAGGTGTTGCTACACAATGTAGGGATGGATCTGTTATGACTCCAAGAAGTTGTTGATACCATGGGCTCTGAAATGAGAGGCTTTTGTTTGTGACATACCCATATGGAGAGTCCCAGGGTCACAAAAACTTGAATTGATCTTGTGGGTTGTGAAAATAAACCATAAGGCTTCTTTTAGACATGTAGTACTGCCCTTGAAAAAGTGATCTATGGATTGCTTTTCAGAAAGTGGTATGGCACTGATTGACAGGTGTTCACGAGACACTACTACTGCCTCCTGAATGCCTGTTTTGTTTTTTTTGTTTGCTTGGGTTTTTGTTTTTTTATTTTGCATTGTGGGACTGCACAGCAACTGTGACCTGAATGTTCGGCTTGTGGTCGTGGTGCTGCCTCTATGAACTTAGTAAATGAGCTCGATAGGTGGTGCTGCCTGTCAAACTCTGCACCCCGAGGTAAAATGCTTTGAAGCAAAGCACCGTGTACATGTTATGTATACATCCCTGTTTAGCTGTATTGCTACTGTTTGGGTAGATGACCAAACCACAGCTCAGCTGCTTGTTTTTACCTCCCTGGACCCTCCTGAAAGAGAACACAGATTCTTCTTCCTGATGAAATGGCAAAGCTCTTGGGCCCAGTCCTTGATGTGTGGTTTGTGGAAGATCCCCATTCTCTAGTTTTTATGACATATGTTGATAAGAGAATAATGTGGAGGAGGTTCTTTACAATATCTGCATAACAATTGGGCAGAATGGCAACAACTAACCCATAACTTGGCTATTGAATTTTGCATCCAACAGTGACTTTTTTTTTTTCCTCCAATAAAGCATCCAACTTCAGCAAAACCTAACAGAAGCTCTAATTCTTCCTCACTCTTTCAAAAACTACAAGTAAAATAAGAGGGTAAGGATACACAGCGTGCCTGACCCACTATCACCAATGGAGAAGCAGCAAAACACAGAGGACACAATGCTTGTGCTTTCCTGGCCAGGGAACATACAGTTTTTATTCCATGTTAGTCTAATAATGGAAATACACATTTTGTGGGGTTTTTTTTTAATCCAGTTGATGGGTAATTCACTTAAAACAGTGGACAATGCATACAAATGAATAGTCATAACTTCCCTTCCAATTTATATAGACTCTACTTTGGATTCGATCATTCGGAGTTGCTTGGCCAAAGTGGAATATTATTGGTGGTGTTACATCAATTGGCAGCACTGAGATGCTTTGTTCATGAATACGAATGCATTTCTATTGATCACTTGATGAGATTATACAGTGGCAACAGAGAAGCTATCTATGTTGTACGATTGTATCTTAGCTAGCAATCGATGTATGGCCACCATAGCTCAATGGCTGTCACCTTACAAGGTATACTTGGTCTCAACTTCAGCCCTAAACAACATCATCACATGCCTGTACATTTTGTTAGAGACTTTAGACATACTGGAGTAGCCTTTCCTCCTTTTTTTTACCATGGAGAAGCTCTTGAAATAATTTTCAGGTCGCAGGGAACCCTTGCTAAGATCAGCTCATTGAGGGTCGTAAGGAAATTTCCGTTACATTGGTAGTCAGTGCAAAGAATGCCCTCCTTGTAGTAGTGGTTAAAAAAGCCTCCCTTAAAGGCAGCTTTAACAGATGATTGGTGTCAAGCTATTGGCTCTGGCAATTAGCGATGGAACTGGAAATAGGCAGTCACCATCAGCGTGGAGGTAAATTGCCCATAGCTCAAGGAACTCCTACTAACCTCTAGTACAGCCATTCTTAACCAGGGTTCCTCCAGAGGAAATGATAGGAAGAGACTGGACAAATTACAGGCTTGGTTAGAGACTGGAGCTTTTCTGCAAAAGACCATGGAGACTGGGGACTTGTCATATGAGACAAGAAGAGATCATGGTTATTATTCCTTTACAAATCAATACCCCGACTACTGATTGTGGAGGTCAAAGGGTTGTGTAGCAGGTACCAAAAGGCCCAAGGGTCCAACTGCACTGTACCATGATTGGCTCAGAGTACTCCCTCTCGCTGATGTCTGATAACAGGTTCAGGTACTTATGACTGTTGCTATGTTATTATTATTATTATACAGGCTTTATATAGCACCAACGGTTTGCTCAGCGCTTTACATTATAGTGGGAGACAATACAGCAACAACACAGTTCAATACAAGAGCGAATTGAGGGCCTGATTCTTGGAGCTTACAATTTAATGTTAAAAATAAAAAACAGCTTGAAAAAGAATTGCACCTTTCTGGAGGGTGGAATGATAAATCTTTGATCCCTTATAGCACGCTGACACTTTCCATTGTCTGTTAATGTTTCTCATGCTGTGTGCTATGTCACTACTGCATCCTCTGTTGATGTTGTGGCTGGTGGGAAAAAATCACTATGTCTAGCAGGGGAAACTCTCTGACACACCAGGAAGTGTCAGACACCAACTGTGCCTGGAGCACTTCAGGAGAGAGAAGTACAAACCTTTGCTCCTTACCTCTTAATAAAGGTTGCTGCCTCCTCCTGTGTTTACCTTAGCCCTCAAATCTTTTTTTGTCACTTATCGCAACCTGCCCCTGCAACAATGCTCCATAGGCGTTAATGGAACGATGCTCCTTCACCAGAGGAGCTCTGCCAGTTGAAGGTCAGAAAGGCAAAGAGGAGATCGTGATCCTCCTGTCACCTACGCACGGCCAACAAGTAGATTAAGATCAACGAGTGGGTGATCCTACTTGCCAGCCATGCAATACATATGAGTGACAACAACAAGGGTAGGCTATAATGCTCATATGCATCACTCGGCGGCCAATGTTTCTGGGCTGAGATCATGCTCACTGTGCGCTCCCACCACAGAGACTAAGCTGTAAAAGACAGTTTTTGGTCCCTTCTAATGAACGTTCGCTAAAAGGCTTGGCTCCCAATCGTGACCACTGTGACAACCAATCAGAGTAGTCATGTAATTGGCCGATCTTTCCTACCCCCCAACATTTAAAGGGATGCTGGGGCAGGCGGGAAAGGGTTAAACCTCACTAAACTTTAGATTTAGGCTGCTTTCACACTAATCTGTTTTTCTTCCACTTTTGCGTTAAAAAAAGTGGAAGAAAAACACGTGCCCATGTATTCCTATGGTACTGTTCACACTGCTCCGATGTGGGTCTGTTGCTTTTTTTGAAATCTTGCTGCACTTTTGGTGCAGTAAAAAAAAACAGCACCAGAAATGCACCTCACCATTGAAATCAAGGAAGAACACGGCAAAACCACACGCATTACGTTTTTTGGTGTGGATTTTGGCGTGGCGTGTAAAAAAAGCACTGTAAACATGGTAAAAACGTGGCAAAAATGCATATGTGGTTTGTGGTTTTTTTTGTTATGGATCAGTGTGAAAGTAGCCTTAAAAGAAAAATTTATATTCAAGTATGTACACTGCTCAAAAAAATTAAACGAACACTTTGAAAACACATCAGATCGCAATGGGGAAAAATATAATGTTGGATCTCTATACTGACATGGACGGGGGATATCTATACTGACATGGACGGGGTAATGTGTTAGGAATCTAAGGATGCCCCATTGTTTGATGGAAATGAAAATGATCGACCTACAGAGGACTGAATTCAAAGACACCCCGAAACTGAAAGTGTAAAAATTATGCAGCAGACTAGTCCATTTTGCTGAAACTTCATTGCAGCAACTCAAAATGGTCCTCAGTAGTTTGTATGGCCCCCACGTGCTTGTATGCATGCCTGACAACATCGGGGCATGCTCCTAATGTGACGACGGATGGTGTCCTGGGGGATTTCCTCCCAGATCTGGACCAGGGCATCACTGAGCTCCTGGACAGTCTGAGCTGCAACCTGGTGGAGTCGGATGGACCGAAACATGATATCCCAGAGGTGTTCTATTGGATTTAGGGCAAGAGAGCGTGGGGGCCATTCAATGGTATCAATTCCTTCATCCTCCAGGAACTGCCTGCATACTCTCGCCACATGAGGCCGGGCATTGTCGTGCACCAGGAGGAACCCAGGACACACTGCACCAGCATAGGGTCTGACAGCGGGTCCAAGGATTTCATCCCGATACCTAGTGACAGTCAGGGTGCCATTGTCTAGGCTGTACAGGTCTGTGCGTCCCTCCTTGGATGTATCTCCCCAGACCATCATTGACCCACCACCAAAATGGTCATGCTGAACGATGGTGGTATCAGTTCCTTCATCCTCCAGGAACTGCCTGCATACTTTCACCAGCCGGGCATTGTCATTCATCAGGAGGAACCCAGGACCCCCTGCACCTGCGTAGGGTCTGACAATGGGTCCAAGGATTTCATCCCAATACCTAATGGCAGTCAGGGGGCCATTGTCTAGCCTGTAGAGGTCTGTGCGTCCCTCCATGGATATGCTTCCCCAGACCATCACTGACCCACCACCAAAACGGTCATACTGAACGATGTTACAGGCAGCAGAACGTTCTCCACGGCTTCTCCAGACCCTTTCATGTCTGTCACATGCTCAGGGTGAACCTGCTCTCATCTGTGAAAAGCACAGGGTGCCAGTGGTGGACCTGCCAATTCTGGTGTTCAATGGCAAATGCCAATTGAGCTCTATGGTTCCAGGCAGTGAGCACAGGGCCCACTAGAGGACGTCGGGCCCTCAGTCCACCCTCATGAAGTCTGTTTCTGATTGTTTGGTTAGAGACATTCACCAGTAGCCTGCAGGAGGTCATTTTGTAGCGCTCTGGCAGTGTAAATCCTGTTCCTCCTTGCACAAAGGAGCAGATACCTGTCCTGCTGATGGGTTAAGGACCTTCTACGGCCCTGTCCAGCTCTCCTAGAGTAACTGCCTGTCTCCTGGAATCTCCTCCATGCTCTTGAGACTGGGAGACACAGCAAACCTTCTGGCAATGGCATGTATTGATGTGCCATTCTGGAGGAATTGGACTGCCTGTGCAACCTCTGTAGGGTCCAAGTATCGTCTCATGTGACCAGTAGTGACATTGGCCCTAGCCAAATGCAAAACTAGTGAAAAACAGTCAGAAAAGATGGGTAGGGAAAAAATGTCAGCTGCCTCCACCAGTAAAACCATTCCTGTTTTGAGGGTTGTCTCATTGTTAATTAACTTGTTAATTAACTGCTACTTAACTGACCAGATCAATTTCCCAGGAGTTTCATTGACGTGATGCTAGACTCTGATTAAAAAGTGTTCATTTTCATGAGCAGCGTATTAACTTAGCAAAGTCCCATCCAGGGGCGGACTGACCATTCGAGCACTCGGGCACTGCCCGAGGGCCCGAGGTCAGTAGGGGGCCCCATGAAATGCCTCTGGTACCTTTTATAGGCATTTTTGGGTGTGCTTTGAGTGTGGGCAAGGACACAGGGGTCCCATGATCCCCTATTGCCCGGGGGCCCCATCTATTGCTATTAGCCTGCTTCACGTCTCCCAATTTTTATTTTTGTTTTGCCGCTGTGACTTCCTGTTAGTGGGTGGCTCCGTCGTTTCTGCATAGTCACATTGTATGTAGGAACGTTCACACGCTCTCTCCTTGGATCCTGAGATGGACTATGGACTATGGGATGTGTAGTGCACACGTGACCACACCTTTATAGATTTGGAAGTGGCGACGCAGGCATTGCCAGTACCAGGGAGTATGTTGGACGCCGCCATCATGGAGAGGTGAGGGGGAACCTGGTCGGGGTTCCAGGTTACATCAGGGTGCTGGGCTGATTATTTTTATATTAAAAAAAAAAACATTCAAACAAAATGTAATCATCATTATAATGGAGGATTGAAGTAGAAGGCAGAAAAGCTGCTTTTATTCCTGTGATGTGTTCATGAAGACAGTGATTGACATTTATTGACCATTGCCGGCTTGCGTTCACCTACATACACAAGGCCGCCCAGGCCCTGAGGAACTACACCTCCCAGCATGCACCTGGGCCTCCTCATTCACAACCAGCCCAGTGCTTCCAGGCCTTCTATCACAGCTGGAAGAAAGCGCACGGGTGACCGAGCGCCACGCCCACCGGCCCACAACCTGCTGTCTCCATGGTAACCGCCGGTAAGCTCTTCCGCAGAGTCGGCCGCGGTTTTACGTCATCGTAACGTCATCAGCAGCCGCCGTCAGAAGTATGGGCGGTGTCCTAGGAGACAGGTGTGTACACTTTGCATTGCAATGGGGTTTCTTGTGTTTTTATGAGAAATAGAGGCCGTGCTGGAGTAAAGAAAGACCGCCTGTGGGGTTATGTAGAGTCAATGGCAGATGATAGAGGAATACATGGAGTTGGCTGTCCATGAATTGGAGGAGAATCAGTATTTCCATGTGTGTTTCCTCCTGACACAGGCTGGTCAGTGACTTTTCTTGAGAGAAACTTCTACTAGGCCTCTTGCACACTGTAGCTTGTACAGCGTTGTTGGTTTCTTTTTTTACTGAGGTAAAATGTAGCCCATTATTTACAATGTGCCTTTGCACACAGGCGTGTAAATAAGAGCCGCGCGTTCTACAGCAAAAAAGAAAAAAATATAATTTTTGGTCGTGAATTTATGCCACCTGCGCACGAATACGGGCATATGAGTATAAATATTCATGGATTTTCCTTAAGAATATATTGTGCGCCCAAATACGTGAAAATACGCGCAGAAATAAGCACCAATCAAGCGCCTGAAATTGCGCTTTAAAAAAAATAAAGATGCTCAAACATCAGTAGCGTGTGCAAGAGGCCTGAGGGTCAGTTCACACTGCATGCGTTTCAGTTGCTTTTTATTCTGCATTGAAAACGCACAGAAAGTAGGTGATATGGTTGGCAGCACAGTGGCTGAATGGTCAGCACTTCCGCCTGGCAGTACTAGGGTCGTTGGTTCAAATCCCAGCCACGGCACCACCTGCCTGGAGTTTGCATGTTCTCCCTGTGCCTTCGTGGGTTTCCTCCAGGTACTCCAGTTTCCTCCCACACTCCAAAGACATGCTGGTAGGTGAATTGTCTCCTGTCTAAATTGTCCCTAGTATGTGTATGTATGAATGTGAGTTAGGGACCTTAGATTGTACGTCCCTTGAGGGTTAGGGACTGATGTGAATGTACAATATATATGTAAAGTGCTGTGTAAATTTATTTATTTCAGGTCCTTATATAGTGCCGTCAATTTACGCCGCGCTTTACATATATATTGTACATTCACATCAGTCCCTAACCCTCAAGGGGTGTACAATCTAAGGTCCCTAACTCACATTCATACATACACATACTAGGGACAATTTAGACAGGAGCCAATTAACCTACCAGCATGTCTTTGGAGTGTGGGAGGAATCCGGAGGAAACCCACGCAGACACAGGGAGAACATGCAAACTCCAGAACCGACGACCCTAGTACTATTGATGGCGCTATACAAGTACCTGTAATAAATAAATTGCCATTGTCATAGTTCACATCAGCGCTTGGAGTTCCAGTATGTTCCAGGTGCAGAAAAAAAAGTAGAACAGGCTGCATTTTTCCTGCACAGGACTGTACTGGAACGCGGTAAAACGCATCGGAATGCACCTGGAACACACATGTCCTTATTTAAATTAAAGAAAAATAGAGGAGGGGGGACATGAACTAGAATGCGTCAAAAACACATAAAAATGCACTGGAACTCGCCAGAAATACGTAAATAAAAAAACCCCATCCGGAACGCATCTGGACTTTGTTTCTATAGTGTGAATTGACCCTAATGCAGGCCATAGACTGTTCGAAAATCGGCCGATTTTTCGTCCGAAAGAATAATTGGCCGATTTTCACACTGTGAGTGGGGCAATGGCCGATTTTTGTTTTTCCTCATTTCGTTTATTGGGCATGCTGGAAAATTCGTGAAAAACGTCTGATTTTCTAAATCATTGGTGGCAACATTGGATTACAGAACAAACTAAATGAAAAATCGGCCAATGTTTGAACCGTCTATGGCCTGCATAAGTCTAGGTTCATACCTATGCAGGTTGCGTTTGATCCGTTTCTGCAGTGCTTTTTGCGGTGTGTTTTGCTTTTTTTTTTTTTTTTTTTTCTAATTTTTCTTGTTGCTAGGCAGAATTTAAATGCAAAACGCAGCAAACATGCACTACATGCTTTTCTGCAGCTTTCCCATTGAAGTCTATAGAACCAAAAACGCAACTTTTTGCGTTAGAAAAAGTCCCTGACCCTTTCCAAGAAACGCACACTACTGTGCATTGAGCCTGAATGTGCAAATTGTAACAGTCACAGGGGAGCTTTTTAAAAAATGGAGACTGCAGCTCCGCTTTAGATATCCAGCAGTAGTAATATACAAGCTGCCATTTTACAGCAGTTGGAAGAAGTAGAGAAGGAAGCCATGAAATGGGTCTAGATTTTGGAGCCTGCAAGGAAGCTGTCACCTGTACTTGACCAATCACCTGCATTCTGGGCATTTCCCACCACCGCACAATGGGTGTGTATACACAAAGCTGCGGGGTAGAGAGTGCCCCGGCTGCAGACGATTGGCCCAGTACAGGTTACAGCTTCCTGGCAGGCTAGCTCTGGGGGGTTCAAACTACGATCTGAACATGCCTTGGCTCATCACCAGTCTAGACCCATTTCATGGTCTCTTTCTCTACATCTTCCAACTGCTGTAAAATGTCATTTTACATAACTAGCAAAGGATAAGAAACAATGGTGCAGCTTTCACCAAGACAGGAATATGCAGAGAGCAATAGAAACCTGACAGATGTTCTAACTTGCTCCACTGTACTAAACCATCTCTGTCCTCTTGTTTTTGTGACATTGTCCCCAGAACAAGAAGTTGAGGACAAATGGATGCACATACAGGAAGAAGATACAGATAGCAATAAAACCTGACAGAGGTTCTGACCCTTCTGACTCTGCACAGAATTAACCATTGAGTTCCAGATGCTGTTTTAAAATGGCCCAGGGACAGCGGCTACCCATCCCAGCACTTTGGTAAAACCACACCCAGACAAGGCAGCTCCTGTAGGTTCCAACCGGCACTAAAGGCCTGAACTGCCAGCTGTCCTTGACAGCCAGTGTACAGCACTGCAGCCAGCCATAGACAGATGGAAATTTGCTAGTTCAGCAAGAATCGGACAAGTTTCATTCCGTCTATGGGCAGGCTGATTGTAGTGAAATCGATCTACCGATCAACTTCAGCGCAACCAGCCTGTCAGGTTTTTTCCCGAACGATTAATGCTACTGACTATAGCTAGCAACACTAATCATTGTGTTCTGCCAGCAGGGAAGGCTGCCCACCAGCAGAATACAATAGTATGTGGGGGGGGATTCCCCCAGATTCCCCCATCAACACTGATTGTTGATGGGAGTTAAGCAATTTTCTTTCCTTCCACCCATGCAAAATTGCATAACCTATGGGCTGCTTAAAGTGTTACTAAAGCGACAAAGAAAACGAGAAGCACACCAACCTAGTGCATTACCTCAGTAACCAAAATTTATTAATTATAAAATGATACCCACAAAGTATCTCTGAGTAGCTCTGATGAAGAAGGGATGCTCTTCGAAACGCGTCAGCTGTACTGAGTGTCTACCCCCATGCTGGGATTCGCACTGGCTCCTTATCTTTCAAGTCCCTCTGAGGACTTACATGCCTGATTTTATTCGCTGTTTGTGGGTATCATTTTATAATTAATAAATTTTGGTTACTGAGGTAATGGACTAGGTTGGTGCGCTTCTCGTTTCTTTGTCGCTTTGCAGTATTGGTCGGGCTTCCCCAGCCTTGTTTGGAGCTGCACAACTCTACATGCACTGGTGGTTGATTTTTCCAGATCTGGTTCCATCCATCCGCCACCCGCCTGGGTCCTAGAGCGCAGGAGAATTCGTTTCTGGTTTAAAGTGTTACTAAACCCAAGACCCTGGATTCACTATATCCGGTCTCCCACAGTTCACAGAACATGGAAATGCAATTATTTTAGTAAATATAAACTGTTAAATACCTTTTCTCATTAGCAGTTCGAGCAGTCTTGTGACTTCTATCACTGTCCAGTAGAGCACATGTTAAAGCTTGTAGGAGGAGTTTTCATTCTGCTCTAGGAGGTTGTAGAACCCCTGAACCTCTATCTGGACAGTGCTGATTGGCCCTGTGCTGATCACATGCACTTTCCCAAGAAAAAAAAGCCTCTCTAGCAATACACACCAAACTGAGCATGTGCAGAGTGACTCCACACGATATGTCCTAGCATTTAAGAAGGGGAGGATTAGAGAAGACCGGATCAAACAGCCTTTTTACACAATGCAGAGGATTAACCCCTTAGGTTCCACAGTGAGTATAACAAGCATGCTTTACTGTATATACAGACTGATTGTACTGTTGTGGGTTTAGTAACACTTTCAGCCCAGAAGCTGATATGATAAGCTGCTTGGCTGAAAAATTGATACACAGTGCTTCCTTACTGTATTTGGACGTGATGGGACTGTAGGCACCTCTTCTTACTAGGGAGGATGGACAGAGCTGCAATGCATTGCTAAAGTGATCTACTGCTGGCTGATTGCAGACTGCAATAGATCACTTTTCAAAGTGATCTTCTGCTGCATAGCTTTATGGGGAGTCTGGATCAGGTCTCCATTAAGCACATCCAGACCACCCAAGAAAGGAAAAAAGTGTAGAAACAAAAATGAAAACAAAAAGTCTAACAATAGAAAGGGAAAAAAAAAACATATAGTGTTTTGTTGAGTTTAATAAAGTTTACGTGCAGCAATCTTTCTTGAATTTATATATATATATATATATATATATATATATATATATATATACAATCATTGTAAAATTTTACGAAATAAATTTATGTTTAAACTAATTATAAATTCTAAACATTTTTTACCTGGTAAAAAAATGTTTAGGAGGCATCAGTATTGCCCTCTCACCAACCTCCCCTTAATTTCTTAAACTTACCTGAGCCCTCATTCGATCCAGCGCTGTGCAGTCTACAGCTCTCCTCTCCCCTCACTTCCTGGTCTCGCAAGCTTTACTGAGGCAGTGGGAGCAGGGGCGGACTGACAACTCATGGGGCCCCCGGGCAATAGGGGATCATGGGGCCCCTGTGTCCTTGCCCAAACTCAAAAAAGTCTATGAAAAAGGTACCAGGGGCATCTCATGGGGCCCCCTACTGACCCCAGGCCCTCGGGCAGTTCCCGAGTTTCCAAATGGTCAGTCCGCCCCTGAGTGGGAGCCATTGCCAATCAAAGCCAATGACAGAGGAGCGGGGTTTGGGAGGGAGCCTGCAGGAGTGCCCCCATAGGAAGCGGCTCCTATGGGGGCACTCACTGGAGAAGAGGACCCAGGAGCCCCGATGGGGGACCCAAGGAGAGGTGGTTCGGGGCTGCTTTGTGCAATTCCATTGCATAGAGCAGGTAAGTATAAGCCTGGTTGTTTTTTTAATATTTGCATTTACAATCAATTAAAAAAATTATATTATACTAGCTATATTATTAAAAAAAATTTTTGAAATTGATTGTACAATGCAAATCTTTAATAAATAAAGGAATTAAAAAAATAATAATAATAATATAGGGGAATTCGGTAAACCAAATCATTCCCTATGAGAAAATAATTTATGAAAATAGAGGCTGTCCCCATAAACATTACAGAACGGAACTCCTTGTGGACATGATGCCTTGTAACTTTGATCAGAAATGTGTATTCTGTTTTTGTACTTACTATTTGCAATAAACAGAGTTTAAAAAAAAAAAAAATTGCCTCCTTAGATTAATCCCAACAATGATATCAGATTGTCTGGATGACATGCGTATGTTCACTTTTACCATCCCGCTACATTACATAAAAATCACAGTTATGTAATGTTAGATGTTGCAGGCTTTGCTGGTTATAATTTGCGGTCAAAATCAATATTTCAGAAAAATTGATTTTTAAAATTTTTCACCATTTTATTTCTAAAAAAAACTACAAAATGAAAAAAATATAGATTATTATCAATTATTATTATTATACAGTATTTATATAGCGCCAATAGTTTGCTCAGCGCTGTACATTATAATGGGAGACAGTACATGAGACAGTACAGTAACAATACAATACATGAGGGGTTCGAGGGCCCTGCTCCTTGGAGCTTACAATCTAGGAGGGAGGGGATGGTGGTACAGGAGGAGATAGCTGTGGGGGATGGAGTGGTGGGAAGAGCGAAGGAGATCAGCAGTTATCTGAGGGCGGGGTAGGCTTCCCTGAAGAGATGGGTTTTCAGGGTGCGCCTAAAGGAGAGGAGGGTAGGTGACAGTCTGATGGATTGGGGTAATGAGTTCCAGAGGATGGGGGAAGCCCTGAAGAAGTCCTGGAGGCGGGCATGGGAGGAGGAGACCAGGGAACTGGAGAGTAGGAGGTCTTGTGAGGAGCGGAGAGTGCGTGTTGGGTGGTAGATGGATATCAGGTCGGTGATGTAGTTTGGGGCAGTGTTATGAACAGTATTTTGTTATTTGAATATGATCTCTATAATAAAGATCACAATGATTAAGAATGATGTGTATAAATAAACATAAATACTAATATTCTTAAACTTTGATACCAAAAAATATTGTGCATGAAAAATGAACAATGACAATAAATCACTAAAAAATATTTAAATAAATATAAAAAATAAAATATAAAAAAATAAAAATAAAAATAAATATAATGTCCCAAAAAGTGACTTTGTGCTGGAAAATCTTCAATCTAAAATAATTATAAATCGGTGACTGCTTGTGAATCCTCCCTCCAGTGAAGATGTGCGCTCACCTCATAAGAAGCCTGCAATTAGGCTATAAAAGCTTGCGGTTCACCTCCTTTGGAACCTACTAGTTTAGAACTCCTGCTTGAAGATAGGATGAATCTCCTCTCCAGAGGGTGCAACTCCTCTATACTTTCATCTCCATACGATTCTCCACATATAAAAAAGATCTCGACATGGTGCTTTATCTTTTATATAAGTATGCCTTTTATTTGCTTATGATATGGCACTCACATATAAAGTGTGCGGATAGTGGTAGCACAAATGCAATCCCAAACCGCCGCTGATTGTCGGAGCTGTGTACTCGTGGTCCGGCAAACAAACTGACTCCCTCCGAGTGACGTTGCAGTCCCACCCCTACGCGTTACGCCACTGGTCACGTGGCTTCATCAGGGGGATTTGATTGTCAATCAAATCCCCCTGATGAAGCCACGTGACCAGTGGCGTAACGCGTAGGGGTGGGACTGCAACGTCACTCGGAGGGAGTCAGTTTGTTTGCCGGACCACGAGTACACAGCTCCGACAATCAGCGGCGGTTTGGGATTGCATTTGTGCTACCACTATCCGCACACTTTATATGTGAGTGCCATATCATAAGCAAATAAAAGGCATACTTATATAAAAGATAAAGCACCATGTCGAGATCTTTTTTATATGTGGAGAATCGTATGGAGATGAAAGTATAGAGGAGTTGCACCCTCTGGAGAGGAGATTCATCCTATCTTCAAGCAGGAGTTCTAAACTAGTAGGTTCCAAAGGAGGTGAACCGCAAGCTTTTATAGCCTAATTGCAGGCTTCTTATGAGGTGAGCGCACATCTTCACTGGAGGGAGGATTCACAAGCAGTCACCGATTTATAATTATTTTAGATTGAAGATT
Organism: Staurois parvus; assembly: GCF_062004578.1. Taxonomy (NCBI): domain Eukaryota; kingdom Metazoa; phylum Chordata; class Amphibia; order Anura; family Ranidae; genus Staurois; species Staurois parvus. The sequence continues at coordinate 310,742 of NW_028319092.1, forward strand.
TTCCAGCACAAAGTCACTTTTTGGGACATTATATTTATTTTTATTTTTATTTTTTTATATTTTATTTTTTATTTTTTATATTTATTTAAATATTTTTTAGTGATTTATTGTCATTGTTCATTTTTCATGCACAATATTTTTTGGTATCAAAGTTTAAGAATATTAGTATTTATGTTTATTTATACACATCATTCTTAATCATTGTGATCTTTATTATAGAGATCATATTCAAATAACAAAATATTGATTTAAGGATTGGGAGCGCAACACTATAGATTTATTTTTTGCGGTTTATCACATTGGTAGTTATGTGCTAGAGGTTTGCGATCCAGCATTAGAGTGTATTAATAAGGAGTGTTTGCTCATTTTCTGGCTCGCAAGATATTTCTAATAGTGTTATGAACAGCTTTGTAAGTCAATGTTAATATTTTAAATTTTATGCGTTGGGCAATCGGAAGCCAGTGGAGGGATTGGCAGAGGGGGGTGGTGGATACGGAGCGGTTGGTAAGGTTGATGAGTCTGGCCGCAGAATTCAGGATAGCCTGAAGCGGGGATAATCTGTGGTGAGGTAGGCCGGGGAGGAGGGAGTTGTGTTAGTCAAGTCGTGATATAATAAGGGAGTGGATGAGTTGCTTTGTAGTTTCAGGATTAGGAACTACGTATTTTGGAGATGTTGCGGAGGTGGAGTCTGCATGAATTTGTCAGCGATTGGATCTGGGGCTGGAAAGACAGATTGGAGTCTAGAATGACACCTAGTTCTTTGGCTTGCGGGGTGGGGCTCATGGTGGCATTGTTGGTTGTGATAGAGAGGTCGGGCGTGGAGGGGTGTGTCGCGGGCTGGGGGGAAACTAGGGGCTCGGTTTTAGCAAAGTTTAGTTTGAGGAAGTGGAGTGACATCCAGTCTGATATGTCGTTAAAAATTAAATTAAAGCCATATTTGTCCTGAAAAAACTATAGTGTGTTAGGGTAGACTACAAAAAGGTAAAAAATGCTCTGGAACTCAGGCGGAGAAAAAGGCTCGGGGACGCAAATGGTTCAAAAAAACTTTTGGCTGGAATTGAGAATTAAAGAGAATCTGTCATTTTGGCAAAATGACTGGTTTTATTAAAAGAACAACCCCCACCCACTGATACCTTTCCTACCCTCCCCTGCAGGTGTCCCTCTGCCTGCTAGATTCCCCAGCATCTGCCTGGATTCTGGAGAGTCCGTCAGGAAGCCTGACACTAGCTGTGCAGTGGCCAAGACTTGGGCAGAACAGGGAATTCTGGTGATGATATTTTGCCTTTGGCATTCAGGAATAACAAGCAAAGCCAGCATATGATTCAGCTTGCCAGCAAGTAAATTGATGTGTTGGATTTGAGTAGATGTGCCCTTTATATCCTACAATGCTGACATAAAGTGATCATCAAATATATCTCTGTACTTTTCCGTTAATTAAGGTCTAGTTGTGGAAGCGGTGATTGACCCTGACAGGACCTTCTATGTCCTCCGACACCTAACATGGCTACTGCTCGGGGGGCGGACTCCGAGAATGACTCTGATGGTGAAATTTCTGAAGATCCAGAACGACAGGCGCTAGATTATGTGTCCAGGGTACTTGGCACTCACAGCCTGCAGGACAAAGTCCAGCAGCCTCCACACGCATTGTCTATAGGGGCTCAGGACAGCAACAAGCATGAAGGTCTAGATCTGAAGAAATCTCCAGTGACCGGAGACCATGGGGAGATGTCATCATTGCTCTTACGTCTTCCCTTGGAGCTCATCCTTCACATATTGTCCTATCTCGATCCGCGGTTCATCCTCGATGTATTGCCTCTTGTGTGCCACACTCTGCGGGATGTTGTGGTGGATGAGGTGACATGGAAGTTGCGGGTTCAGAGAGGGATAAGTGCTAATTATCCAGTGGTAGAACGTGAGTAATGATACAGAGCAATAATTCCTGTTTTCCTAATACAACACATTGGTTCATCTTCACCTCTCCTCTCCTAATACACAGGCATTAGGACACAATGACCTCTCCCCTCTTCCTAATTAATACTCAGACATTAGGACACCCTGACAACCCCACAACCTCCCCCCCCACAGTACAAAGACATCAGGACACAATGACCTCTCCAATCCACCTAATACACAGACATCCGGACACACTGACTGCTCCTTTCTTGGTACACAAACATCCACACACACTGACTGCTCCTCTCCTCCCAATACACAGACATCAACGCACACTGCTCCTCTCCTCCTAATACACAGACATCAACGCACACTGCTCCTCTGCTCCTAATACACAGACATCAGTGCACACTGCTCCTCTCCTAATACACAGACATCAGCGCACACTGCTCCTCTCCTCCTAATACACAGACATCAGCGCAGACTGACTGCTCCTCTCCTAATACACAGACATCAGCGCAGACTGACTGCTCCTCTCCTCCTAATACACAGGCATCCGCACACGCTGACTGCTCCTCTCCTCCTACAACACAGGCATCCGCACACGCTGACTGCTCCTCTCCTCCTACAACACAGGCATCCGCACACGCTGACTGCTCCTCTCCTCCTAATACACAGACATCAGCACACACTGACTGCTTCTCTCCTCCTAATACACAGGCATCCGCACACACTGACTGCTTCTCTCCTCCTAATACACAGACATCAGCACACACTGACTGCTTCTCTCCTCCTAATACACAGGCATCCGCACACACTGACTGCTTCTCTCCTCCTAATACACAGGCATCCGCACACACTGACTGCTTCTCTCCTCCTAATACACAGACATCTGCACACACTGACTGCTTCTCTCCTCCTAATACACAGACATCAGCACACACTGCTCCTCTCCTCCTAATACACAGATCAGCAGACACTGACCCCTCCTCTTTTAATACACAGACATCATGACACGCTGACCTCTCCTCTCCTCCTAATACAGAGATTAGAACACATTGACCTCTCCCTTTTTATGGTCTACAGACCTCAGGACATACTGACCCCTTGCCACCTCTCCTCTCATAGTACACAGATATCAGGACACCCAATCCTGTAATTCTGTATTTGTATTTATTTATGTGATCTTTCCTCAGAAGAACATTTTGATTGGCCAGCTGCTTGCATTGAACTAGAAGAGCAGGTGTCTAATTGGTCAGATGAAGGAAAGAAGACAGAGCGGTTCTCATTGTCTGATGGCCATTTTGCCCCCGTGGATGCCGTGCTGCTCTTGAAGGTGAGTTTGCTTGGCTAGCCCCCAGCCAGTTGTTTAGAACCTCTTCTGATAAAAAGCGTACCAAACAGATGGCTGCCTCCAATGACTTTGAATGTGTCCACCTTAAAGTAATTTTCTGAAGATTTTAGAAGTTTTTTTATAAATACAAGACCCCGGTTAAAATCTGACTTTATAAAGTAAAACTGAGGTCCTCATCTTGGCGAGCAGCCTCTCGCTATAATATGTCAATAACATTGACTTAATATGACACACTTCCTTCCAAAAGCAACCTCCTCTGGCAATGAGACATCTGTGATCTTCTTCATTGCTCCATCATCACCGCTAGCACCCATACCCAGTCTTCTTCCATGTCTTGATTGGTTGTCCCGTGATGATCCAACTTCCTTGAATTTGCATGGAGTAATTGATCCTGGCAACCAAGGCATGCTTGGTGTACAATTAGAAGAAAATTGCTGGCAGGAAAGGCAGAAGCTTTTATAAGAGAAGAGATATGCATAGTCTTTACTGTGGTAAAAGACTGCTCACTAGTATTTAAAAAAAAAAATTAAGTTCTGTTATAACCACCCCAATACCACCATATATTCAAATTAAGAGAGGTGGATGCTTATTTCTGGAGCACTGTTTCTAAACTGCGTTACAGAAAAAAGCAGGTGCAGGTGGCAAGTGCGCCTGTCGAATACCTGTGATGAAGCTGAGCATCACAAATCATAGGCTAATTGCAATCAGAGTGGCTTTGTGCCTTGTAATCGGTGTAATGGCCAGTAGCAACAATTACAATTGTAAATGTTTCTTCTGTTTTCATTACAGAGCTCTCCTCTGACAAGGAGTGGGGGGGATGTGAATAATGAATGAACGGAGGTAATGTCAGGGTTCTAATGAATTGCATTATGGGATAGTTTTGTTAAAGTAGAATTCCAGGCTAAACCCAATTAATCTTAAAAATGCCTGTGTCAGTCAGTGGCAACTGCAGGGAAGAGGAGTTCTGGTAGATCACAAGTGAATAAAGCACCTGGACCGGATGGCATACACCCACGGGTCCTTAAAGAATTGAGCTCTGTCATTTCAAAGCCATTGTTTCTCATTTTTAGGGACTCTTTAATGACTGGCATAGTACCACTGGATTGGTGTAAGGCCAATGTGGTGCCAATATCTAAAAAGGAATCAAAATCTTTACCAAGTAATTATAGACCTGTTAGTTTAACTTCTATAGTTGGGAAGATATTGGAGAGTTTAATAAAAGACCACATAGATGAGTTCTTGCTGGAAAAAATATTTTAAATAACAGACAGAATGGATTCATGAAAGACAGAAGTTGTCAAACAAATCTGATTTCTTTTTATGAGGAGGTGAGCAAAACCTTGGACAGAGGAGTGGTGGTGGCCGTGGTATACTTGGACAAAGGTATACTTGGACAGAGGGGTGGTGGTGGACATGGTATATTTGGACAGAGGGGTGGTGGTGGACGTGGTATACTTGGACAAAGGTATACTTGGACAGAGGGGTGGTGGTGGACATGGTATATTTGGACAGAGGGGTGGACGTGGTATACTTGGACAAAGGTATACTTGGACAGAGGGGTGGTGGTGGACATGGTATACTTGGACAGAGGGGTGGCGGTGGACTTGGACGTGGTATACTTGGACAGAGGGGTGGCGGTGGACGTGGTATACTTGGACAGAGGGGTGGCAGTGGACGTGGTATACTTTGACAGAGGGGTGGCGGTGGACGTGATATACTTGGACAGAGGGGTGGTGGTAAACGTGGTATACTTGGACAGAGGGGTGGCGGTGGATGTGGTATACTTGGACAGAGGGGTGGAGGTGGATGTGGTATACTTGGATTTTGCAAAAGCATTTGACACAGTTCCCCACACACGGCTAATGTGTAAGGTAAAGTCTACGGGCTTGGAAAAATCTGTATGTAAATGGATAGAAAACTGACTAAAAGATGGTATTCAGAGAGTAGTGGTTAATGATTCATACTCTGAATGGTCTGGGGTGTCAGTGGTGTACCCCAGGGTTCAGTGTTGGGACCCTTACTATTGATTATATTTATAAATAATATCGGGTCTGAGATTATAAATCCCATTTCAGTCTTTGCAGATAACACCAAGCTGTGCCGGGGAATAACGTCCTTACAGGATGTCTCCAACTTACAAGCCGTCCTCTATGTTCTGTGTAATTGGGCAACTATGTGGCAAATGAGGTTTAATGTTGATAAATGTAAGGTTCTGCACTTGGGGGCTAAGAATATGCATGCATCACACATGGGGGGGTACAACTGGGGGGGTCAATGGTGGAGAAGGATCTGGGGGGGTCAATGGTGGAGAAGGATCTGGGGGTTCTGGTAGATCACAAGCTTAATAATGGCATGCAATGCCAAGCTGCGGTTTCTAAAGCGAGCAAAATCCTCTCTTGTATTAATAGAGGTATAGACTCCAGAGAGAGAGATATCATTTCCCCGGTACAAATCATTAGTAACACCTCATCTGGAATATGCAGTTCAGTTTTGGGCACCAATTCACAAAAAGAACATTGGGGAACTGGAAAAAGTACAGAGAAGGGCAACCAAACTGATAAGAGGCATGGAGGAGCTCAGCTATGAGGAAAGATTAGAGGAACTGAATTTATTCTCTCTTGAGAAGAGGAGATTAAGGGGGGGGGATATGATCTCCATGTATAATACATAAGGGGGGATATGATCTCCATGTATAAATACATCAGTGGTTCATATAGTGAACTCGGTGTAGAGTTATTCATCCTGAGGTCATCACAGAGGACAAGGGGGCACTCCTTACGTTTTGAGGAAAAGAGATTTACTCTCCAAATATGGAAAGGTTTCTTCACAGTAAGAGCTGTAAAAATGTGGAATAGACTCCCTCAAGAGTTGGTTCTGGCCAGCTCAGTGGATTGCTTTAAATAAAGTCCTGGATTCTTTACTAGTTACACAGAATATAACTGGATACTAACATTTATAGGTAAAGTTGATACAGGGAATATCCGATTGCCTCTCTGGGAATCGGGAAGGATTTTTTTCCCCTTCAGGAGCAAATTGGATCATGCTTTGCTGGGTTTTGTTTGCCTTCCTCTGGATCAAATGTAGGTATAGGATTATAACTTGTGTTTTTTCTTTTTGTTTGTGGTTGAACTGGATGTTAACTGTAGCTGTCTGCTGTCCAAAAATCGGTCATTTTGGGTATGTTCATACTGTCCTGGCATTTTTATTTGATATGTTTATAGCAAAAACTAATGGAGACTTTTTCAAAATGTTTGGTGTTTATTCCTTTTACAGTACATAAAACCTAGTATTTATTAAATACCACCAAAAGAAAGCTCTGTCTGTCTCAAAAAAATAATATAAAGACACTCAATTCCCCCATCTATGCTACACACAGTGGATGGAGGAATCTGCATTGCCTGCTTTTGTAATCATGCCGCCGCAACGCCAAATGTTCTGTTTGAATACCTGTACAGTGACTATAGATGATAAGATGGAGTCACTGTTCGGCTGACAATTTTCCACCTGTCGTCTTGATTTTTCAGCTGTTTAATAGTTTGATCACCTAGCTTGATCAGTGACATCACATTCTAACATCATTTGCTTTCATTTCTGCAGAGAGGGTCACTGTGTGTGTCTGGATCCCGGGACAGAAATGTCATCCTTTGGGACCTGAAACAACTGGGTAAACAAAACGAAAAAGTAAAAAGCAAGGTGCTAGGAACTGCGAAGACAGGAACACACAAGGTAAAAATGCCTGCTATACTTATTTTATACACCATAGGGAGCACCAAAAGCATAATAAATTCTGTCACAGCTATTAAACCGTTTTATAACAATTTGCTAAATAGATGGATCACAGAAATGTAAGCTTTCTGCACTGAATGTTCTAGGGATGGGCCTGGTCCCTTGCCACCTGTGACAATTGTGTCTGCTCAGGCTCCTGGGATAGCACCATGAAGATATGGGACATAGCAGCGGATGGGCAACAGGTTGGAGAGATTCGGTATGAAGGCTTTTTTTTTTTTAACATGGAAGAAAATTAATCATACAGGGTTGATGGATGGCATTTCTTTGTGCTCTTACATTTTTTTCAAACGTAAGTGATCTACATGAAAAACACTATCAATCGACCCTGTACCTTTCTTTTTTTTTTTTATCATAACGCATAACCAATTACCTTGGGTCAATCGAAGCTGCCACTATTTGTTTCTTATTGGGACAGATGGTGACAGCTACATACAGTGTACATTGCTGTGTTCCAGCAGTGGTATGGGGACTTTCTGTTAGCTGCCAGAACAAAGTTTAGTAAGGCTGAGCACTGTTGAGCCATTCACAGGAAGCATTGTATTTTTATGAATGAATACAAGGCTTTCTCTGAATGGTTGAGGTGGAAAGGCAGGTGGGGATGGGCAGATGATGTCATGATCTCCACCTCAGCCATTCAGAGAAAGCCATTGAAAATATGCAAAATTTCCTGTGAATGCAGAACTCGGCCTGACTCGATTTCTGTTTTGTGAATGGGACAGGAAAATCCTTTACTGCTGCTGGAACACAGCACTCTGTACTGTATGTAGCTAATGCTACATACACTATAGTGCTCGTTCAGATGGCAGATTAGTGCTGACCTCCATGCAGAGATGCTAGCAGATGCATATGTATCAACCTTGGAGCTGCACGTAGGCAGCCTATAGACGTGGCCAGCAGCAGCATGAACAGAATTGCATATCCAAATTTGAGCCGGTTGCACGGATCTGAACACAGAGACCCTTGTTGATTTGGCCCAGCTTTTTAAAATGATAGTAAAGCTGGAGGCTATAAGGCTAGCTTCTCTGCATACTCTGTTTTTTTGAATAGCTAAAACTAAGCCCCAAATCAAAAGTGTCTTACCACAGCAATGGTGGAGATTCTGAGATAAGAATATTGGCAAACACCAGAATTTAGTGAGCTGGGCAGCCAGCAAGATTAAAGTGAAACTGAGCTGGGATAAGATTTCTAAGATCGCAGGAGTGCTTTTGTGCAGAGACCATGTAGTGCCAGTAAGTACTTGTATTATATATGCTTACATATATACAGGCCATACATGGATCTTGACTTTTGTCCAAGTAGAGAGTAAAGGCTGGTACACACTGACCAAATATTAGCCGGTTCAGCAGAAACTGGCCGACATTCGGCTCGTGTGTACAGCAGCCTGTCCGACAGAAGCCAGTCTAACTACTGTCTTTTATCGAATGGGCATGTTGGCAAAGCAGCATCCGATCAGCGCTGGTGGCCAATGGTTTTGAGCGCTGATCAGTGTGTTCTGGCGGGGCGGGGGGGGGGGGGGCAATCCCCCTGTCAGAACACAATAGCTCAGCGGGTGAGATAACTGCACTAACATCACTTAGTACAGCAACCTCTCAGGTTTTCTTCGTTCAGCCCGCTGGGTTGAACAAAAAAAAAAACAAAACTCCCTATGCGTTCCGAGCGTAAGGCCTGGCGCTTCCCTGCCTACCTCTTAATTCAGTTGTCTGTTACCGTAAACTTTAGTAGGCAATAGACGTTCTGACATTTTGACAGGAGAATAACAGAGCGTTTGGGGCAGAAGATAAAGCCCTGTGCACAACCTGGGCCCAGATTTAAGGGGCCTATTTTAAGACCAACAAAGGTACTTGTGGGCACCACCAGATACTGGTGGAAACAGGTCTAGGTTTTTTAGTAAACATGGAAAATAAAGCTGACAACTATCTATTGACTGTGAAGAAATAAACAAAAGAGAGTGGAATAACTATAATGTAGCCACAATCGTGTTGACTTTTTGTGCTACTTGTAGTATATCTTAATAATATAATATTTATTTATTTATTTAGTGGCCGAGCAGCAATCCTGTGCCTGGCTTATCTATCAGACATCTTAGTTTCAGGATCCTATGACAAGAGAGTGAGCATGTATGATCCAAGAGGTGAGCAGCATCATATACCAAGGGTATTGGACATCCTCCTTAACTTACTATAGGACTTACCAATGCAGATCACAGTATGTCATTTATGCTATTGCCCGGCTTTACAGTTGTGTACTGGATTAAAAGAAAACCATGTTTTTTATAAAGGGGTTTTATTTATTTGGATTTAAGACTCTACATTTTTGTGTGTGTTTTTTATGTTATTTAGGAAGCCAGATACAGACATCCATTTCATATAATTCTACTTCATCAGAAAGTAATAGTAAGAATAACACCAGCAAAATCAGCACTTCATATAACTGCTCCTCCACTACTGCTTGTTTGCAGCGCAAGCCTCACTTCTCATACAGGTATACCTCTCTTTCCGAATCATGACAGTGGGATGACGTCACTTCCTGTATGTCATGCTGATGTCTTCAGGGGACGTGACAGCTTATATATTTGATAAATCCTTTTTGTGATACACATATAAATCCCCCAAAGATAACTCCAACTATTAATATAATCAATATCACTTCCACTAAAATTGTATTTAAATGAATCCACACACAATTCCGTCTTAAAAAACAGAAACCCCAACAAAAATTTAAAATAAAATAAAATATAAAAAAATATATAAAATGTATATAATAAACCCAAAGTGTCCAAGTTCCAAAATTTTTTTTCAATCCAGTAAAGCAGAAATTGATTCTAAGTACTCCATGATAACCTCAAAAAAAAGAAAAAGAGAAAATTCATAGTGTATTACCCTTAAAAAATATATATATACTTCACTCTGTGTACAACACAAAAACACACCAAAATTTGTGCAAAATAAATTAGATATATATCAATCCAAATAAATCAGCAAATAAATAAATAGATAAATGAATAAAAATAAAAAATAAAAAACCCCAAATCGTGAAAAACGTGATCACTCCAACCACAAGTGAATAGTGATACTAGGTACTAGTACCCTCTAAACTCCAGCCAAAAGTGATACCAGATACTATTACCCTCTTCCAGTATTTTCAAGCATGAGCTGACATAGGAAATCTGTATCTCTCAATCCTTCATTTCCAGGGGTATTCCTCCCAACTCCTCATAGAAGCATAAAAGGCTCTTAGGCAGGATCCATAAAAAGGAACAAATTTTAATAGAAACTTACATATAAAACAGGGAAATCCAGCTTCCAGCATTGCTCTCTCAAAATTTTAGGTTGAAAAACACATGTTTCCAACCAACAAAATGGCCATGGCGACACTTCCGGTTAGCGTGCGTGATGACGTCACTCACTAACGCGTTTCGTCACTTCCGGACTTCGTCTGAAGGGATCTTATATATTTTTTTCTTAGTCTGAGGCATGGATTGCTCCAAAATCTCCTGGTAGACGGCTGCGTTGACCCTGGACTTAATGAAGCACAGTGGACCAACACCAGCACATGACATGGCTCCCAAAATCAACACAGCTTGTGGAAACTTCACACTGGACTTCAAGCATCTTGCAGTGCGTGCCTTTCCATTCTTCCTCCATACTCTGGGTCCTTGGTTTCCAAATGAGATGCAAAAGTTGCTCTCATCAGAAAAGAGGACTTTGGACCACTGAGCAAAAGACCAGGTCTGTTTTCTTTTAGCCCAGGTAAGACGCTTCAGACGTTGTTTGTTGTTCAGGAACAGCTTGACAAGAGAAATACGACATTTGAAGCCCATGTCCGGGATCCGTCTGTGTGTGGTGGCTCTTGATGCACTGACTCCAGCCTCAGTCCACTCCTTGTGAAAGTCCCCAACACTTTTGAATGGCCTTTTCCTGACAATCCTCTCCAGGCTGCGGTCATCCCTGCTGCTTGTGACCTTTTTCTTCCACAATTTTCCCTTCCACATAACTTAACACATAATCTGCACCAGAATGGCAGGACGAAAGAAGTGTGGAGAAGGCTTGAAACAGCTCAAGATCTAAAGCACACAACGTCATCTGTAAAACAAGGTGAAGGCAGTGTGATGGCATGGACATATATGGGTGAGCCTTACGTGCTGACGTCACACTTCCGGAGTTCGGAGCGGTGGCCATCTTGGTATGCTTTTATGCATTTAACTCTTTGCTGTATCCACGTGGATTATTTTGAACTATTTACAATAAATACTACACTATATTGCCATACCTTCGACTCCTGTGGTGAGCTTCTCCCCCTAGGAGGATCCTTTGCTGCTTTTGCATAGCCCTGACCCTGGAGAAGTCCAGTCCCTATTTATGGCTTCCTGAGACCCCCCATAAGGATCATCATTAACGCTATCATACAAGTAGCATTCTGGTGAGCGCACATCCATATAAGGTGATGGATTCCCATGTTGGATCATGAGCACTCTCGAGCATCCCAGCTGATATTGCTGCACCTTGTAGTTCCGCGATCACCAGGTATTGCTGTGACCTGTAGTACCACGGACTATGTATAATCACTAATATTGCTAAAGAGCACACGCGTATCACTTGGCACTTCTGTAGATGTAGTAGCAACGGACTATTTATATTCACTATTTATGTTCAGATTTTTATAATTCTATGATTTTATATGATCTGAAACTTTTTTATTGTATGAACACTTCTATTCACATAAG